>NC_072010.1:53118651-53431151 GCF_027791375.1 Indicator indicator | reverse complement strand
AACTAAAAATAACTTTGGAAAAAAACCTGAATCCTGAAAAAGAGGGGAAAAAAAAAAAAGCTATACATGAATAACTACTTGCATCCTGGTTGGATCGCTAATGTTAACATATTTTGAAAAACGAGGGCAGCTCTCTATGGTCTGCAGGCAAAAGTAGATCAGTTCAGCAGAGATGAATAGTGGCAAATCTTAGACCAGACGGGTGAGCCTAACACAAGCAGATGCTTTTCATTTAACAGATTAAATTAGCATTTGTATCACTTTGTAAATTCTAAATGTGATCAACTAACTTCAGGCTTCTTTCAAGTTTTTGTCCTGAAGCTCTTTATTTTAATTTGTCCTCAGCTGTGCAAAAAGCACATACGACTTCAACAGCAGCAGCCATGATACTGAACATCTTATGGAATCAGGGCCAGGTCCTAATATTATGTATGTGGCTATAATAAAAATGTGTCACTACAGAGTTATTAGTCTTCCAAATTAAATTGCCATGATTCTTAAGGTTATTCCTAAATATTTTAAAAACTCAGAGTCACTTAAGAAAAGGCTTAACACAGTAAGTCCGCCAGACATTTAATTTCATGTTTTCAGGTACAGTTTTGTAATAAGTGGAGAATCTTTTTATCCTAATCAATTCAAAAACTGCAAGGTGTTTCAGTTAATGTATTTCAAAGACACAAGTTTGAATAATTTTCATTACTGTGTTATGAACAGTGGTTTAGCCACGGATCCACAATGCAGGACTACATGGTTATAGGTTGGACTGGATGATCTTGGAGGTCTCTTCCAACCTAGTTGATTCTATGATTCTAAGTCCATCCCGGTCAGAATAAACAAAAACAAAGTTCCACTTTTCATCTTAAAAAATAGCAACAAATTTTTAGCATATCAAATACCTTATCTTTATGTACTTGAAAATAATCCTGCACAGAAATCTGGAGGGGAGGAACAAGGGAGTTGGACAGAGGACCCTAGAAACTTAACGTTATGGTCCAAATGTCTTACTTTATTCAAATGCTCTTTTGAGGAATGATGATTTTTTTTCAGTGTGGTACCTGAGAATAATTTACATGTTTTGTATATGAAAGCTTGCTACCAAACAATTCTAAGTCTTTCTAATTTTTATATTTTTATAATTCTTTAGTCATATCTCCCAGTTGGTCTTTTCATTCTTAGTGTTTCCATACTGGAGTGGAACATCTCCCTTATGAGGAAAGGCTGACAGAGCTGTCTCTCTTTAGCTTGGAGGAGACTGAGGGATGACATTATTAATGTTTATAAATATGTGAAATGCAAGTATCAGGATGATGGAGTCAGGTTCTTCTCTGTGATGTCCAAAAATAGGACAAGAGACAATGGGTGCAAGCTAGAGCATAGGAAGCCCTACATGAACACAAGGACTAATTTTTTCACTGTGAAGGTGAAAAAACACTGGAACAGGCTGCCCAGAATCTCCTTCTCTGGAGACATTCAAAAGCTGCCTGTGTGACCTATTCCAGGTGATCCTGCTCTGGTAAGGGGGTTGGTCTATTGTTCTGTGGTTCTGTGATTCTATGATTCTTACTTATCAGTTACAGAGCTGATTTCTCTTAGCTTCAGTTTGCTATTATAAAAAACTTGAAGAGATCTGAAAAGCAGAAAAAACAAATTGTTCTACATCTGCTGTAAAACCAGATAGCTCCATAGATTTTACTGCAGCTATACCACTTACAGTCTCTTCATGTATAAAGATTTACCCTCACTTAAAGAAAACTGAGTCCAAGGCAGTTTGTTAAAGGGTTTCTCCATAGTCAATGTATATGAACGGGTGCTTCCAAAAGGATATGTAATCTAATTTTATGAAAAATAAAATCTTCTATAAGTTCCTGTGTGTTTACTTTGAGGGTGCCAGAGCACTGAAATGGAGTTTGTGGAGTCTCTTTCTCTGGAGGTTTTCAAAAGACATTCCTGTGACACCATCTCTAGATTAACCTGCTTTTAGCAGCAGGATTGGACTAGACGATCTCCAGAAGTCTCTTCCAACTCTTACCATTCTGTGAAATCAAACTAATGACTTAAAATGTAACTTTTAAATGGCTGAAGCTGGATCAGTTAAAGCCCACTCCTTCTGTCCACATGTGTCACAGGAAAATGTATTTTATTCTTTTTTACATGTCATTCCCTGTTCTGATACTAGTGATTTCCAGAGACTTCTGGAAGAAAATTACACACAGGCTTTAGGGTTACTTTTTTTTTTTTTGGTCAAGAATTTGTTTCCTGATTCTTTCCAGAATGAGTTTTCATTATTATGGACACTTAGAGGTTGATTTCAGCAATATGGACATAGTGTAACAAAACAGATATTAGCAGAGGAGCATTCAAGAATAGAATGGCTTTATATTATTATGTAACAAAAATTTTATTTTGAAAATAAGTATAAAGAGAGTTATGGTGGAATAAAAGAAAACAAACCCCAAAAATCAATGAGGAGAAGAATATATGGAAACTTGAATCTATCACTTTTATGCATATAATGAGTGCTGTTGATTTAATAAAACTTCAACTATCAGATTTATAATAGTTGAAAATGCCAATAAAATGTCTGAGTATGTTAATAAATGTGCTTGAAAATATGTGTCACATTTTTCAAATATTCAAGACAAGCACAGTTGCTTTCGTATGAAAAGGATTTCGAAGTTCTCACCCACATGTTCAGAAGCATAGAAAGGACAGCTATAATCTATCCTTTCTTGAAAAGTTTTGGCTTCTCTATTTCTTGGATGCTCAAAAAAAAAATGGACTGCACTAAGATTTTCCTGAATATAATAAAACAATTAATCTTGCTAGAGCAAACTATTAACACAAAAAAGATCCAATGGCTGCAACTGTGGTGTCTTGGTCTGGACGTTGGGAAGGAGATGTGGTTCTCTTGAACATTCCCATGAGTGACATTAAGACAAAAATGAGATCATATTTCAAGACAAGACTACTTATTAAAGAGAGAGAGAGTGGAGCAAACAAAACAGAGAAAGAAAGACAAGTGAGAGAGAGGGGGAGAGAGAGAGACTAGAGAAAGAGAAAGCAGGAGAGAGAATTACCACTTTATGGTCCTTCTGTGGTGGGAGGTGAAGAGTGGGGAAAAGACATCCTGGGCTGCTGCTTCCAGCCTGAGGTTTCCCTGGTGATGTTCCCCCCCCGGCCCAGTAAACTGGCATAGCCCAGTGCTTTTATACTATTCCTTCATTACAGCTCCACCTGGCTTGTACTAACAATGCATATGTGGACTTCCAGGGGCTCTTCCCACGTGTCTTCAGGAGTCAGTGCCAAGCAACCTCCACTTCTCTTTGCCATCCACTGTCCTCCACACCTCAGCAGTTGCTGTTTCAGTGGGCAGAGATGATATCTCATGCGGGTCGTTAAGAACAATCTTATCTTTGTTGAGATATTTCTCAGTTCTTAATGTAATCATCATGATCACAAGGTGATTTACATGTTCAAGAGAGGATTCCCTCTTGTGGTAAGAGAGGAACAAAGATTTCTTCCAGAAACTATATAAATACAGAACAAAGGGAATTAGGAGACCCACAGGAAAGATGCAGATAAGCACAAAACTTTGTGACCTACTCATTAAATATACTTTTGGTGATTTTTATAAATACGTTTTCCAGGAGCAATCACATTGGCAAATTGCAAAGCCAGGTGAGAATGGAAGAAAGTATCTTCTGTGGTAATGAAAAAGGTATGGCAGCAACAAACCTTAATCTTACACAGTACTTTTCCCGGTCAGACTTACTGCAGTTAATTGTATGGATTTTAATAATATTCCCATAGTATATAAACACAAAAGAAACTACAGGCATAAGGAAATATGTCCACAGGAAACAGCACTGTAATAAGAAATTACAGAATTTACTGGTTTTGATCGCAAACTCTTAAGATTTGTGACTGAAAGCTTAACAAAACACCTACAATCCCCTCAAATTAAACAACTGCACCCTTGCTGTTTTTCCTTTGTTTTTAATGATCAGACACAAAGAGGACAAACTATAAGATTACAGTATCACAGTATATCAGAGGTTGGAAGGGACCTCAAGAGATCATCAGGTCCAACACCCCTGCCAGAGCAGGATCACTTAGAGTAGTCTGCACAGGAATGCTTCCAGCTGGGATTTGAAAGTCTCCACAGAAGGAGACTCCACAATCTCCCTGGGCAGTTTGTTTCAGTGCTCTGTCACCCTCACTGTAAAGAAGTTTCTCCTCATGTTGTGCTGAAATCTTCTATGTTCAAGTTTGAACCTGTTGTTCTGTGGCAGTTCAGCCTGGGTACCTCCTGTTACTGCCACATAAGTTGCACCTCTGGTGTCCCCAGTGTCCAACCCAACAAGGTGGACACAGGAAATGGCGTATTTCTACCCATAAATCCTGCACCCTATAAATCTATCTGCAAAGTCATTCTCTTCCCCTTTCTTTCCCTCTTTGCTCCCGTGGGAGATGCTCTCTTTTGGGTAACAGTGGGGGAGTATCTCAAGGCCTGTCTAGGCCTAATGCCAGGAGAAGAAGGGGGAGGGGAGGCAGTCTCAGACCTGGCCAGTCTGAGACTAGCCTAGCAGTGGGAGGGGGAAGAAAGAGCCCTGGGGGTTTGGGTATACCCTCAGGTGGGGAGAAGGGAAGAGTTGGGAAGCCTTTGGGTGTTATGTAAGGGACTCTGTACGCTTTGGGATATTCTTGTCACTATGCTTTGTATCTTTTTGTAGTTTCACCAATTGCTTTTCCATTTAAACTTTCCATCACTCTTCAATCCGTTTGTGTGAGTGACATTCTTTTGTCCCTCTTGTGGCCCCAAACCAGCACATGTTCCTTGGCTTATTACTGTGAACCACCAAAATGAGCCTGGACCCATCCACTTGACGTTCACCCCTCAGGTATTTATACACATCAATGAGATCCCCTCTCAGTCTTCTCCTCTCAAGACTAAATAGCCCCAGGGATCTCAGTCTCTCTTCATAGGGGAGGTGCTCAAGTCCCCTAATCATCCTTGTGGCCCTCTGTTGGATTCTCTCCAGCAGTTCTCTGTTCCTCTTGAACTGGGGAGCCCAAAACTGGACACAATATTCCAGGTGTGGTCTCCCCAGGGCAGAGTAGAGAGGTAGAAGAACTCCCTAGACCTGCTGGACACACCTTTCTTGAGGCATCCCAGGATACCATTGGCACTCTTGGCCACAAGGGCACATTGTTGTTCCATGGAGAACTTGCTGCCCACCAGCATTCCCAAGGTCTTTCTCTGTGGAGTTGCTTTGCATCAGGGCAGCCCCTAACCTGTACTGGTGCATGTTGCTACTCCTCCCCAGATGTAGAACCTTGCACTTGTCCTTACTAAACTTCATGAGGTTTGCCTGCACCCAGCTCTCTAGCCTGTCCAGGTCACGTTGGATGGCTGCACAGGTATTGATATGGATGTTACAAAGTTTTATTCTTCACTATCGTTTGTCAGGAAAGTAATACAAAGAACTCTCTGTAACAGCCATTTGACTTTTAACTGTCCAAGTTATTGTAAAACTAAAAAGAAGTAGTGGCAGAAGCCATCAGGATACTTAAAAAGTAGTGCTGTTCTGTTACAACGTTTTTCCTTTTTTTTTTTTTTCCTTTGGTTTACTTTAGTAAAAGACAAGAAGCTATGGAAAACTAACAAATATAATACAACTACACAACTAGTATATATCGAGATTACACTATTGGCATCATCCTCCTTTAAATGTGGCTTCAGGTAATACAGTAGGAATACACAGACATTCATAGACAGATACAACTACAGCTTGTTTCCCTTTCAGAACAGTTTAACTGTGCACTGTTATCACAACTCACCCAAATAATTTGCTAATGGAATAGAAATCATTGAGATGTGAGAATTATAGATTTCACCATTACATTTCTTTAACTGAACATAAAATGTTTTCAATTGCATTTCAGTACAATTTGTTCATCTTTTGGTCTTCATTGTGTAATAGTTGACATTTCATAAACAGTTGCTTACTTCTAGATATGCTCATATGATAACAATCAATGAAACAATTTCTACTACTTTATGGCTCCAGCTGAGTTGAACTGTTGCAAGTAACAATAGTTCACTGGATGCATGAAAGAAATCTCTGAGAAACAGTGTGGTCTCCTGCTAAGGTGGAATATCAGAAAATCCTTTGAATGCTACACATAAGTTATTAATGAATGAAAAGTGAAACACTGTTCCTCTCAAGTCTGCTACCACAGTTGTTCTCTATTCTCTGTAGATATTAATTTGGTTTGAAAGACAAAAAGATTAATCATAAGAGGCATTATTGAACCAGCTAAACCTGTTTGGCCACTGCCCTTTCTCCTCCCTCCCCTTTGCAGAGTCCAGGTTTGAGGTTGAGGGGCCAATAGGCAGGCACCATTGAGGCTGCCGGGGTGGAAGCTGGACCCCGTGCCTCACGTTTCAGATAGACAGCTGCACATGTCAGAGGCTAGTCGAGAAGGCGTGTGCAGTTTGCTCTCCGTGCAGTTTGCCATTGGGCCGTTCAGTTTTCAAAAAGGGAATTTTATAGGGGATAATTTGAGAGCCCACTCCCTGTTCGTTAATGGGATCGAGACAGTGACAAGCACCTACTTTGTGCTCCTGTCTTCAGGGCGATTGGCTTCTTTTGTCCTAGCAGCAGTGTGTTTAAGTCACAGATCTTCACAACAGCAGCGTGCTCTCTCTCTCTCTCACTTCCTCTAATTTTGGGATTTGGCTTTTGGATTAGCCCTGCCTTTTGGATTACAAATTGCAACTCCATGTATTGCAATGTTTTATGATTAGCAGCTCAACGTTTTGTGAGCAACTTAAGCTAATTTACCGTGTTTTTTCTAAAGTTTATAGCCTGTTTACCTGTTGCTTAATTCCGTTGCGAAGCCAAGGGGGTCCACCTTGCCACCTGAGGTGGTAGTACTCTTTGTTTTCTTGTTATAAGAGTTTCCAGTTTGTTCCTCTGTATTCCAAGTTTCTGATTTTCTTAGACTGTTATTCTTCTGTTTATTAACATCCTATCGAGTGTAATCAACCTACCATGGACTGGTCAAATGAACCTGATCAAATTAGCTCAGAAATTTTTTTTTATATCTAATAAATCATATTCATATTTTATCAAATTTCCATCTTATGAATTTGATCATAAACTATATCAATAAAGTAATAGGAAAGTTTGGATTTAAGGCCTTATCACTAGTCATTACAAGAACTTAATCTTATCTGAGTTTGTCAATCATCTGTGACTGAGATAATACAATTTAAGTACCAAGATTCAGATGCTTTTAGGACCATATTAACTGCAACTGAGAAGTGTAAGGCTCTGTATTATCACCTTCTCAGTTTTTAATTAGTTCAATGACTTTGATTTAAGGAGTCATTTTGCTATAGCTGATAGTAAAATAAAATAACAGTCTTTCACTATTGACTGCTTTCAACACGGAAAAACTAACAAATTGTTTATGTGAGATGTTGTATTATCAAAGTTAAGATAAAATTTCCTCCTAGTTCTTCCATAATCTTAAAAAAATTGCAATGTTCATTTCCTCAGAAAGATCACAAAGAACTTTGGAAATAAATCTGGGAAAACATTGTAGATAGAGATTGAAACAGCAATATGTCATCTGGAAAATAATCAGCAAAAGAAGGGATGCTGTTTTGCCAAGAAACTCAAGGAGAAAACAACAAATGAAACTACAGACATATAAGATACATTCTACTACAGTAAACAAGACATGTATCTCTTAAATTGTTCATATTGGCTGACAGAAATGGGTCATTTTCTGATAAAAAAAATAACTATATGAGTTTCATTAGCTGATGGAACTATTATTAAATTCCATTTTGCACTAGATTTTCAAGTAATAAAAAGTAAAGTCTTTTTCTATGAAAAGTGAACGTAAGCATTACAGATGGAATTGTGCCATATTTTTTATTTTTGCACAGAAACTGCCTTTAAAATTATCTAAACCTATCTGCTAACTGAAAATATATCATGAAAAGAGGGTTGTATATCATTTTTCAGAACTCTTTACTAAGGTGAGTTTTGCTCAAAACTCTCAGCTTAAATTTCTTCTAAAGTTAAGTTCTAATCTTTCTTCAAAAGTACAATCATAACTTAAATAACATAAAAATAAAATTGTTTGTTTGTTTGTTTGTTTTTTTGTTTGTTTTACAGCAGAGTCGCAAAGGGCTCCAGAAGCTCCATTTGACTGAAATGAAATAGTTCAACCAGTCCAGTCATTACGTTTATTACCTTGTTAAAATTCATGAATTTGAAAACTTTGTGTATTATCCAAAGTTAGAACTTTGTTTAAATCAGGATATAAGATTTTAGTTCATCACACTGTCATGGTCTGATGAGGCATTTCACACTCTGAATCCATCAGAGATACTGCAATAGAGAATAACAGAAAATGTTCAAAGTGAGCTTCAGATAATTTATGCTTTATCATCTCAATTAATATTCTTGGGTTTCTGAGAATAAAAGGTTTTGCATAGTGTGCAGCATACATAAATGAAAAAGCATGTATTTTCTGGTGGTTCTGTTTGTGGCTGCATGTGAAAGAAGTTCTTTAAAAGTTACTTCTATTTTTCAGCTTTTGGTTATATGGGAACAAATAAAAACCTGTAAAGTTAATTTAAATGGACATTTAGGAGTCTATATGCCCTTTGGTTCTGTCTTGCTTCAAGTGTTAGCTAAGACTTCAGGCAACTGTCTAGTCTTCTTGCTTAAATGCCTATTCTTCAAAGTACTTCAAGAATGCATTAACCTCTTTCTTACATAAGGTCTGTTATGTTCCAGAATTTGTGAGAAACCAGTTCTCCTCTGCATGACACATTTAATTTTTTTCAGAATGCATTTTGATTGTAGGAATGCTGATCTTTTATACATAGGAAATTAATAAGTAAGAATGCTGCCCTGGGTTGAGGATGGTTATTTTTTAGCTATTAAAGAGATGTCCTCCACATCTTAGAAAAAGAAAATTATATTAAAAAAAAGAGAAACATCCCAGGTAAAAGACAAAAGCAATGAAACCTAGCCCCTGAGCAATCAACTATACAGGAAAAAAGTAACACCAGAAAAAAATCAGGAAAGAGGAACCTTTCTACTTCAGAGCAATGACTTCTTTAAAATTTAAAAGTTTTAAACTAAAAATAATGTTTAGTGTGTCCTTATAAATGACTCACGAAGTTCTGGTTAAGGCATTCACATACAACATGACATTTCAGGCTTCTTTTGGGGTCTGTTTTGTTTATAATGGTACAATACAAAAATGCTCAAGATGTACTTACTTGCCATTTCCTTTCCCAGAAGGAAACTCAAACCTTTTATGCAAGAGTTTTTTCTGTAAGTTTTCCAGGTCCTGATTAGAATTTCTGATTAAATTAAAAGGAATTTCTGAGACTAATTACATAAGACTAAATTTAATTTATTAATAAAAAAATCCTGAAGAAAATATTAATAAAACATACTTACTGGTTTGAAATATTTGGTTGCGGAACAGATACCTCACTAGCAGGAACATGTAACAATTTAAACAATATTAAAAAAACCCAGAAACAACAAACTAATTTAAACTGTAAAGAAAAAAGAAGAACATCGGCAACATGCTAACTTTGCCCACAAGGGGGGGAACTCTAGAATTCTCTAGGGCAACAGACCTTCTAACAGATGCTTATAAAAATCAAATTTCACAGATTACTCACTGCAAATCACTTTAGTCCAGTACATTCAGTCTCAACATTTATAATCCACAGCTCATGGTACCGCATGGCACGCACAGGGAGTTAAACAAAACAAAATGGCATCAAACATGTGAAAGCTGCAGGAATATAGTTTCACTTTCTGTTGGCTTCTGCAGCTTATTGCTGTAGCACATACAGGGTTTATCTCCGAACGCTTTATAGGTGAAAGCTTTGTAGAAAAGTGGTTGCTACCGAGGATTGCAGGGCTTGTCAGCTTTGTAGCTTTGCATGTTTTGGAGAGGTTCTTCCAGCTGCAATCTTCACAAGGGTTCTTGTTGCTTCTGCCAATAAAACAAAACTGTCCTGGGGGTCTTGGCTCCTCCAGGGTTCATCTCTCAGCTTGGCAGGACAAGTCTGTCTGCTCCTGGGCTTTACAATGCATTACAGCAAGGGGCATTTGTGTCTTTCTAGGTAAACTGAGGCAATTCCAAATTGCAAGGCAAGTGAGGCTTGGTTTCTTGGGCTTGCAGTGTTAAGGCTTGTGGCTTCTCCCAGATCTTGGAGAAGGCAAGGCAAGGCAAGGCAAGGAACTCACTCTTTCGGCTAGTATTTATAGATTTCCCAAGACAATGATGGCCAGAGACAACAAAGATTAGGAGATAGAAACCTGATACTTTAACCTATAGAATCAGTTTTCTGCAAACATGGCCAAAGGCACACACACCTGGCCCACTTGGACGCCAGGACATGTTCAGACAAGCCTGGGCAACATGGGCAATCTCATGAAAAAATAGACATCCTGGCTCCTGTTCCATTGTCTGGTTCAGGGCATTTTTGAGGCTTTGTCCCTTCAGGACAACTGGTCAGTTGTTAGCTCAGTCTGTGAAGAGTGAGGGAACTCTAGTGAAGGAAATCTGTTAAGAAAAATAAGTTAGAGAAGATGTTTAGTCCAAGCAGTTTTAAAGCAAACTGTTCAGTAGTTTCAGCTCTCTTAGCCTTTCCTTACATCAAAGATAGACCCGTCCCTTAATAAACTTTGTAGCTCTGTGGTTGACCCAGTCTAGTATTCCCATGCCTTTTTTGTGCTGTGAAGCCAAGAACTGGACATAATTCCAGGTGTGACCCCCTGAGTACATAGGAATAATTACCTTCCTTGAACAGCTCACAATGATCTTCCTAATGCAGCTCAGGACTGTTAACCTTCTTTGCCACAAGGGTTCAGCTTGCTGTCCACCAGGACTTCAGCGGAGGTTCTTTCTAGCCCATCAGCATCAGGTATGCACTGGTGCCTGGGATTATGCCTCCCTAAAGGCAGGATTTTGCCTTTCCCTTTGTTTAACTTCATGAGATGTCTGTGTGCTGTTGTATTCAGTCTTTTGAATTCCCTCTGAATGACAGCACAAGCAACAATTGCATCAAATAATTCTCACAGGTTTGTTTGTTTGGTTGTTTTTTGTCTGCAAACTTGCAGAAGGTGCCCTTGATCCCATCATCCAGATCACTGATGTTAAACAGTGTTGGATTATGTACTAAACACCAGTATAACACTTTATCTCAGAATGAACAATTTTGATGTGCTTGGAGTATTTTGCCCTACTCCAGAATGTCATTACTTTTTTATGGTCACAAAAACTTGCAGAAAGCTGCACAGCATATACTAAAAGTTGGGGCTTGACTCCAATGATTACTGTGATGAGTACTTGTGATTCCACATGATCTAACCTACACTGAGTTTGCCTCAAACTTCTTATTGCCAACACTTTATTCAGGCACAAACTTGTAATTTCAATTGCATTCCAGGTGATGGTGTACCTACAGTTGCATTCTCTTCATTCTATGCAGAAAGAAACTTTCTTCAATATTTGTAAGGGAAGTTGTGAGCTTTCAAGCCAACATACAGATCTCCAAACTGACAGCTTAGATTTGTTTCATTGAGTACTTATTATATATCACTACCAAAGGGACTGACTAAAAGCGTTTTTTGTTGTTTCAACATAGACTGAAGAATTTATGTAAGCATATGAGTTTATATGCATGTATATATAAACACATACCTAAGTGTTTTCTTATTTATTATCTGTGTCCTGTATCAATGTTTATATAATGATGATTAGTCTTTTTACATTAAATAGTATAAACATTTTTTATTCTATTCCTACCTTGATGACACCAAAAGCCACTGGTATTTACTCTCTTTAGAAGAAAATAAGTTATTATCATAGTTCATTTTTATATGTTTATTCATATTTCACTTATCCATTCCACTGCCTTATTTTGACAAGTTAATAGGGTGTGATCCTGCCCCTTTTTCAATACTGCCATTAGGAGTTGTCCTTGTAATACATATTTTCTGCCATCAGATTTCTTTTCTCTTCAGTGGTCCAGATTAAAAGAAAAAAGAAAGTTTTTTCCAACACAAATCTAAATTAAACTGCACACAGAAAAAAATCCTTTTCTAGTTATGTTGTCCTGAACCATAAGACTTGGAACGCTATTCATTTTCTCCTGGTATTGTGGTTTTGGGGATTTTTGTTTGGTTGGGGTTTTTAGTTTTGTTTTATTAATTTATTTAATTAATTTTTGCTTAGTTTTGTTTTGTTTTTGTTAGTTTGTTGGTTTGTTTTATTTCTTTTAATAGCATTACTCTCGCCAAAAAGTCACTGGGTCATGTCTTTCTTTTAGAAAGTTTTCCATCTTGATCTATTACATCTCTTTTCCATCTTGCTCTCCCACTATCTCAATATCAATTTTATTTCATTCCCTGTCACTAAAGCTCTCTTTTCAGCACCTGAAACTGAGCCATCAATTATAGCAAAAGATCCACAATCCATAACATGTCTAATAAAACAAATTTGCATTGTTGTTTTCGGTTTTTTTAATTATTATTTTCTTTCTTTTCCTGGTTTTCTAAAAATAGCAGCAGAGATCAGAAGACACAAATCTGATTTTCATTGGTATCATTGCAGAGTTTAAAGGAAATATATACCTTTCTGAGAAAAGAGGAGGAGAACAAACAAACTGGCCTTGTGCAGCTAGAGCCACTTGAGAATCTCAAGTGTTCTGAAAAATGTGGATGGCCAACATTCTTCAGTAACTTCTAATATCCTATTCCCATTTTCAGAATAAACAGTGTAACATGTCAGAGCTTTCTATATGATTGCAGTACAATCATGTTTCACTGTTAACTTTCTGCTGTCAAAGCTCTGAATTGGAGTGTGGGAAGAATCCAATACTGGAATCTAAACCAAATATGGCTGTGAAAGCAGCTATATATCAAAGTATATGCTTCCAATTTTATTTCCTCTTCCCTCCCACATTGTTTCTCATCAGTCAGTGCATAAAAATCTAGAGAACTATGAATATCTAAGATGTACCTATTAAAAACCATGTCCAAATAAATACATCTTGGACAAAGTAGCACATTCTAATGAGATCTGTCAAAAATATTTTGTCTAGCTCCAGTTGGTACATTCAAAATAATCCTCATTGCTTTTCCATGGTGAAAGAAGCATCCTGAGTAGTTATTGTATTGGGGACCTTATTGACATCTATAAATATCTGAGGGGTGGGTGTCAAGATGAAGACACGAGTCTCTTTTCTGTGGTAGTGACAAGGACCATGGGTACAAGCTAGAACACTCCATCTCAACATGAGGAGACGTTTCATGGTAAGGGTGACAGAGCACTGGAACAGGCTGCCCAGAAATGTTGTGGAGTTTCCTTCTCTGGAGACTTTCAAATTCACCTGGATGCCTTCCTGTGTGGCCTGCCCTGTATGATCCTGCTTTGGCAGAGAGGCTGGACTTAATGATCAGTGGAGGTTCCTTCAAACCCTTACATTCTGTGATTCTGTGATTCTGTCTATTTTGAGACAAACAATGGAGAAAAATTTCAGTAGTATGGTGTGTTAGGACACCATGTGTTTTTTAGATTTTTGATAACAATTTCTAAAACATTTTGTTTAGTAATACTATTAGGTCTACAGTTACTATTCAAGCAATTAGTACATATATAAAGTGGATAAGAAGAAGGACAAGCCATAAAATTATTGAAATTCATTGAAGAAGAATCTCAGAAATATGTGTTAAAATTTTCTTATTTCCTCTTCTTAGTACCCATTTTTAAAACCATCATAAATTTATCAGTATTCACACAATGTTAAAAATATTCAGCGTCATTTTTTTTGATGTTGCCATCTTTTTTTTTTTTGGTAGGTTTTTTGTTTTTTATCTTTTGCAATGTAAAACTTAAAATTTAATGTAAAAGTAGTGAACATTGATTAATCCTTAAATACGAAGATGTCATTACCTCTATTTTACTGCAACTGATACCATTTTTTCCTCAGGAATTTGTCTCTAACTTCTCGGTTATTGCTATCAATAGAGCATTTTGAAAATCTGTTTGAGCCATGAAATAATGAGAGAATGTAATGGCTTGAGATGCATCATATATATCCTTACACTATTCTGAGCAATGATGGCCAGAATTTGTAGTACTTGGGAGATGTTGTTGTATTAAGGGGTTGTGGGGGCTGAGCTTGCTTTCTTTCCAGTTTCATTGGTGTGTGTTGGGGCACAGAATTTCAGTTGGGTATTTTCCATTTTTTTTTTCCTTTTCTCTCTTATGGTATAATCTAGTATCTTTGCAGTAGAGTAGTAAATCATTTTGTGTAACTCAACTAAAATTCTCCA
This sequence comes from Indicator indicator, assembly GCF_027791375.1. NCBI lineage: Eukaryota > Metazoa > Chordata > Aves > Piciformes > Indicatoridae > Indicator > Indicator indicator. The sequence continues at coordinate 53,416,755 of NC_072010.1, read as the reverse complement.
CTTTCCTTTTTCACTGTCCTGCCAGTGGGGGAGACGTGGGAGAGGGAGGTGAGGAGAAAAGGGTGGGGTGGGGAAAAAACCCAAACAGTGGGGTTAACCTCTGACACTTAAGATTTTTAAGTGTCACCATTATAAATCTCAGGTTATTTTTATAATTGATTCTAAGGTCAATAATATTTTTAACTCAGCAAATTAAATCTTGTAATGAAGAAAATTACAGGAAAATCATTAGAACAATGAAAGAAGAAAATTTGGCCTGTGATATTGAGAGAATGAACTAATTCTGAAATACAAAAGATGAAGAAACAAGGTGTCACCACTGCAGATGCAGAAAAAAACACAAGAATATTTTACTGAATTATCACTCCCCTGGTCCAGGGGAGCTGAATGTAGTTGTAGACCACTTATAATGAGGTGCCACTGGCTGACAAATGAAGGCACAAACCCCATTGTCATATAGCAATGAGATTCCAGAAATGCAGAGAACAGAGAATCTCAGAAGTCCTTTATACTTCATTTTAGAATCTCTAGCATTACATGGTCTGAGTCCCACTTACAGAAGTCATGGAAGCCCTTAACAGATGAAGCAGCTGACAGAAGTTCCAAGCATATCTTTAGCAGCATCCATAAAACGAAGCCCTGACCAGAAGAAGTAACAAAGAAGTCTCTAGCAACCCTAAACCAAAGGACTCCCCAAGTGAAGTCTCTAACTGCAGTAACGATTGCTCAGAGTGGCTATTTTTATACTCTTTGTTATCAATCACTTAACAAGTAAACTCCAACCACATATATAAACTAAAATCTTTTTCCAATAAGAGGTATCAGCATGTCAAGAAGGTGGCTTCTGCAGCATGTTCCAATCAAAGGGTGCCAACATGAGGATGTTGTTCTTGGCACATGCGGAATGTTATTGTTTTGCTCTATGTAGCATGCTAAGGAATTGGTCAGCTAAGGAATCATGCACCCTGCATGCATCCAGCAGCTGCCCTCAGAACAGCAGCTGCACCCCTGGATCTTGATCCATTATGAAATATATTTTCATATATTAAATGTCTTGAAATACCATTTTATTTTAAAACTAATTTTCTGTTGTCTAACTCATAGAATTTTGAAGACTGTTTATTTCACAACAACCTGGAATTAGCCCAGTGATATTGATATTTCCAATACAAACTGATAGAAGTTGTGTCTAAGAATCATTATTAATTGCTACAAGGATATTTTAAACATTCATTTTAAATCTGGACAAAATGATGATTGCTGTTTTGAATTTGTTATATTGATAGTAATATTAAAAAATGAATGTTGGCCACTCTTACTACGACATTCTTTTTCCATAATTGAAATTGAAAATGCTGTAGGCTGTAAGAACAAATTTTTATAAGCATTCTGTGATCTTAGTTTTCTTTTACTTGTTAATAACTAATATTACTGAATAGCTGTTTGTTTGTTTGTTTAAACTCACATTATTTTCTGGAGTTTAACACACAACCTTTGATTCCTTTGGCAATATTAAATTTTATATTCTATAAATTTTTTTGTGACTTTTTAAGGTTATGATTAGTGATGAAGACTAAGAACAAAGAAACCTGACAAGTCCAAAAGTTCAATTATTATAATACCTTGTCCTGACACAATTATAGGACCAGTAACTGTAGCTTATATTCACAAAACAGTAAAAAACCAGGTCAACATATAGAGAAACATTTCTGGTTTCTGTTTAAGATAAAAATAAATTAAACATGAAAGTAGTTTTGTTTATACTGTAAATAAGAACCAATACATCCAAACTGAAAAACTAAAATTTTGTAGCTGTGGTTCCTGTTCTGGAAAAACTATACAATTTAAACTTAAACCAGATGCTTAGTTTATGTCTTATTCTCTGCTAAACATCTAAAATAAATGGCCACCAGTCTTGAAGACTATCAAGCTATGACTTGCCTAAGAAAGAGAAGAAATTCTGTCTGTGTAGCTCAGTCAGACACCACTTTCTGTGCAGGAGAAATCAGAAATGTGAAAGCACTTCTTTTGTTTTTAGGACTTTCTCCTTTAGCCGTATTGATCTTTCCTTATGAAGAATCAATGTCTTGAAGACAACCAGCCAGACTTCAAGTATCATTTTCTTCAGTTGTAATGATCTGTACTGTGCATTTGCTAAATTGGTTTCAATCTCTGCTTTTCACACCATTTCCTACCCACCACACAGTAAACACATACTTCATGTATATAGCCAGCTGAATGCCTGTTGAAGATATTAGGCAGATATCTGAGGAGAATCTTTTGATTGCTAAATTGATCACTGTGTTTTAGAGGTATGAAGCCCTCCAAAATAATACTTAAAAGTGTAACTGTTGCAATGTTAGTTATGCTAATAAAATAGCCTTGATATGCTCTATTTAACCAAAACAATATTTCTTGTGCTCGCGTTTAAATCTGTGTAGGTTTTGGCAGTGAGGGAATGCAGTGGTGACCTCCTTAAGAAAAGGCCAGGGACTGCCTGATGCTAGATGGAGATGGTTCCAGTCAACTCCAATGGACCCACTGCAGGGCATGGATGAGCACACAGGCCAATATGCTGGCATCCCGGGGAAAGTGTATTTAAGAAAAGGTAGAATCCATTGTTCTACCCATTTGTTGTGAGAGAGAAAAGGAAGAAAAGAAACATGAGAGAAAATCCTGTGAACACCAATGTTAGTGAAGAAGAATGGATGGGAGTAGTTCCAGGTGCCAGAGCAGAAATTCCCCTGCATCTCACGGTGAAGACCACAGTGAAGCAGTGTTCCTTCAGACAATGGAATATCATGGTGAGGCTGATATCCACACTGTAGCCCATGGGGGACCCCATGCTAAAGCAGGTGGGTGTATCCTGAAGGGAGCTACAGCTCATATACCACCATGGACCAAGTGTTCTGGCAGGACCTGCACCTATGCTGAACCAATGTGTTCCTCCTGGACCATACCATGTGGAAAGGACCTGTGTTGGTGCAGATCTTGAAGGAACCCACAGCCTATGGGAAGGATCTCACACTGGAACAGGGAAAAACGTGAAGATGAAGGAGTATCAGAAATGAAATCTTATGAACTGATGAACTGCGATCTCAGCTCTTCCCTGCTCACTGAGGCAGGAGTGGCGCAGGAGCAGCACCAAGCGGTACAGCATGAGCCCTCCTCTGAGCCAGCTTCTCTCTCCCGAAAGGCAGGAGCACCGTGGGCAGAGTCTCTGCTACAGGGCAGGTGTTTTCACCAGAAGGAGGTGTTGAGTCACATGGGTTTGTAGTTCAGTAAGGTCACGCGGGCAGGATCAGAGATGGTTGCAGTTCATCATGAAAGTATTTCCTAAAGATCTGTGTTAACCCAGACAGAGGTCCCACATAAACATGCAGGTATCCAAACTCCTGGCTGTAAGGAGTGCCAGAATTTCTCACTTCCCTTGGCAGACTGCAGGAACTACACCTGTATTCGCTGTGAGCAAGTGGGTGACCTTCTCTGTCTAGTGGATGAGCTAAAGGAGGAAGTTGAAAGGCTGCAGACTATTAGGGAGTGTGAGAGGAAGCTGGACCGGTGGAATCAGACTCTGCCATCCTTCAAACAGTCCCACCAGCCATGTAATAGCCAGGACTTTAACACTCCCTACTCTCTTACCAGCTTCACAAACAGAATGACTCAGAAGCTGGAGAGCAATGGAGGCAAATTTCTCCCAAGTGCACCAGGCGTGGCACCCCACAAGACACTAAACCCCCTCAGGTGCCCCGGTATAAAGGATATGCTGTTCCTAGTGAACTTGTTTCCACCATGTGATGAATATAATAAATGATTTGTGTTAAAGGGTGAGCTAGGAGTAAAGCTCAAGGAGCTTGTTTTGGAAAACTGCAAGAGACTGTGTTTTCAAAAAACTCTTTGTCAAAAAGAGCTGTGTGCAGACAAATCAAAAGCTCCGAGGGCACCAGACCAGAGATAAGACACTGTACCAGTCCTATCCATACATGACTTCAGATAAGAAACATGAAGAACGGTGCGGGGCTGTTCAACGGATTCTGTGAGGAAAAACAAGACTCACACCAAGCAGAATGCGCATGAGCAAGGAAATCCCACCCATTCCGAGAACATTCTGAAAACTCATTATCATATCCCTGCCTTCTATTCAGCGTAAGCCTGTTTATGTAAATGAGATAGCTATATAAGAAGAAAAAAAAAGCTATTGTAGTTGCTGTGAGAGGTTGAGCATTTTGATTTGCTCCCCCAGCTGAGCGCACTGTTTGCTTGCTTTTATTCCTAATAAAATTTTAAAAGAGATTTTCTTGTCAGCCCATCTATAATACACCAAAACCAATGTTCAGCAAATGGAACCATTACCAACAGCTATGAAAGCTTATCTAGTTTACGTTGCTCAGAGAAGCTAGGGGTGAGCAAACCTACTGTCAAAACATCTGCAGTCAAGGAGAAACGCCAGGTGACTGTCATCGGGGACATGCTTCTGAAGGGTGTTGAGGGTCCTACATGCAGACCTGATCCACTCGTTAGGGAAGTCTGTTGCCTACCTGGGACCAGGGTCAAGGACGTAATAAGAAAACTTCCTACCCTGATCCACCCAACTGGCTACTACCCATTGTTGGTTTTCCAAGTAGATAATGATGAAATTTCAAAAAGAAGTTTGATATCAATGAAGAAGGACTTCAGAGCCCTGGGAAAAATTGTTAAGGAACACAAGTAGTATTTGCTTCTGTCCCCCCACTAGCTATGCCTAATGATGGACTAAACATGAAAATCCAGCAGATTAATGCCTGGCTATGGGACTGGTATCAACGGCAGGTTTTTTTGTTCTTTAATCACAGGTTACTCTACAAGGCTTCAGGCCTGCTGACTATAGAAAAAAACTGCTTATCTCTGACAGGAAAAAGAATCCTGGGACAATATCTGGCAGGGCTGATTGATAGGTTTTTAAACTAATTTTGAAGGGGGAAGAGGGAAAAATGAGCCTCACTGAGGACATTCCTGGGACAACAGTGAGGCAGGATACCAGCTCCACTGCTATCTCAGGGGCTGTAGGGGATAGTGGATTATGCAACACCCACAATGGTAACAAATACTCCTCTGCTAAGTCTCTGAAGTGTCTGTACACCAATGCAAGAAGCATGGGAAATAAGCAGGATGAACTGGAAATCTGGGTGCAGTCACAGGGCTATGATCTTGCAATTACAGAGACATGGTGGGACAGCTCCCATGACTGGAATGTGGTTATGGACAGCTGTGTTCTTTTCAGGAAGGACAGGCTGTCAAGGTGAGGTGGTGGAGTTGCTCTCTATGTGAATAAGCAACTGGAATGTGTTCAACTCAACCTAGAGGGAGATGATCAAAGCACTGAAAGCTTATTGGTAAGAGTGAAGGGACATACAAACATGAGTGATACGGTTGTGGAGGTTTACTACAGACCACCGAACCAGGAAGAAGCTACTGATGAAGCCTTCTACAGGCAGCTTGAAGTAGCCTCAAGATCAAGTGCCCTGGTGCTTGTGGGTGACTTCAACCACTCGGGTATTAGTTGGAAAGATCACACAGCCAAGCACAATCAGTCCAAAAGGTTCCTGCCGTGCATTGATGACAACTCTCTCCTGTAAGTATTTGAAGAACCAACAGGGAGAAGTGCAATGCTGGACCTGATATTAACAATCAAAGAAGGACTGGTTATAGATGTCAAGGTTGGGGGTAATCTCGGTCGCAGTGACCACGACATGTTATCAATAGAAAAAGAAGCAGGGTGATAAGTACAATTTCAACTCTGGAATTTAAAAGAGCCATCTTTCCCCTTCTTCAAGACTCTACTTGGAAATATCCAGCGGACTAGGGCTCTGGAATGAAGGGGGGCCCAAGAGAGAGGGTTGATGTTCAAACATTATCTCCTCCAAGCTCAAGAGAAATGTATTCCCTTGAAAAAAAAAAAAAATCAAGTAAGGCAAGCAGAAGACCTGCATGGATAAGCAAGGGACTCTTAGTAAAACCCAAAACCAAAAAGGAGGTTTACAACATGTGGAAAAAATGACTGGTCAATTGGGAGGGTTATAGAGATGTAGCCAGAGAATGTAGAGATGCAACAAGGAAAGCCAAGGCCCTCCTGGAACTGAATCTCACCAGAGGGGTGAAGGAGAACAAGAAGAGTTTTTTCAAATATATCAATGATTAGAGGAAGAGCAGGGAAAAGGTGGGGCCACTGCTGAATGGTATGGGAGATATGGTAACTGATGATGCAGATATGACAGAGTTTCTGAATGCCTTCTTTGCCTCAGTCTTTACTCCTAAGACCAGCCTTCAGGAAGCTCCGTCTCTAGAAGCAAGGGAGCAGAACTGGAGAGATGTGGACATTCCACTGGTCAGTCAGGACAGGGTTAGAGATCTCTTATACCATCTGAACACACACAAGTCCATGGGCCTGATGGGATGCATCCACAAATGCTGAGAGAGCTGGCTGATACTGCTGCTGAACCTCTCTCCATTGTCTTTGAAAAGTCATGGAGAACAGAAGAGGTCCCTGGTGACTGGAAGAAAACAAATGTCACTCCAGTCTTCAAAAAAGGTAAGAAGGAAGGCCCATGCAGCTACAGACCAGTCAGCCTCCCCGCCATCCCTGGAAAGATGATGGAGCAGCTCATCCTGGAGGTCATCTCTAACCACATGGAAGACAAGAAGGTTATCAGGAGTAGCCAACATGGATTTACCAAAGGGAAATCTTGTCTAACCAACCTGATAGCCTTCTATGAAGTTATGACCAAGTGGGTAGATAAGGGAAGAGCAGTGGATGTCATATACCTTGACTTCAGTAAAGCTTTTGATACTGTCTCCCGTAATATCCTCATAGAAAAGCTCAGGAGATGTGGCATAGATGGCTGGTCAGTGACGTGGATTGAAAACTGGCTTGACAACAGAGTTCAGAGGGTTGTCATCAATGGCACAAAGTTAACTTGGAGGCCTGTGGCCAGTAGTGTCCCCCAGGGATCGGTACTGGGCCCAGTTTTGTTCAATATCTTTATCAACCACCTGGATGAGGGGATTGAGAGTACCCTCAGCAAGTTCACTGATGATACAAAACTGGGGGGGTTGGCTGACACCCCATCAGGCTGTGCAGCCATCCAACATGACCTGGACAGGCTGGAGAGCTGGGTGCAGGCAAATCTCATGAAGTTTAATAAGGACAAGTGCAGGGTAATGCATCTGGGGAAGGAAAACAACATCAGTACAGGTTAGGGGCTGCCCTGCTGGAAAGCAGCTCCATGGAGAAAGACCTTGGGAACGCTGGTGGACAGCAAGTTCTCCATGGGACAACAATGTGCTCTTGTGGCCAAGAGAGCCAATGGGATCCTGGGATGCATCAAGAAGGGTGTGTCCAGCAGGTCTAGGGAAGTTCTTCTCCCCTTCTACTCTGCCCTGATGAGACCACACCTGCAATACTGTGTCCAGTTTTGGGCTCCCCAGTTCAAGAGGGACATAGACCTGCTGGAGAGAATCCAACAGAGAGCCACAAGGATGATTAGGGGACTTGAGCATCTCCCCTATGAAGACAGACTGGGGTTATTTAGTCTTGAGAGGAGAAGACTGAGAGGGGATCTGATCAATGTCTATAAATATGTGAGGGGTGGGTGTCAAGTGGAGGGGGCCAGGATCATTTTGGTGGTTCACAGTGATAAGCCAAGGAACAATGGGTTCAAACTTGAACATAGAAGATTTCAGCACAACATAAGGATAAACTTCTTTACAGTTAGGGTGATGGAGCATTGGAACAGACTGCACAGGGGTGTTGTGGAGTCTCCTTCTCTGGAGGCTTTGAAAACCCACCTGGATGCATTCCTGTGTGGACTACCCCAAGTGATCCTGCTCTGGCAGCGGGGTTGGACCTGATGATGTCTTGAGGTCCCTTCCAACCTCTGATATACTGTGATACTGTGATTGCAACCTCTGTTCCTCAACTCCCTCTGCCATTCAGTAGGGTGAGGCAGTAGAGCTGGGAAGAAAAATTTAGGGTTGAGTGAAGGGCAGAAGGGCTTATGAGTTTTAGCTTTGTTTTTTTACCACGCTACTTTGAATTAGTATTACCCAAGTTGAGTCTGTTTTGCCTGTGATGGTAACTGGCAAGTAAACATCCTTTCTTGACACAAGAGCTTATCCATCATATTTTCTCAATCTTTTTTGAGAAGTGGGCCTGAGAGACCAGTGACTGGGGTTTTGCAGCCAGCCAAGCGCAACCTGAAATATCACAGTGTCCTAGAGGATGTTCCTCCCTATTAATAATGATTGCCACTGTTTCAATAAAAATACTTAACTCAGTGAGCAGTCTATTAAAGCTGAAGGTTGAGTTGAGAAGATATTCCTAGAATACTGATGTTGCAAATCTATCTTCCGGATACATTAAATTGCTTATAATTTAAGATGTACTTGAACTGTAAGTGATTTCAAGTCTACAAGTTCTGTAAAGGTGCCTTTCAGGAATTTGTCTAATGCCTGTTTGAATCCTAGATTTTAACATCCATGACATCCTGTGGAGATGAATTTGAAATCACAATAGAACATTTTACGTTTTGTATTTTCTATTTCCTCTTCCTCTTTTTTTTTTAGTCCTTGACAGCTCTTTAGTTGTTTAATAATAATATAATTTTCCAGAAACTTTTTTGCATGTTTGAAATTTGAAAGTATGAAATATTCATGTGGGGGAGGGAGGAAGAAAATGTAGAAATTCAAGTGCCATGAAACATTACAGTAAGAAAGTTAAAAGAAATTCTGGTAGTTTTGAGCAAAGAATTATTACCTAGTCTAATTTAGATATCCACACACTAAGAATCTAAGGATCTAAGTCTGACCTACCCACTGTATGATCTCTTAATTTTCATTGGTGAGAAGTAGGTATCTCCAGTTGGGAATGTCTTTGATTCTACAGCAATTGCCTTTAGAAGCTTGATAAATACATTCCTGAGAGTGTCTATGTCTCTGCATTGGCAATCTAGGTGCAATGGACATTTCTAAACTTTACATTAAATAAATCCAGCTGAATGGGGGCAGTACAGATGTTTTCAATATTGGAGGGTATTTGTTTTAATCTCTACTAGGGTCCTCAAATTAGGTTCCCTTTGTCACTTCAATTCCAACAAAAACAGAGATATTCAGCATGCACACAACTGCTCCTTTACAACACCTAAGATTTTCATCACAGATTCACAAAGGAAATGAATAAAGTAATATTTCAGTCCCTTTATGTTTCACAATACCAGGATAAGTTCCTCGATATTTCCACAGTAAATGCACATGGAAATCTGTTATTTACGCAGTTGTAGAACTGAAGTATCACTGTATTTTAAGTTTGAAGACCAGTAGATCATACATACAAAAATTCATTAGAACAAGTTTTGTTTACATTTCTAATAAATAACGTGCTTTGAAATATCCATGATGTCCTTATTTGTAATTTTATCCTGATGAACAGATGCAAGATATTATGTTCCTTTCAGTGTTGTCACTGTTTCAGTTACCATAATAATTTGACTTACTATTTCTGGCTCAATCAAATAAATAATTTTAAAAGAAAATAAAATATTATATTTTGCTATGTGTTCTATAGTTGGTGATAGTATTTTTTCTCTCTATGTAAATGTCAATATCTTTGATAGATAAGCTAAGTAGAATTTAACTTTGAAATCCATAAAATCAACTGTAGTTTTTTCTTGGACAGATAATAGCCTTAGAAAAGTGGATGCTTGAAAATTAGTGACTTGTGCTGAGCCTTTGCAGCCAGTTATATATGGAGACATAACATGTTCTGAAAGTCTCTGAACTTAGGAAGTCCAATTTCACTTCAGAATTCTGAACTTAACTTTTAAGACTATTAATATATACATTCCATTTAGCATCTAAAGAGAAATCTGATTATCATTTCTGTAAATAACTCCTACAACACCAATCTAGAAGATACCAGGAATGCCTGGTAGCTAATCTTTTTTATCCAGAAATCACAGAACCTCTGTGTAGGTAGAAAAAATTGATCCTTACAGGACTGCCAAGCCAAAGAAACTTTGCTTGTTTTAATTTGCTTGTTTACATATTTCTGCTAAAGATTAGCAATATTCACTTTAAAAAATATCTAAATCTATTTTATAGAAAAATTTTGGAAAAAAAACAACAAAACCACCCAAAAAACCCAAACAAACCAACCTGACCTTTCCCCAGAAATACTAGCAATTAAAAAAGTGATCCATTATGTTAATAATAATAAGAACAATATTAATAATAAAGTACATTCCTTAATGTAAGAGAAAGATAATGATTACAGTGCTACGTTAATTCAGAATGCAGAGCAAAAACCCAAATATCTAGTGGAGATGTATCTGTTCACAAATCCTGTAGGAATGTGATATTCACTGAAAAGAAGACCTTGAGAGAAAGACTAAATAGAAAGTAACAGCTTGAAGAACTGAATTACCCAGAACACACTCTAATTGTAAGAACATCTGTTGTAAGCAGTTAATATGTTATGATAATTTATGCTCTTGATCTTTTTGTAAGTATGCCTAGGAGCAATGCAAAGGATACATAATAGCATTATTCAAAATAAATAAATGAAATTGTGTAGGTGTGAGAACAGGAAATAGGTCTCTTTTTAATTCTTTGGGCATCCAGCCATTACTATTTTCAGTGGAACTTCCACATACTGGGATTTTTGGATGTACATGAATAAAGGATAAGCACTAACACTGAAATATATAAATCATCATTTCGAGACAACAGTGTATCAGCATCTCTATATATGTGTATAAATGTGTGTGCATTTGTTTATGCATATGTCCCTTCCTTTCCAAAATAAATGAAAAATGAACAGTTGATGATACCAGTAAAAAATTTCAAATAGTAATTCATTATTATTCTGTTATGAGGGAAGTGCTTACCAATGCATATTTTATGATCCTGCACATTAATTCCATTATTCAAAAATGCTGAGGTTATATTCAAGATAAAATACAAGTCTTCCTATTTCACACTCTAATTAAGGACAGATTTGAATTCACCTTGCAAAATGCATTAACATTCTGACTTGGAGGTACAGGTCAAATGTAAATTACCTGGCAATTATGAGTGCAAGTCCAGAAAGTGCCAGCTTAAAGTGCTTAGAGACTATTTTTTGTTGACCTCATTACAAATATTTTAAATGAATGCATAAACATGAAGAAAAAAATGGAAAATCTTTTTTTTTTTTTTTAGGTTTTCAATTAATAATTGTGTTGGTAATGTTGTGGTCAGAAACACTGAGAAAAGAAGAAACTTTTTGAAAATAAGATTCATTAATAATGTGAGAAAATAAAAAGTATAAGTACTGAATATTTTATATAAATTATTTGGTGATAAAACAAAACAAATGCTCTGCAGTGGCCATAAACAGGAGCATAAAAGCATATGTCTCTTCAAAACTAAGAGGAGGAAAGTACAGAAACCGGTTCATTTTACAGAGTTATGGCATTTTAATTTTATATATCTCTAACTATATCTATATTTAGATATATAGATAGATATAGATAGATATAGATGATGTAGATATATAGATAGATATAGATAGATATAGATGATGTAGATATAGACAAAGACATAGATATAGATATATAGATATAGATATAGGTATAGATATAGATATAGATATAGATGATATAGATATAGATATAGATATAGATATAGATATAGATATAGATATAGATATAGATATAGATATAGATATAGATATAGATTGCTTTTCATTTCCCCACTATTAGCAGGTACTTCCAACTGAAGAATTCCTTCTTTGCCTTGCCTTGCCTTTACTGTGCCTCTTGCTGTGCTTATTGCCTCACCTTTTGCCTTTTCCCCTGAAGTCCTGTTAATTATTTTGTATTTTTCTGATAATAAATTTTCAAATCACAGAAGTTACTAAACAAATTATGATTTATTTTCTTATATAAGTAATAGGAATATTTGGATTGATTTGTGACAAAGTTAGTCTGGGGAAGAAATCTTTGCATAAAAATTGACAAATTGAACCCTGTTGAGTTTCTGAACTCAAATGAAAATTTCTTCTTTTGAGAGTCGTCAAAACTAATTTAAAATAGCATGAAGGCAACTACTGTTGTTATTGTTAGTTATTACTTTTTAGATTATTCTTGTCTCATCTGTTACCAACTTTTGACCTTTTTTAAAAAAAAAAATACTTTTAAGAACAAGCTAGGACAAATTATAAACCCCCCAACAAATCCTAAAAGCCTCTTTAAAATAGAAATCTATGGAAGGCACAAATGAGGAATCAGTGAATTAAGGGAATAAAAAAAGGAAATCAGTGATGGAATAGGAGTTAGAGAGCACTGTAGCCATAAACTAAGTAGATCTTTAGTCCAATTTATCAGGGCAATATTTCTGTTTGAATGCAAAATTTGATCAGAGATTTTAACAGAAATGTATCTTATCTAAATACAGCCCTCTTAGGAAAGGCATGCTACCTCTTCATTACACATGAACATCTTTCCAGCATTATAAACTGTGGACTCTAAGCATTCTGTTTCAGTCTTTAACGTCTGTAATAATGTTAAAAAAAAATGTTATTTGTAAATTAATTTTTGCAAAATGATGTCCTAAAAGTAGCATGGTTTTATTTTGTTGACTATCTCAAAGAATTTAGGGATATCTATAGCTCAACTGTCTCTCCCCTGTGGGTGATTATCCTGGTTTAAGTTAGAACAGAACTAGTTCCATTCAGTGAGTTTGTTTTCCACCTATGTCTCTTCTAAGTAACTGCACTTTATGAAGCTGACAACACATTTTTTGCAGACAGTGTCTAGTTTTACAAGTGATAATGCTTGATGTTTATAGATAGTACCAAGAACTGATATGCAGGAAGGTTACTGCTTATACTTGCTTCTGTGCAGAACAAGGCCACTGCTAAAGATTGTCTGTCATGTTGGGGGTGCAGTAAGAGATTGCACGTGTGGGGAAAAGCAGGATGAACTGGTGACCCTAAACTGTCCAACAAAATATTCCACTCTGTATGAATAATATTCAGTATAAAGCTGAGGATGAGGGGTCACAAGGTTTAAGTTTCCTCTTCAATGGCTGGTGTCCAAAGAGGACTCTGCCCATTCTGCTTTCAATCCCAGTCTGTGTGTTCCTGAATCTACTTCCAGAATCCAGCTTCTGAATGTGGTTCCCATCTGCTGTTGATTTCAGTCTGGGACTTTCCCTGTGCCTCTCATCAACATCAATGAATCCATCAGGGGTGCTGGGATTCAAAACTGGTTTTGTATATATTTATATATATTTCATTTTGTTCCTACTTTCATTACAGTTGTTTTAGTTTTCCAGTTCATAAATTTATGCTGCATATAGGGAGAACAAAGCTTGAGCTCCTGAAGGAGCCAGTTAGTAAAGTTCCCTAAGAATCTGCTTTTGAAGGTATTTAGGTTCATAAATGTTGGTCACTTTTTAAGAGCCATCTCCTAAGAATTCAGGTGCAGGCACTATAGAGATTCTGGAAGTCAAGGAAGTAGGGCAGAAGGCTGGCTTGGCTAAGTAGGGATCTTCTAGAACTCAGGCTGAAAAGGAAATGATATGGTATGGTAATTTCAAGTAAGGACAGGCAATATCGGAGGATTACAGAGATGCTGTTCCAGTTTTCAGGAAGGGTAAGAAGGAAGACACTGATAATTTTAATCCTGGCAATTTCCTTTCAGTGCCTGGTAAAATTATGGAGAATGTTACTCTAGAAGATACTAAAAAATTGAGGGATGATACATTTATTGGTCATCACCATCACAGGTTCATAAGAGGAAAGTCTGATCTAACTTACCATTTCCTTTTGTGAGAAGGTAACCCATCTAGCTGACCAAGGGAAGGGAGTTGAAGTGTTAGGCTTCAATTTCAGCAAAGCTTTTGGTACTATTTCTTACAGTATCCTTCTGGTCACAATGTCCAGCACATAGCTAGACATGTCTGTAACACGTTGAGCAAGCAATTGGCTGATGAGTTAGGCTTAATGAGCTGTAGTAAAAGGGATTACATCAGGCAGGTGGCCAGTTATCAATGGCATCCACCAGCGCTCAATTTTACAGCCAGCACTCCCTCTGTAGTAACACCAGGTTTGATTCTGAGGAAAGTGTCCAACATTATAATGGAGACCTAGAGCAATTTTCTGGTCTGTGAGACTGCAAACAGTGTGCATGATCCCTCTCATGTGCCCTTCTCATGCACCCTTCTGCCTTGAGGAGTCTTCTTGACCGCTGTTTGTGTGACCTGTTCACAACAGTCCTGTTTGATAGTTCTGCTTAGAATTGTTTAAATCTCCCATGGCTGCTCCTGGCAACACCCAAAGTCTTGTGAGAGTTACTGGATTCTGGTGGGGCGTTCAGCTCTTTCTCAGGTTTCTCTGGCTCATGAAATCTCTCTGAACACCTTGATCTAGCGCTTAGCCACGTAATTTTCTGTTGCTCCAGCTGTGTACCTCACCAAGTGCTGCTTTTTGTTTAGTTGTATTTACATCTCTGTGGTTGTTCCTTGTAATGACCAAGCTAGGTCAGCCTCTCTCACAAGAAGCTGCTGGGTCCCGGTGGGGAATGTTGCCTACAAATCTTTGATATTATTTTTGTTCCTGTGAGAGAATTTTTTTTTTCTCAATATGGCTGATGATTACCTGTTTCAAATTAAATATAAAATATATATGGAAATCTTGTTTTTTATAGTACTATAGACTTCTGTATTGGTGAAAATTTGTTGGGAAGGTAAACCAGTAAAAAAATATGCTGATTCTATTTGCTCTTTGTTTCCACATATACACAATGTTTATAAACATCTGTGTAAGCCACCCCACTAAGGTATCAGCTCAGGAAATTGGGATCATGTCAAACAGATCGGTCAAGAACATGTTTATTTGAATGTTGTATTGTCTTGGGTTTAGCCAATTGAATCTGATGGTGAATATTCAATACCATATTGATGTCATACCAATTTTAAAATGAAAGTGCTGGCTGAAGCAAAGTATCATGGGGCTTGAAGTTCAGATTGTTACATGTGAAGTTTCCTGTTTCTGGTTGCTGCTTCTGCCTTTCTGATTTGCGGCTATTGGACTTTTCCACTGGGCTGGCTGTGGACTTAGGGGGTAGTTGGGGTGGTTTTATCACTGGCTTCTGCTGATGCTGCTTCTTTTGCTGTGCTTTTCTGCAAAATAGGCTAAGGTAACTGTACGTTGTATCATCTCATTAAACTCCTTATCTCAGCCCAGGGATTTTTGAGTTGTTTTTCTTCCTGATCTTTATGTATGGGGCTTGCTTGTGAGAGAGGGCTGTATTAAACCAGTACAAGTATTTACTGATGAACAATATGACCAAGGGAAAAATGTAATAAACTGTGCTTTCTGTACAATGGTGACTGTTCCTTCACACTTCTATTGTTTTTATTATACTTGATGTATGCTATACTCCAAATATAATTCATGAGGTATGTCTTGGTAGAATACGATGATCACTCGTTAAATTCTACTAACAAATCTTTTCTTAGACTAAATATTGCTCTTGGCAAGAAATGCTACATGCAGTGAATCTGCCCTTAAAATTACAGAATTTACTTTTTTTGTGTATTTCTACACTTAATTATTTCTTCTTAATATAATTTGAAAAATAGATTTAGAACA
This sequence comes from Indicator indicator, assembly GCF_027791375.1. NCBI lineage: Eukaryota > Metazoa > Chordata > Aves > Piciformes > Indicatoridae > Indicator > Indicator indicator. The sequence continues at coordinate 53,401,085 of NC_072010.1, read as the reverse complement.
GCACATTAAGTATAATACCCACAGCATAGTATCAGACGTATCACAGGCTGGGAGGAATTCCAGCAAGCTTTCTGCATGTTTATCAGCGTCACAAATCAAACATGCTTTCCGCTGTATACTATTTGCCATATGTTCTTTGTGTAGTTTGAGTATCAGGCTTCTCTAGTAATTAAATATGCCTTTCAATGCATTTTAAATAGGGCAAGCAATTAAGAATTATATAAGCAGCTTATTGTCCCTAGCTACTTTCAATGTAAAATAAATACAGTAATCCCTATAAGGATATGAAGAATAATTCATTCCTGGATATATCTGACCAACACTGAAAATCTGGACAAGGTGGGAAAGAAGGTAGACTGCTTCAAAGGCTTTCTGCAATTTCATGTCTTATGTGACAGACTGTATAAAACATATAGAAAAACATATAGAAAACTTCCACTGATTCTGAAGACAACATGAGAGACAATGGTTCAGGAAATAATTTGGTAATCATTGCCCTCTTTGGAGGGATGGCAGTTAACTTAGCTGCAGACATAGTCTTAAACTATTTCGTCAGTGTATGATGCTTGACCCTTGAGGAATTCTGAAGTTTTACCTCCCTCTGAAGTCATAACTTTCTGATATATATTATAGGTAGGAGAAAACTCTATAGCTGAAACACTGGACTGAAAAATTCTGAAAAAAGTTATGTTGTAATAACTATTTTTTGTCTTAGGCTGTGGAAAATTTTCTTTCCATGCTCAATTCTTATAAAAAGGGAGCAAAAGGTCTTCCTTTATATGATGTAAGAAGACATTTAACTAATGTGGTAAGCAACTTAGGAAAACATGAAAATCTTTGCAAAATGAGATAATCCATATAGTAGACATAGGTGAAGTTGAAGCATAAAATTTTTGATGGATCTTTTCATGTTCTTATATAAAATATAATGATTTCTTCCCCTTATTCTTTTAGGATTAATTATAAAATTAACCCATGTTTTTATTTCTTGAAAGCAATCTCAAGTTCATACCAATAAAAATGTTGAAACATTTTAATTATTAATTACATTTGCTTGTCTTTAAAATGCTTAATTGGAGAAGAAAGAAACAAACAAACCACCAAAAGCAAGCAACCAACCAAATGAAAACCAAACCCCAAGCACCAAACCCACACTAACTCACAAAACAGGTCTCCAGAATATCAAATTAAAGCCAGATCATGTGAAAATTATTCAGGTTAATGAGATTTTTAAGTAAAACAGGATAGCAATCAGTTCATTCATTAAGCATATATACAAGAATAGAACAGTTAACAATATGGACATATATTCGTGTCATTCACCTCCTTTTAATTATAGCACAGTGATGGCTTTTTTATGATAAAATTATGTGCTTCTTAGAAGAGTCATAGTTTGCATGTCAAGGACAATCCCAGATATTATTTGACAGTTGGGATGACAAATGCCATCACTCTGTCCCCCACTTCTTTATTTTTCCCCGAGCTTTATATGCTAAGCATGACATCATATGGTATGGAATATAAGAAGAGTGTCATCAGCAGGTCAATGGAGGTTCTCCTCCCCCTCTACTCAGCCCTGGTAAGACCACATCTGGAGTATTTTTTCCAGTTCTGGGATCCCCAGTTCAAAAGGAACATGGATATACTAGAGAGTGTAGAACAGAGGTCTACAAGGGATAAAGGGACTGGAACATCTGTTTTAGGAGGAAAGACTGAGAGACCTGGGACTGCTTAGTCTGGAAAAGACAAGACTGACAGGAGATCTTATTAATGTTTATAAATATCTGAAGGGTGGGTGTTTGAAGAAGGTTCTAGTCTCTTTTCAATGGTGTCCTGTGATAGGACAAGAGGCAATGGATACAAAGTGAAACACAGAAATCTCCACTGCAACATGAGGAAAAACTTCTATACTATAAGGGTGATGGAGCACTGGAACAGGCTTCCCAGAGAGGTTGTGGAGTCTGCTTCTCTGGAGAATTTCAAAACCCACCTGGGCATGTTCCTTATGGCCTGCCGTAGGTGATCCTGCTTTGGCAGGGGCATGGGAATCAACAATCTCTGGAGGTCCCTTCTAGCCCCCACCGTTCTGTGATTCCATCACTCCTCGTGTCTATGATTATATGATTTAAAAGAGCCTACTTTTGGGCAAGGGAATTATAGATTACCATTACAGATTACAGAGTATTTGAATAAAATGTTGTTGAAATTTTAAGAAAAGAAACAGAAAACTCCCAAATGAACACTTTAATTTCTCAATCACAGAATCACAGTATAACTGAGGTTGGAAAGAAATGCTGGAGACCACCCTCACATCCTTACTATCAGGATGTTCTTAAATCTTCATGAGATTAAGTGTAATTGCCACTGCTTTGCAAATTCTAGTTATCTACTCAGGACTAATACCAGATTGTGAAATAGTTTTCATAAAGATTTTGTTTCACCTCTTATGAGGGACAGAATACATAGTTTCCTAATCACAATGCTGACTGTAAAGTATGAAATAAGTTACAAACTCATTTCATTTTTCTGTACACTGTCTATACAGATAATTTGTCTAAAGTGTTACCTGTATTGTATATCACATTCCTGTAATACACTGTTAAGACTAAGGTTTTGCTGCCCAAGCTAACTTTAAATTATCAAAATAAACAGAGTTGTTTTTTTTTTTTTTTAATAGGGCTACTTTTAGATAACTTTCTATTATCTATCACAGTTCAACCCCCTTTAAAGCTCCCATGTCTGGTTTTGATACATTTTGGTTTGGGTTTTTTTGAGTTTTATTTTGTGTTCTTTCTCCAAAGAACTTTAGATATTATGTCACTCTCTTTCCTTTTCCTCCAGGTAATTTTCTTCTTCTGTACCAGATGCAGGTGAAATGATAATGATAAGTCTACACCACAGAGTCCAATGAAACTCTGATTCAGTAATACTCAAGGTGAAATACTGCAGTTAACGTATTCTTCATTTCTGTTTCTTAAGGACAGGTTGCCATGTTCAAGGTTGTCATTACCTCTAACAGAGAGCAGTCATCAAAAGAGGAAAAATCTCACTTGTTTTAAAAATCAGAGAGCAGTTATGAACATTCCGCTGACTTACATTTTAAGACAACTCAATTGCTTTTATCATCTGCTTATCCCTGGCAGTAAGTCAAAGCTAATGGTGCAGCTATTCAGGATTCTGTTCCACAAACACTTTAGGCACTGACTTCAGTAATTTCTCAGGAGAAAAATAGCAACAATAATAACCTTGTGTACCAACTGCTTTCTATCCAGTAAGGTAAATTACATTCTCCTGGCTGCCAAGGCTGTTTATGCATATAATAAGAGCAAAACAAAGTGACTGAAACGCCACTTCTGAAATAAAGTATCCACTCTGTTCAGAGTGAACAGGAGATGTCTGAAATGGAGTCAGTTATTCTAGCAAATTCCCCATACAGGAGGAAAACTTCAAAATTCAGAATAAGATTACTGACTAGGTTTTGAAAATTAGTTCACTTTAAATGTCATGTGGCTGCTGAGATTTTACTATTGATACTCCCTTAGTTTCCTAAATTACTTAAGAATTATTATCATTGCTTTTATTTCCTGAAATTCCTGGGGAATTTAAGAATCAGTGTACTAGGCTTCATGTGAGTCTTCTATTAATAGACATTCTGTGCTGATTACTCATATTATTCAACTAGAAGTACTCATAGCCAGCATCCCAAAGTACAACAAAATCGTTCAAAGTGAGGGCAGGTGATCTGCCAAGTGCCAGAAATCGAGAACAGGTGGCAGAGCAGCCAGGAATACAAAGCAGAAATTCTGACTTCCAGACAGCTGATTTCAAATAAATGTAAAGATTCACTAAGTTAAGATGTTTGATGGAAGTGAATAATTCCAAAATAAGTACTATATGGCAAGAATAAAGAAGGAAGGGACTAAAACACTACAATGCATTGGGTCAAAACAGTGAGCTAAGCACTCTTTGCAGAAACATGTTTGTCTATGCAAAATATAAAACAACAATTCCTCAAAACCTTTAACAGTGTGAAAAGAGCAACAGTAACATGATTTACAGTAAATGAAAAACATTTTGAAATAAAAATCACACATATATCTATGCCAACTATATTGTTCCTACCTGGTAAATATGACCAAAACCTTCCTTTGTGTTTATGAAAACAAAGAAACAAGCAAACCCCCCTATATCAGAAAAAGGCAAACAAAACCACAAAACAAACAAACAAATACAAGCAAACAAAACAATCCAGCAGTTTCTGATTCACTAAAAATAAGCACAGTAAGATAATATCCTTGGGTTTGTTTCTAGAAATGTATTTCAGGTAAGTACCCAAATCTGATCTTGACTTAAAATAAAATAGGAGCTACATTAATCTGTACTACTTTTCTTCACAAAATAAATGTTGCAACAATTCTTATAAGGACAAACTGAAAAAGGATGTTGAGAACAGGTTCTAAGCACTTAATGTGTGTTTGCATGTGTGTGTATATTTTCCTAAACAGAAAGATTATTTTCCTGTTATGAGTGAAAATATATCCACCTTTATTACTGCTTAACATCTTTCTTGGCAATACAGATAGTGCAACTGAGGGTATCCTCAGCACGTTTGCAAAGGACACCAAGCTCTTTGGTCCAGTTGACCCCCTGGAAGAAAGGGATACCATCTAGAAGGACCTGGACAGGCTTGAGATGTGAGTCCATGCTAACCTCATGAAGTTCAAGAAGGCCAAGTGCCAGGTCTTACACCTGGGTCAGGGCAATCTGAAGCACAAATACAAGCTAGGCAGCGAATGGCTTGAAAGCAGTCTTGAAGAAAAGAACTCACAGGTGTCAGTTGATGAAAAACTCAGTATGAGCCTGCAGTGTGCACTTGCAGACCAGAAGGCCAACTGTATCCTGGGCTGCATCAGAAGAAGTGTGACCAGTATGTGATTCTCCTTATATTCTCCAGTCTTGTGAGACCGCTCCTGTAATTTTGCATCCAGTTCTGGTGCCCCCAGCTCAGGAATGCCATGAACCTGCTGGAGGAGGTTGAGGGGAGGACCACAATGATGATCAGAGAGCAGAAGCAACTCCCCTGTGGGGACAGGCTGAGAAAACTTGAGATGTTCAGCCTGGAAAAAACTTGAGATGTTCAGCCTGGCTCTGGGGAGACCTTCCAGCAGTTTTCCAGTACCTGAAAAGGGTCTACAAGAAAGCTGTAAAAGGACTTTTTACTAGAGCTTGAAGTGATAGCACTGGGGGAAATGGCTTTAAGCCTAAGGAGGGTAGATTTAGATTGGATATTGGGAAGAGATTCTTTTCAGTGGGTGGTAAGACACTGAAACAGGTTGTCCAGGGAACTTGCGGATGCCCCCTCCCCAGAAGCATTCAGGACCAGGTTGGATGGGGCCTTGAGCAACCTGGTCTAGTGGAAAATGCCCCTGCCCATGGCAGTGGGGTTGGAAGTAGGTGATCTTTAAGGTCTTTTCAACCCAAACCATTTTATGCTTGTATTAAATATTTCTTTCAAATACTTGGCAAAAATTATTATAGGACTGAAATTATTTAAAATATAAAGCCACTTTTGATTTAAGCAGTCTTACAATATTTTACATATGCAAGCATATATTACTACTAGTAATAAAATTGAAATAAACAATACTGCAAAAATTAATTGGAAGAATAAAATCCTTCATGTTGAAATTTATAGGACTGAGAGTTTCTGTGTTCACCACAAGATGTCATTGTAAATGTGAAGAGACACGTTTTCCTGATTTCAAAATATTACTATCATTAATACATTAACATTTGTATTAAAAAATATTGCCAGATTACATACTTAAGTGTTTGTAGTGGCTAAAAAAATGTAGTTTCCAGGATTCACTATGACTTCTTTCTAGATAGATTTTGACAAAATGTTTTCCTCAAACTTCCATGATTACAACTGAAAAAACCCTATATGTTTTTTTACACTGAGTTAATGTACTCCATCACAATATAATCTAACAGAATTTAAAACAGAAACAATCTATAACAGCAATGTAATGAAGCTTTTTAAATGTTTGTATCTTAATTTGTTAGCAGGATGAGTTCTTTTAAAGAACCTTGTTTCTATAACAATTTCCACAAGATCTAATATAAAAGTAGGTTGTCTTAAACAACACTCTATGTACAAGATACTAAATTAAGATAATAAAGTCATGTCCGTTCACTTATGTATCCATCTGTGGTACTTTAGGGAGCAGACAGATGCTCTTTTACGCCTCCCAAAAGAGGTAAAAGAAAACACTCCACACAGGATTGGAAAGAATGGAAATTTAAATGGAAGTACTATTCACAACTATATACCACAGTAAAAAAACCATACACAATAAACAAAACCACTAAGCCAACATCATCTGAAACCTCCCTCCAATAAACACTGCAGGTACCAAAACCTCAAAACTCAACACCTCTTCCCCATACCTCCCTACCCAGGCCCGAATGACACAGTGAAAATTAGCTCGCCAGCTCAAGGTCATATCTCTCCTGCCAACCAGAGGTAAGGGAGCCCATGCTGGGAAGGGAGCAGAGAGAGGAAGAGACTATAGTTGTGCCTGTTTATATAGGAGAGTAGATGCAGAATTATGGGAATGGAATAACAAAGATTACACTTTTCCAGTGTCCACCTCCTGGGCTACCTAGTCCTTCTGGTGGACTGGGTTCTGTGGTTCTTAAACCCATAACACTATCCTTTGCCTGAAATTATTCCTCATTCTCTCACTGATCCCAAGTTCTTCATCTTGCTTATGGTCTTTGTAGCATGAGAATTCTGCATCTGTCAAACCTAATACTGGTGTGTGTACCATGTACCTTCAAGTTGAAGAAAAATCTAAAAATCTTGCAGTGAATTTCACATAACATGAGATGTTACACCTGACAAAACCTAACAAAACCCCATGCTTCTACAGAATTAGAAGACAATGATATATCAAGTCATGTAAGACATAAACCATAAAATATGGTTTTGTAGAACTGTAGAATGGTTTGTATTTAAAAGAAACTTTAAAGATCATGAGTGGGGTCATATTTCACCAGATCAGGCTGCCCAAAGCCCTGTCCTTCCTGTTCCTAAACACTTCCAGTAATGGACCATCTACAAATTCTCTGGGAAATATATTCCAGTTTATCCTAACTAAAAGAAGTTTCCTTTCATCTAGAAGCTAACAGTCTGTGATTATTCCCCTCTTCTGAGTTAATTTAACACTGAGTGTATCATGGAGTCTTTGTTAATGCAGAAATGATTGTGTTTCTCACTTTTCTTTTTCTTTTTAATTTTTTATTTCTTTTCCTGAAATATTATATAAGTTGTCAGCAATAACTTGGGACAGAACAAATGCAGAGGGGAAAATGCTCTCCTAGTGAGCTATCCCTATGATCATAAAGTTTCCATTTGACCTGTCCTAAGTACTTGTGTCCTTACATACTTGGAGTCTTCAAACCTCTGAAATATGCCCTCAGATGAGTCATTGTTTTTAATTTTAGTGATTTATCACTGACTGAGATTTAGTCCTTCTGTATATCCTGGTCATGGATTTTACTCAATTGATTTTTTTTTTTTTTTTGGTAACTAAGAGAGTCACAAATGTAAATGTATAATTGCAGCTTTTTTAGAGGCTCACATTCAGAAGAAACCCTTGAAAAATTCGAATTTCAAAATACAAATCAAAGGAGAAGCAAAGTCTCCACCTAGGAAAACTATTTTCAAAAATCTATCTCATAACATTTAAATATATGACAGAATTTATTGTAATCCTAGGAATATATGCATTTGCTCTTACTAATGTTATATACATACATATACACACATATATAAAATCTCTACTATTATCATTGGTTTGTAAAAACTATTTTCATTGCATACTTTAGTATATTTAATAACTATAAAGTATGGACCAGTGAGGTGTGCTTTAAACATACATATTAACCAGAAGATATTTTTATTCTTTATTTTTGATACAAAGTTACTATATACATCTTGAATATATATACCATAATTTTCCTTGAACAACAGCTGACTGTATTCAAATAAATGAATTCTTCCTTTTCACAGTAATGGTAATTGTTAGTATATGGAGGTCATACTAGCAACTGTTTTCCCCAAAAGCACTTCAATGATTTTACCAGTACTCTGTGTTTGTGTTTACGAGGTTATTCTCAAATAATGTATTATATATGCCATAATTCTCCAACAAGTGTGAGATTTCAGTTTTCTTATCTACTATCCCTCCAGCAGATATCATCCTTTGATGTCTGGATAGTGGCTGGGTTTATAAAGGATTAAGTGTTCCACTGCCAAATTATAAAGTGAAAAACTACTGCCTATTCACAAGCATACTGAGTATCTTAATTCTGTAGAATTTCAACTACCTTATGTAAATCAATTAAGAAACTAAAGTACAAGATCTGAGAAAAATATTTGATTGTTTCAAATTATTTAGAGGAATGGCTGAAGTAAATTTTACTGTTATATGCAGATTGCAGGTTTGGGACTTTTTTAATATATAAAGGGAAAAAAAGAAATTTAAATTACTTCAAACTTTCAAGAGACTTATTCTTGTAACTATTCAATGCAAGACTCAAACTTCAATGTTTTGTTTAAAAAGAAATAAATACGTAGACATCACGAATCTAGATCCTGAAAGAACGTTCTGCCATGAATAATAATATAAGAGATGGTAAACAGTATGAAAGCACACAATACATTTTTTCTCACTGCAAGTACTGCATACATTTCATTCTTCATATGATGTATTTTTTCTCTTGTGAACTTCCTAGCATGAGAGCAATTAAAATTCTAATCATCAGGAGGCTTCTACAAGCCTTCTCAGTAACTACCTACAATTTTCATGAAACATCTGCCATCTGTGTTAAGGTACATAACACTAAACTGTAGCTTAATAGACAGCATAAAAAATTTTAAAGTTGTGCAAGAACATTACTACTAAAACTAGTGTATCAGCATTCTTCTGATGTTTGTTCCTTAACCTATGATGATAAAGGACTATGTAAAACAATTTGTGGAATGTAAACTTTGGTTTTCATGCATAACTTAAGACATAACATTTTGAGAAGTACTCACAGCTCATTGCGGTAAATATATCCAAAGAATTCAGGTACTGGAGGGTCGCAAATTTATCCAGTGTGAAATTCCATCTATTCTTTTGGTGGAAATATAAATCAGTGATGCATTTTTGCAAAATGTCACCAGCAGTTATGTAAAGGTAGCTGTCATTTTAACGACATCAATAACTACCTGAAGTCTTGCTGTATCCTGAGATGCCCTTCATAATTTAGTATACGAGGTAGAGAGTAGAGAGTCCTTCTTAAAAAAAAAAAATGAGATAAAAGGAAAAAAAAAGGACAATAAAAGCCAATGAAACTAAACGAAAAGAAGAAGGGAAATGTTTTAATGTTATTTATGTTAGATGACCAGAAATGGCAATAGAAACTATTTGAATTATCCAAAGTGGAACCTTGTAAAGTCTGAATATCAGACCAGCTAGTTTCTTCTTGTTATATCATATGCTGTACCATTAAAAAAATAATCCAGATAAATGTTAGTTTTGACATGTTCTTGAATATGGAATGTCCTGTGTCATACATGCAATTGTATCTTAATATAAATGGAGCAGAATAAATTATATATGTAGAATCTGGGAACAGGAAAATGAAGAAGAAAAGAATCACTCAGTGATCATCTAAAGATGATAAGAATTGCTGATTAACTATGACTGTTAACTAAGCATGATTGAATAAGGCCTAGAAACTATAATCTACATGGAAATCCTATCCCATGTGATGGACATTTTCTAAACAAAATTAAAAAAGAAAATAAATGGATAGAAGAAATTTCTGCTTCTTACTTCAAAATAATATACTCCAATAAAGTTTCTGATCTAAATCACATGATACTTATTCAAATTATACAGTCTTTACCTTTGCTTCTTTTGATATCTGAATTTCTAATTTAAACATTTATGTGCTTGTATCTATTACTTACCTATTACATTCCTTACCTGTAACATTCCTTCACAAACATTTGCCTGAAGTCATCTAAAAGCTGAAACACAAACATCTTGTAACTCTTGGATGAGATTCAGCTTTGGAAGTGTTGAAGCAAAGTTATTAAATTAGGAAGTCATATCCCTACAGTGTCAACAAACTCTTTCAGGCATGCTCAGTAAAACAGAGTACTGCTCTAAATAACAATTACTCATTACTTGTTCACTGCCACTACAAAGTTAATGAGAGCAGTTATGTATCCTGATACATCGGCAGGGAATACACAGAAGAGTAAAGTTCCTTTTATAGTCATTCTCTAACTCTCAAGCTTGGCAGAAGACCAGATTTTTCATTGCAACTCTTTTTTCTCACTCTCTAGCATACAAAACGGTTATTACCAAGTGTAGCAGAGTAGGTGACCTGCTTCATAATAGTTTAATGCTTCTTTTCAGATCATTCACTTTCCATATGAGAATTCTAGGTGGAAGCCACGAAATTGTTTCAGCCATCTTCTAGTACCTCGCTTGTTAAAGATTTTATGCTTGCAATAAAATACTGAAGTAGTGATATTTTTATAAATTCTATGTACAACTGCTAGATGCAGAGACTTATTTAATATTGAAAAGCCTGGAATAATAGCATCTTTCAGAACAATGTTTTCTCATTTAAGTGGGAGCAAGTTCAGGATCTGGTCATAGGTTTATCAGATCATACTGAAACTAAAAGATACCAGTTACAAGGAGTTACATTTCTGACAGCAGCTTAATTAGGTTATATGTCATTACAGATTGCCAAGATTTGGTATCAAATCCAGGGAAATAAAAAATTTAAAAAAATTATATTTCTCATTCATAAATATGATGTCTGAACTAAAATAAAATAAAAATTCTTGCATGTCAGTAAGTAGCACCACATGCAAATAGCAATGCTCAGCTAACCTTTTGAAGCACCCCACCTGCATGTGAGCCCAAGCAGGGTTAGGACAGGTCTCTCTCAGGTATTTGGTGTGACCTTGCTGGTTGGAGCCAGTTGAAGTCCTCTCCACATGCTCCTGGATTGTCACTGCCTGGCAGGAGCTGCCACTGGCTCGAGAAACACCACCAACCAGCCAAGGGTCACAACCTGGCAAACCCAGCATGGGGCAACAACAGCTCTTTGTGTCACAAGGTTTGGAACCCCCAGAATGAGGCAGCAGTATTTGCCTGACAATGAGAAATGTGGCCTTTGTCAGACTATTCAGAAGCATTGTTGATTTGGTTTTGGCATGTTTTTCTGGTGCTATACTTTGATCTTTGGTATTTATAATATCTATTTTTCCCTTTTGATACAAAACTCAAAGCTACTTTGTAATGGTGATGCTAAAAATATAGTACAGGGAACTAAATATTAAACAAACATGTAAATATTCTTCACTAAAGATGAGGTGAGATTTTTTGTTTGTTTGAGTTTTTTATATTTTTTCTATGATATTTTAGTTTTTATTTTCATAAGCAGAATTTACCAGATGTCTTTAATACATTGTCATTCATGTGTGGTCTATTTGGAAAACATATGAACCTCTGGAGAAATACTGGAAGATAATCAATTTTGTCTAAGACATCACTTTTTTTCAGTGAGTTTTTGAACAGTGGCATGCTAGGAGAGAGTACAGCTGCATATTTGAGCCATACTTCTCAGAGCTCTGAACAAGGTTAGCATAAAATAAATCAAAAAATCATAATTCTGAAGAGAAAACTATTCATATCCTTCTACAATTACAAAGATAGATACAGATTTTGAAAAATCAAAATACTTTACCTAAACTGCTAGCAAAGGCTTCTTCATGCAGGTATTAAAGGCTTTCTCATACCTCATTGGGGATAAATATGAAGAAATTAAAGTAGCAGATTTGAGAAACTGGAGTTCGTGTTTCTTATGGCACAGAACTAATGCTTGAGGTCCTTATATTTGTGACTTTATATTGTAGGACAGTAGATTCTGTATCTGTTACATCTATGGTAACACAATAGATACTCTATCACAAATGCTTTTTTTCCCCCAGTTTCCATCTTGTATAGAGCATTTCGTATAAGTAGCTACTGAGAAGTGTACACTTTAAAAGTTGAAGGAAACTTCTTCACAATTAGAATACTTACCTGTGAGTTAAAAACCAAACCAAACCAAAGCAAACCAAAACAAAAAAAAAACACAGAAGTGCTTATGTGGTTTAGCCAGTAGTTTTTGTTATCTCATTTCATGGCAGATGCAAAAGACATTCCAAATTATGTGACGCTGCACTTGGTACTGTGGCATTTTAGACTATTTAGAGTCCTCTAGGTTGTCTACTTTTACTGTTCATAGTTCACACTCTTCCCCATTTTTTTAAAAGTACTTTAAATATTTCATTAAGTGCTGAATTTCTAGTTGTCAGTTCTAGAAGGTTGTTTTTCTTTATGATCACTATAATTTCCATTTGTGTCAGTGTGAGCTGAAATTCCCCCCACACCAACAATAACCAGGCTAGCTCAGTCTGGAAGTGAATGAGAGCTGTATTTACAAGCAGATCTACAATCTATGATGAAATGCAATGAATATGTACAGATATACACAATTCACAATATTTACATATATATGCAATCAACAGAAAAGCACAACCAAGATCCCTTTGCTTCCCCCCAAAGGGGACTTTTCCCAAGGGGCCTCTCTCTCAGGGGTCACCTCCCTCCAGACCCCCCTGGCAGAAAGCAGTTAGTTAGGTAGAAGCAAAGAGGCTGTTAACTTAGCTCGCCAAGGTCAGCGTGTTATCTTCAGCCAGAAGAGAAGAAGAAACAGCAGCCAGACAGCCCAGCAAGTTGCCTCGACTGCAGGCTGCCCCACTTCATTTTGAATAGTAGTTCTTAAACATTTCTATCTATCCAGTGGAAGTGTTTAGAACAATCATTATTTTGCTTTCTTACACCCAATAGTGACTTATTTACATTCTTTCACTTTTTGTGCTTGAACTTTGAGAAGAAAAATTAAAGAGACAGTTTCAAACCATCACACCATTGTACTTTGTTCTGTTTGCCTTGCAGATCACAATTCTTTACAGAAAAGGGACAAAAAATGTGATGAATTCACCGTGATGAAGAATGAGAACAAAGAAGAGAACACTTGCTCAATTCAGCATAATATTTTAGAAGAGAAAAAAATGTATTTCATGCCTTCAGAGATGAAAAAACAATATGCATTGTCATTCTTTCAATTCTTAGCAAAGCAGATTGGTTTTACTTTTTTTGTGGTTGTGTAAGGAATCTTCTGTTGAAAGCATAGCAACCAAAATACACAGGATGAATGTGGCTCTAATTCTCAACTGTTTTTTGCTATTGAACACTTACCCAATCTATGACAGTGCTTCTCTGAGGGTTGCGCTCAAAATTGCCCTTGAGTTTAAATATAGCAATTATAATACATTTATACTTTCAATCAAAGGCACCAAATTCTTTATAGAACTCTAGAAGTCCTAGACATTTTAAAATGAGTTTAAAAGACAATTTAAGTATTTTTATGAAAAAAATTAAATGTTAATGCTATTGTGAGCTCTATAAGAACTCATTAAAATGTTTTCTGGAGAATGATGGTAACTTTTTATTTAAGAGCTTACTTTCAATGATACAATACTAGAATGCCTCACATTTTAAAGTCTAGTCACATTTATATACATTTCTTGTCTGAAATATAAATTATGGGGTACACAGCTTTCTAGGCTAGCAACAAATGAGTGAACTCAGTAGTCAGAAGCTCTAATTATCCTGTACAGCTAATTGTAGAGGAATGAGGTTAATTAGCCTGGACAGAACACCTTTCCAATGGAATACTTTTTCTCTGTTGACCCAGACAAGCAACTCTGTTTCATGTGGTGATACACTACTCCAGCTGTCAAAGGTTGTTCCATGGATATGAGAAACAGTACTCTATGCAGTAGAAAAATAATTGTGGGTAAATCACTAAATGCAGTTGTATTATAATGCATAAATAAAATATACCAGTTGAAGTTAGAATACTTTTCATAGTTGAAACACATTTCATTTTGTGAGCTATATCACGTTTCCATGTAAGTTATGCTTTTAATGATATTTTAGTTTGAACTTTCTTTTAATTTAAAAAGTGAAGCTTAAGCACTTACTATATCATGCAACTTAATATTGTATCTCACTTTTGGCTTATGATTAGCAAGTAAATTACTGAGACATAAATGATCTCTTTTCTTGAAGCTCAGAGATCACCCAAGGCCACATTTCACCTTTTTATTGTCTAGTTTTATGAGCAAGACCAATTTTACAATATTCACCCTGAAAATTGCCTCTTCTTCACTGGTTTCAGACTTCTTGCCTCTGAACTTCAGATGCTTCCTAAGAAGGTAGATTTAAGGTAATCACATTACCCCAAGCTCAGGAAAAACTAAAAAAATTATCCACTATAGCCAAACTTGATAAAACTCATAATGTATTGTTTTGAATGTTATTATCCTTGTCATTTTTCTCATTACTAAAAACAAAAAGAACACATGAAGAAGTGCAAGATTACATCCTGAAAAGTAAACATGTAAATTAATAATAATTAAAAAATTAAAAGTGGAGGATCTTTAAAATTTCAAAGTTTGTTGTTTTGTTTCTTTCCAAAAACAGACTAAAATCTATGAAGATAAAATAACTCAAATATATTTTTTATGTTCCAAAGTATTATCAATTTTAATTAGAACATGAACTAATGGAATATTGATACTGATTATTTTCAAAATGTGACAGAATTCAACAGAAATTAAATTTTAAAATAGAAAAATTTTATTAAAAATTATTAAGTGCTTATGATATGTCAATTATTCAATTAATATTTAATTTGTTTCTTCAATATAAATGGTTCAAAGTTATGGAATTTTCTATGTATATAAATTGATAAATAGATAAAAAGATCAAATAAAGAATAATACCTTTTCTGATAAGTGTTTAACACATTGTAATATGCCACAAAATTCTAGAGACACTTAAAGTACAGAGAAACTTTGCTATTCAAAATAAGCTTGCATTTAAGTATTTGCTGCAGCTCTTTAAAAGCTTAAGAGTAAATGTAACTGTTTGGCTTCTTTATTTACAATGAAAATTTATATTACTCTTACAAAGTCCAGAATTATAATGGTATCCCTAAAGTAATTATTTCAAGATTATCTCAGGAAGTGCAGAGCACCTTCTTACCACTTTGTGGAAGTGCTGACATCTTATGGTTAGTGAACAGTAGAGAGCAGAAACAGCAAAGTTGAAAAAGAGAAAAAAATATAGCAGTTTATTAGAGCAGTATGCTTTAAAATGGAAAATAACTCCAATAGATTGTTTTGCTACATTCAGTAATAAGGAAAAAAAAGAAACAATAAAGTAATCCAAACCCTTTCATAAGATACCCAATTTTTCACTATTCATTTTGAAAATTACAATTTTTCTTTTATATAAGATCATTTAGACTTCCAACAGATAAATAGGTTTAGTTTTCAGACACATATGGGGGATATAATCTAATAAATTTCATTTGAGCAAGTAACATCATTGAAGTTGCAGGTAGTCTTTTTGTTTGTTTGTTTGGGGTTTTTTGTGGGTTTGTTGGTTTTTTTGTTTGTTTGTTTTGTTTTAAAGATGATTCAGATAATAATAATGTATTTACATGCTTGCATTCAACAGTATGAACATATATGTTCAGTCCTCTACCTTGCAGCAAAGTGCAGTTGCTACACTTGTTTTTGCAATATACATTTATAAATTCTTCAACAAAGAAATACAAAATCATACAATAAAACTGAAAGATAACAGAGGTGCTTTGATTTGCACATTAAAATAAGAATTTGTATGCTTGTTAATCAAGAAAGGATTCTGAAATAAACACTAAATCATTCACAGCAGCTCATTGTTATTCCCTATTGATTATTATTCTAACTTAAATATTAGCATCAGTAAAGTAAGAAATAGAACAAACTCATTAAATTTGAATAAAAAAAGTCACTGGACTTAAGCAGTGTTATAGCTGTGTATGCATCCTGAGAATGTGATTCTGAGTGATTAATATGCCAAATAGCTCTGCAAGTATGAACACACAATACTGCAGACATTTTGAATAAAACTGCCTGAGGCTTAAGTCCATGACTGCAGCTATTGCCTCCATCCCACCATTAATCTTGTAAATTCTAAAAAGTGAAAAAGCAATCAGAAACCTCAGTTAAATATGTAAGTATGTAACTGTTAGTTGGAGCTCTCTTCTAATTTGTTTGTTACTTCTTCTGGAAATAGCTATCAGTATGGTTCTGTTATTTAGGAATGTTAATTGACTAGCAACAATGATATTTCTAAGTTTGAATTAGTTTTGTGTCAGCTTTTCTTCTCACAGTATCGTCCTCAAAAAAATCTTAAAATACGTCAGTTGATTATCAGGTAAAGTAAGTGGCCTTTTAGAAATAAGGACTTATATTTAGTCCGCTCTACTTAAATTAGCGGAACTGATTTTCAGATCACACAGAAAAGAGGAGATATATAAATTAAACTCTAGCAGCTTTTGACAGAGATGATGTTCAAAATAGATCTGAGATTACAAAGGATATATCTAAGTTGTCACAATAATTGTTTTTTAAGCTTTGATAAGAACAATCTCCTTTCAAAACAATTATTTTTAATAAACTTTCAGACCTGTTTGTAAATCATGAGTTTTCTTCATTGCTCTCCATTAATCTTTAGGATAGGTAATACAACTCATTAATTGTCTAGAACAGTAGGGGTTAGATTCTTACTAGCTAAGTGAATTATCTGTTACAATAACTTTGGTTTCTGTGTAGCAATTATGTACAGTGAATAGATGTAGAACACAAGAGCATAATAAGTTGTGATAATAATTTCTAATAATGCTCATACAGAGGAAGCTCACTTATTATCACTTACATATGTAAGTGAACTGATTTAACATTCAGATATTATAGGAAAGACAGCAACAATGAATATGACAAACTCCACAAAAGATTAAGAAATGTAAGAATTTTGTGAGATAATAGAAAATCTTTTAGTCATAGAATTGTCAGGGTTGGAAGGGACTCTATTGGTTGCAGAGAAGAATATAATAAAAAAAGATGAAGAAATGGCAGAGATACTTAACATCTTTGCCTAATCTTCAATAGTGGAACAGGTTGTCTTCAGGACAATTGGCCTCCTGAACTAGTAGATGGAGCCAGGGACCAGTATAGTCCCCCTGTAGCCCAGGAGAAATCAGTAAAGGACCTGTTGAGCCACTTGGATCCTCACAAGTCCATGGGACCAGATGGGATCCACCCTAGGGTGCTGAGAGAGCTGGCAGATGAGCTAGCCAAGCCTCTCTCCATCATTCATCAACAGTCCTGGCTCACTGGAGAGGTCCCAGATGACTGGAGACTGGCCAATGTGATGCCCATTTACAAGAAGGGCTGGAAGGAAGAACCAGGAAATTACAGACCTGTCAGCCTGACCTCAGTGCCAGGCAAGGTTATGGAGCAGGTCATCTTGAGTGAAGTCACACAGCACCTACAGGATGGCTTCAGGACAAGGGAGGTGATTCTTCCCCTGTACTCATCACTGGTCAGGTCACACCTTGAGTACTGTGTCCAGTTCTGGGCTCCTCAATTCAAGAGGGATGTTGAGGTACTGGAACGTGTCCAGAGAAGGGCAACGAAGCTGGTGAGGGGCCTGGAACACAAACCCTATAAGGAGAGGCTGAGTGAGATGGGGTTGTTTAGCCTGGAGAAGAGGAGGCTCAGGGGTGACCTCATTGCTGTCTACAACTACCTGAAGGTTGTAGGCAGGTGGGGATCAGTCTCTTCTCCCAGGCAACCAGCAACAGAATGAGAAGACACAGTCTCAAGTTGTGCCAGGGGAGATATAGGCTGGATGTTAGGAGGAAGTTCTTCACAGAGAGAGTGATTGCCCATTGGAGTGGGCTGCCCAGGGAGGTGGTGGAGTCACCGTCCCTGGAAATGTTCAGGAAAAGACTGGATGAGGCATTTAGTGCCATGGTCTACTTGATTGGATAGGGCTGGGTGATAGGTTGGACTGGATGATCTTGGAGGTCTCTTCCAACTTGGTTTATTCTATGATTCTATGACCTCAAGTATCATCTAGTTCCAACCCCTTTGCCATGGGCAGGGATACCTCACACTAGATCAAGCTGCTCAGAGCCCCATCCAGCCTGGCCTTAAAAACTTCCATCACTATTTTCCACACTAGACTTCATCTTTGGTGGAGTCTACAGGTACTCAATTGATTTGGGAATGTGATATTTAAAAGGAAAGCACTCATAATGTCTTATTGACAACTTTCCCAATAATCATTCTAATAAACTGATGTCCTCAGTTATGTAACACACAAAGTTTAGGGGGACAGTTAGCATGATCCAAGAATCTTCTGAGTATGTTTGGGGTTTTTGGGGGTTTTTTGCTTCTATATTCAAAATGTCTGCATCCAATTTAAACCATGAGGCTGCATGTGTATGTGCTTTGCTATTGCTTTGTTACTACTAATCTGTTTTGCCTGTGGCAAGAGCAAGACTGATAACCATATCATAAATAAAAGTAGACACACATAAAAAAAAAACCTCGGACTGAGAAATCCAGATCTAGTTTTACTAAAGGTGGAGCAATATTCTTATGAGCAACCATTTTCTATGCTACTTTTAATATCATATAAAAAAAAATGTATTATATATTTTTGGCACAATCCAATAAAATCAGCCTAAATCAAGGAATGGACAGCTATTTTCCCTTCTCTCTTTAGAAAAGCTGTTAAAGCCTCTCATATCTCTTGTAGAAATACCATAAACTAAATAATACGACTCTGATCATCTAGATGCAGCCTCTAAACATCGTGAAAGAACCATGTGCCCATACAATTCCAGCCAAAACTCCATACTGCAAAGTGAATAATAAGTTATAAGCGGATAACATTTTTATATCCAACAAATATTACTCAAATAGCAAACATTCACAGACCTTAACAGCCAGTATGCAACCCTTACACCTAATTAAGTCTATTCAATCAGTACAAACAGTAAACAGTATCATCAAAGAAAAAAGGCCAACAGATATTTTGAGAGTGTATCATAAAAGATGTGGCTCCTCTGAGGAAAAAAAAAAAAAAAAAAAGGAGTATGGTTGTGGTTAACATGATCATGAGATCCCCTGCTGCACTGTAGAGGACATCCAGGACAGGACAGTCACCTGGGGACCCCCACATCTTCTCTTCATTATCTCTTTCCCCTTTCCTCTCACTGTTTCTCTTTGTCCTTAATTCTTTCCCTAGGGTAACCCTGAAGGAAATGTATGCCATTAGCTTCAGATCTAAGAATAAAGCATTGTGCATGTCACCTCATTACAAAATTTTGTGAAATATTATGAAGCTTCCACATCAGCTGTGCATTTAAATAGTTTTTATTACAAATTACTTATTAAGTTGTCCAATTGATGGAAAATATTTTTTTGCAGTTTTCCAACTAAATAAATCTGTTTAGGATTAATATGAAAATCATTTGTTTGTATCACAATTCAGTGAATGAGTAAGCACTCAGCATAAAAGGTACACAAAGATACTTGACAGTTATTTATGAGTATATGTCTGAGTCCTCTTATATAGCATACAACAATAAATGGTACACATTTAAACTGTGGATCACTCTTTCATAAAATAGTTACTCAAAATTACATTAATTAATCAGTGCTTCGAAATGTCATGACTGAAATCTTAAGTGAAAGATTTTATTTGTGTTCTTAATGATTCTACAAAAGTTACTGCTGAACTAGCATCACTGTGATATTTGACTCAGAGAGACCATGCAATCCAAAGCATTTCTGAGCAGAGTACATGGATGTCTGTTCTGTGGAGGAAGTCTTCAGCTTTTGATTTAATGTTTTTTCTTTTGAATAAAGGCTTTGAAATCTGGCCTTGGTGTTCTAGCTTTTAGTGAACAATAATAAAAATGTACTGATTTCTATTATTTAAAAGAACTAGAAAGATCAGAAGCAGTCTTTTATTCCCTTCATTTTGAAATAATTTTCATGGCAGGATTCATCTGGTGTCAGAATGCTCTGGAAAACCAAAACATATCTAATGTAAACAGGGTATAACTTTTTTGAGCTAGAGTTAGTTTTGTACCTTTTGTACATTAAATTAAATCTTCTATTACCCACAAACCAAAACAAACCCTCAAACAACATTCCACCCCTCAAAAACAAACAAACAAACAACAGCAACAAACCCCACAACCTTTTAAAGCACAGATACTCAGATGTATTATTAAAAACAACCATTGAGGTTTGCAGTGTGTGTGTGTTTTAAAATTACACGTTTGAAAGTTCATGATGGAGCTTGACATAGGGTTAGGATTTCCTAACATGAGTGCCATATTTGCATCTCAAGTTTAGCACTGAATTTATCTATTCTGTGTGGATCATCTTAGATGTTTTCTAAGTCTAATGTGGTTATTAATGGAGTAATTCTGTGCATTTCAGTGCTAAATTGTTCCCTGTTCCTTTTGCTTTGACAAAGTTTTAATTCCTAAAGCAGGATCTACTCTCCAACTAAATGTAAATATTGTCCTACATATCAGAGACTCTTTTGTTTTAATATTACCGATCTTCTAAATCCATCTTAGAAACAAGCTAAACACAATTCTTTGGGTTTATAGAAATTATTAATTAAAAACTGAGATCTTCATACCAAAAAATAAGGAAGAGCAAAGTGGGAGGTAGGGATGTCAATACATCACAGTGATTTTCTGTGTTGCTCTATATTTCATCTCTGTGAAGGCCTATGGTCTTAAAAATACTATTGCAATTTTCTCTTACAAGTATATAAAGAACATCTTTTACTATGGTGAACAGCTCCCATGGAAAAACTAGTGGGACTTTTTCGGTGGCCATTTTAGGATCACGTATTTTTTTTTTTTTAATATTCATTATTCCTAGATTAAATTGGAGTGTACAGGATGTAGCAAACAAATTTTGGAAATGTCTGTCTGATCATTTAGAAAATTTAATATGTGGCTATTTGTTTAAAACAAGAGACTCCAACTAAATAAAATACTGCATTTCTTCACTCTGAACGAGGCATTTCTTTGTCTTTTGGAACAGACAAGAAATTAGGTTAGGTTAGGTATTTTACACATATTGCTGTCTGTTCTCTGAGCTTTGCAAGAGGCTTTATAACAAATCTTATAATGCTTTTCAACCTTGTAAAGAAATGTCTTTATGATTTTTTTCTTTGCAATTGCATTTTTTTTAGCAGAAATTGTGTGGAATCAGAAGAAGAATGTTAATCAGACCTATTATTTATTTGATAATCAAAAGCAGTAACAGACATAAAGTCAGCTTTTACATCAGCTGAAGAACTGAAATTAAGTTTAATTGAAACAGGTGGCTAAGAAATGACTGTGTTCCATCCCATGAAGCATTATTGTACAACTAAAGCATTTATGGTCAAGATTGTTAGAATTTATAGTGTATTTTTGCACTTTCTTCATTGTTGATCAAATATTATACAAGAAGGTCTGCAAAGAAATAAAGCACTTAAGTCTTGACTAATAATCCCTGTAGGCAGATGCATAGAAATGAAGATTAGATGTTAAATAGCAAGCACCTTCCCATACTCAGTTTCTGTTATACTCAAAATGCTTTCATTTTGACTATTAAGTCTAGGCAGTTAAGGACTATCTAAACTCAGCTGGGGATCCTGACTGAAGATAAGAGCCTTCCTACAGTTACATAATTAAACTTTGAACAGATAAGGGCTTATGATTTACTCTAAGGTTTATTGTATGTGACTCCCACTCAGCTGCCAGTTGTGGCACTCGGGCACTTAATTCTCCCGCAGCATGAATGCAAGAATGGCGTAGGTAAGTAAATCAGGACTGTGGGTTCTTGCAAATGACAAATGACTTCTAAAAGCCTGTGTTCTTTTGTGGATCTATACCTCAGTTTCTCACAGTTTGTAAACAATGTATTCAAATCTTACAATTAGTGGAGGGGATTTTTTTTTTACGGCACTAGAATTGCTGCCACGAGTGTACTAGGCAATCAGAGGCAACTCATTTTCCTGGCTTATTTCTGGTGCTTTCCATCTCTAAAAATCTGAAAATTGGGTATGACCTATTCAACTAGGGGCTGTATTACAAATGAAAGCTCCAAGTGGAAAACAATTATTATTCTTGTTGCAATATGCAGTAATGTATGTCCAATCTACACAAATCTCATGCAGATTCTGTGCAAGTGTCTGCGTTGCATGGTATGGTTGTACTTGAAATGGTCTATTGCTAGCAACTGAGCACTTGAAGCCAAATGATATTGATTAGTTGACATTCACACTGATTAAGGCTATTGCTTCTTATAGGTTTGTCCCAGATACAACCAGTTACAGCTAGTGACTGAACAATTAATTAGTGTAGAAAACAGAGACACATTTATTTCCTGGTATTTTTTCATTTAGATCTACACTGAGATCCTTGAAATAGCTTCTTATATGGTATGTTTATTCCCAGTACTCCAGAATCAGAAAATAATATTTGTAATTTCATTTAGAATATTTAAAAAAACTCAACACCCAGCTCCATTACCACAATGCACTTTAAAGTAATCTAAGCATTTCATCAAATGCTTTCTGGGTTGTGGGGACTTTCTAGCATATATATTCCAGTATTGCCTTAATTTAAGACATACTGAATAGTCTGAATGATAGTGGCTAATTTCCTGTGCAACTGATGGTTGGTTTAGTTCCCTTCTTGAGTCTCAGTGTATGTTGTTCACATATGCTTGTGCAAACTGCCTCTAGCTCAAAGATGATACAGATACCATGTGACATGGTTAGACCTCAGTCAGTTAGCTCTGAGCTGATCACCTGGACATAGCTATACTGCTTCTAGTCTGTGTCAGTGGTTTACCTCTGTAAACATGGCAGCTCATTTAGAGCTAGCTCAGAGTCATCTGAAATGTCATCAGACAGTATAGCACAGATGCATCCTTAGGCATCTGTTATGGTTTTAGTGCCCCCTTCCCCCTCCTGCCTCCTCCCTCCCCTCTTACCAAGAGATAAAACAGGGAAGGAAAATAAAGGTAGGGAGAGTTTTATTAGTTGATTTATACAGAATATTTTACTCCTCCACTATGAAAGTATCAGACTATATCACTACATACATGAAACTGAAAGAAAAGGAAAGGGAAAATACTGACCAGAATCCCAAAAACAAGCAAAAAAGACACCCACATGCTCGAGCCACAGAAAGTGAGAGTGACCCAGAATCCCCTGTTCAGGATGGTAATGCCCTACATTCATAAAATGTCATAAATTCATGGTTTCTGATAGTGCAGAATATTAGTATGTTTCAAACCACTACAGCATCTCACTCACTTTACTGAAGTAGTTCTAAGTGATCAGTATCAGCTCTGACAAAGACACAAATCTTCATCTTAGCCATTTTCTATCAAAATAGTTTTTTTTTATTTATCCTTTGTTATCTAACAGCAGCCTTAAATGCTTATCTGTTCCAATTATGCTGACTGTCCTTATCAAGGTATGCCTATAAGTGCACAATACAAAGGTCTGGAGAAAACACAAGAGCAGCAAGGTATTTTCTATCTGAAAAAAAATGAAGACATGAGGCAGTCTTCTGATAGTGTTCACCTTAGAGTGGCAACATTTAAAGATTCCGTTGAAGAATGAAATCATCATTGGAAAAGGCTCATCATCATTAGACAGCTGAAGAAATGACAGTATTTCTTGAAGGGAGTGATTAGAATTCCTTTTCCAAAACTATGAAGAATACAAATGTTGATCTGTACAAAGTGGAGTCTTGCTACATCATGATATAATTATAATTTATCATGGGATTGAAAGTGGTACTTAATGATTATTTTAAATTCTGGGATTTAAATATATCTAAAGGGTTTACATATTGCTCCAATTTAGTCAAATAAAGATGTTATAAATTCTGTTATATTTCAAAGTGAGCATATGGATTTTATGTCAACCATGAAAACTCTAATTAAAGCAGGAAGATTTCATTATTTAATTAATTGAATACTTTATAAGATAGAAATAAAGAGACCTAAATAATTTTATTACCTTATTATGGATTTTCCATTAATCTTCTTTATATAATTGGAAGCACTACTTGCTAAGGGAAAACAAGTGTCAAGTAATGGGTCAAAAATACATACTTTCTTATACGTAAATGTCCTTTCACCTTAAGCAATGCAGGAACTGTTGTAGGATCTTTCAGATGTATAGAATGTTTCAGATGCACATTTAAACATTTTTAGGGGTAAGAAAAATGAGAACTTTAATGTGAAAATATGTTCCCATTAATATATTGCTATCAAAAATGGAAATTAAAAAACTGAGAGAATCAGTGCTTCCACTAGAAACACCAATGTGTAATACCTAGAATTTTCAAACTAAAGAACTTCCCAGTGAACATTCAGGAAGATCAAACAGACACTGACAGGTATGAGAAAATATCATTATTCTCACATAAAGAGGCTTCTGGGGAGGTTTGAGCACATGACACATGTTGACACATAACAGACGGCCCATAAGCATTCTAGGGACGTTGGTCCGAGAGAGAAGAAAACCAACAAAAATTGAATACTTTTACTGACATAAAGTGTTTCTGATCTTACCTTAGATGATGAGATGTCTAAAGGAATTTGCTTTTCTGTCATACCTAGATTGATAGGGCCAATTTAGACATGAGTTCTTTCATAGAGAACTGAGAGAGAGTCTTTGCTGCTGAGTTTACTCTTATTTCCGTCAGACTATATTTAGGCAAAATCTTTAAGCCAGTGCTTTGTAGACATTATTATGAGGAAAATTAAGATCACTGAAAAAAATTAAGACCATATTCTGACCTGAACTCTAAAGTCTGATTTGGATATCCTGTGATAAAACAGAATAAAGGCCACCTCTTCAGCAAGCAAAAACACTGAATGCATCCTCTTTCTATGTTCAGCTTAAAACCGTGAATTTAAAGTACAGATTCCCCAAAAAGCTAAAAAAATACGTTATACATGTCACATACATTATCATGTTCTTTAAAATAAATCATTATAGACTATCACATAAAGTAAAATACCAAGCAAGCAAAAAAGCAGGGGAAAAAATAATGAAATTCTCATGGTATTTATGACACAGTTCTGTTGTTTAAACTTAGGTATCTGGTGCTCTTTGAGAAGTCTTTGGACAACTTACCTACACCATAGTTTCAGTCTCAGAAACGCAGAGGTATGACAGTTGTGTACACTGTAATACCTTAAATGTTTACATTATACTAAATTATTTTGTACTTTTGTAACTGAATCTCATGCTGGGGAAAGATTTAGTTCCAGAGATGAAATAAATTTTGAAAGTTATTATTTGGATGTCTGAAGTCATCTTATTATCAGTGGAAACTGAGCCACCTCTGGGTAGCTCTAGTTCCTGGTGACAGAATAGAAAGCTGTCTTAATTCAGTTGTCTCAACCAAAGAGATGAGTACCCTGGCTATTCCAGGCTACTGGGAATTTTTAGGTAAACTATGATATTTCAAGTGAATTTATGTATATGAACAACAATTTTCTAAGTACTATATGAGCATAGACACCTAATTTACATGTAGATATCTCTATTTAGGCTTTGTTTGTTTTCTGAGATTTCTCATGGACCTTAATCTAGCAGGGTTTCTATTAATTTCACTGTTACTGTTGAATCAGTCACTCTGGCCCACCTTTCTGTCTTTCTGGAGTGTGCTTCTCGGGTTGCCCTTTGGGGCAGTCTCTTGCAGGTTTAACTGGATTAGTTTCTCAACACCAAACCACCTAGTATGGCATATGAAAAAAGAACATTTCAGTAACTGGAGAACTTGGAATTACCTGTTTTCCTACTTTTCATACTGCCTCTGCAGGCATTTGATCAGGGATCAACATGATGTTGATCGGGGAGGTATCTAGTTGCCTGTGGTCAAATTTTGTGATCTCGCTTGTGTTACTTCCTCAGGGAGAGCTGTTTTCATGCCCTACACTGTGAGTTCCAGGTTGTAGGTTTTCTGTGCCATCTTATGAGACAAGTGGTATGTTTTTTGATGAGAGAGCAGGATGGATATGTTTACCTGGTGTAGAATCTTTAAATAAATTTTCACAGATTATTAGGGCATAAACTGAAGCATGGCATGGTATTTAGGGTTGAGGTTGTGCTGGCCAGTAGAGGAATGACAGATGCTTTCTATTAACCCTTCACGTGAAGGAAGAGAAAGGGAATAAAGGAGAGAGACTTGTGGCCTGGGAAACTAAAACAACTTTAATGAAACAATAACAATAAAGTGGAGTATATATAAACCCAATATCGAACATATGCAAAAATATTTAGTGTTTTCTTAACTTCTATAAGATTAATTTATTTGAGTTTGGATTAGTTTAGTCAAAGAAGGAAATTAAATTCCAGTTTATCTTTATAAGCTAATGTTAGGAATTTATACTATGCAAACAATGGGACAATATTCTGCATAGGAATTAATTTCATTTACTATATAAATAACATGAAAATAGTTCAAACAATAATACTGCATAAATCACTAAGAAATAACAGAATGCTTGATTTAAAAAAGTTTACTTAGCATGCTTTTCTTCACATATATAAAAAATTTCAGAGACTAACTGGAAAGTAATCAACCCCACAACATGAGTGAGAACTATTTGATAGCAGTTTGATTTGTTGGTTTTTTTTTTTCAAATTCCTGTGTGAAAGAGCTTTCACTAATTATATAATAAATTCCACATACAAAAATGAGTGCCTGAAAAGATTATGTTGCTCAAGATTTTGCCCTTATAATGTTGTCAGTGTAGGTTTATAATAACCACATTCCATACCTCTTTGCAAACCTTGTTTGCATTTAATCAGAACTGAGGTGAAGTTCCAGCCACACTTCCATAAAGAAACTCAAGACTTTGTCACCTTAGGAAAATATATGTAATAAATAAGTGCCATTATTATGCATCTCCCCCTCTACTCTGCTCTGGTGAGACCCCACCTGGAGTACTGCATCCAGTTCTGGAGCCCCTATTAAAAGAGGGATATGGACATGCTGGAATGTGTCCAGAGAAGGGCCACCAGGATGATCAGAGGGCTGGAGCACCTCTCCTATGAGGACAGACTGAAAGAGTTGGGGCTGTTCAGTCTGGAGAGGAGAAGGCTCTGAGGTGACCTTCTTGTGGCCTTCCAGTATCTGAAAGGGGCCTACAAGAAAGCTGGAGAGGGACTTTTTAGGATAACAGGTAGTGACAGGACTAGGGGGAATGGAACCAAGCTGGAAGTGGGGAGATTCAGGCTGGACGTGAGGAAGAAGTTCTTCAGCATGAGAGTGGTGAGAGCTTGGAACAGATTGCCCACGGAAGTGGTTGGGGCCCCATCCCTGGAGGTGCTTAAGGCCAGGCTGGATGAGGCTCTGGCCAGCCTGATCTAGCGTGAGGTGTCCTTGCCCATGGCAGTGGGATTGGAACTAAATGATCCTTGTGGTCTTTTCCAACCTTGACTGATTCTATGATTCTGTGATCTTGCTTCTTGTCTTTCTGAGACTATTAATCCCGAACATTCAAGTCTTTGGGCTCAAATTATAAAACAAAGAAATTTCTAAAGCCAAATATTCAGTCTCATAGTTTTTTTGCTACCATGCATAGCTGACATCTGTGGAAATGAAATTCCTTCAACTAAGTAGGACTTCTATATCAAATGTATTTCTGGAAAAAAACATTGCAGTCTATTTTTCATACTCTGAAGTTGTGTAATATTTCCCAGCTGTAACAGGAAAGTAATTATTTCTGTTCAGCTACTTCAAGGGAAGTGAAAGAAAAAAAAAAAAAAAAGAGAGAGAGAAAACAAGCAACAAGCAAAAACATCCCTTCATGTGATGTTGCCAGGTTATGAGCCTTTTATGCATGAAGGTACCTCTCGTGAAAATTTAATTGAGTCACCTAAGCTCTTTAAAACTCAGTTTGTCATGCCTAATTTGAGAATGTGGTAAGATTTGCAAAACTATCTTGATCTCTTTTCAGAAAACAATTTAATTAGTATGCATAAATTAAAAAAAATTGTACAAAGAGTGATAATTCTAAAATAATTTTGCTAAGTGTTTTAATTAGTAAGTTATCACAGGATATAATGTGAGTGCAGAGGAAGGAACTAATTTAGAAACTGAGGGAAGAAAAGTCTGTATCTCATTAAATAAAGAGGTTAGTTTGCTTATGTTTTAACAGTTGTCTATAAGAGATATTACTGCATAGATTTGGAGGGTTGCTGTGGTTTAAGCTTTCCTGGAGTCCAAAAGCCCAAATGGAACAGATTTAGATTGCCTCCCCTCTCTTTTTCCTAATGGGGTAAAAACAAATTAGGCAGAAGAAAAGAAGTAAAATCAAAAAAGAAACAGTTGCAAAAAAAAGAAAAACCAAAAGAAAAACATAACACCCAAAGGCTTCCCAATTCTTCCCTTCTCTCACCTGAGGGTATACCCAAACCCCCAGGGCTCTTTCTTCCCCCCTCCCACTGCTAGGCAAGTCTCAGGCTGGCCAGGTCTGAGACTGCTCCCCCGCTTCTTTCTCCTCCTCGCATTCGGCCTAGACAGGCCTAAGAGGCCTTGAGGATACTCCCCCACCGTTACCCGATAAGAGAGCATCTCCCACGGGAGCAGAGAGGGAAGAAAGAGGAAGAGAATGACTTTGCAGATGGACTTACAGGGCGCAGGATTTATGGGTAGCAATACGCCGTTTCCTGTGTCCACCTTATTGGGTTGGACACTTGGGACACCAGAGGTGTAACTTATGTGGCAGTGACAGGAGGCACCCAGCCTAAACTTCCACAACTTAAATATATCCTTTGAAGTAGTTATATAACTATAAAAAGAGATTAATGCAATGAAGTCTTAAGAAACTAATTTTTCTCAATATCCAGTAGCATTTTGACATAACTTTCCTGTTTCTGTCAGTAACACGTATAATTTTATCATCAAAAGAAAGGGGTTTCTTTGAGGATGTTAGTGTGAGGGAAGGGATTCTACTACACACCAGGTTCTGCCTGCTCACAATCGTCTATGATATGGTGCAGAAAATTTGGATAAGGGACATCTTTCCATAAGCTGCTGCCAGAGAAAAGCGTTGTTTTCAAAGTAGGAGAACAGAATTAGCTGGTTCTCATTTAAATAGATAACCTAAATTATTATCTAGTTCTGCCTTTTAAAGCCTAAACTTCTGTAAAATCTATTCAGATTTACAGATAAGCAAGAATGATGAAGGAATTTAATATGATTTTATCTCAAAACAAAGAAAGTGAAAATATGAAATTTTATTTTTTACTTCTGACACACAGAAATTGAAAACTGAAGCTCCTTTTCTTTCAGAAATGATTCACCACAAAGGCCTTCAAGACTTGTTTTAATTATAAAAATAATGAACAATATTAAAAATTGATCAATACTATTTTTTACAGAATATCAATATATTTAAAAAAAGTAGAAGTTGCATAATTAATGAGAGTTTTGTAGCAAAGTAATTTATTGCTATATATATTTTTCCCCTGAATGGTTCAGATATTGTTCACAATATCCACAGGACTTTGCTACTAAGTTGTAAAAGCTACTGCTTACAAAAGACAAGGAACTGTATCTTCCATAAACCTCTGAGATATCTTAAAAACATTTTAAAGTGAAAAAATATTGTAGGAAATACTTTTTTCTAAGGTTCAAAGAAGTGCTTATTTCACCTGCTTTTATGACAATCAAGAGCTCTGTTTTTTTTTTCTTTTCAAGTAGCAATCACACTTATGAATAAACCCCCTGTAAATTTCTGTAATGATATTTTTAAACTAATAAAGATCAAGTCTGGTGTGTTTCTTTTTAGATACTTTGTACGTAATTAGGAATTAGTTTTTGCTTCACATGTCTATAATAATGCATATATTTTCCTTTCATTTTTGTTTCAAGTCCAAAATATTAAAAAAAAATAACAAGACAAATTCCATTGTATTTACTAACTACACGTTCAACACAATTTATTTTTGTTGGAAAATGAACAAGACCTCATGTTACATCTTTGGAATCACTGGCTCAAATCCTCCTACCTAGGGAACTGACATTGATAATACAAATCTTTATTCCTTTTCCAAGTACATTTACTGCCAACTTTTGCTAAACTGTCTAACACCCTGTATTGGATTTACCTGGTAAGGTTTTGCTAGCAGCAGGGCTTCTGTGAGAAACTGCTCAAAACCTCCCCCATGTATGAACACAACCAATACCATCTGGCTCCATGACAAACCTTCCAATGCTGAGTCAACTAGCAGTAGTGCCTTTGTTAACATATTTCAGAAGGAGAAAAGCATCTGCTGTGCAACAGCAGCTGTAATGGAGGATTAACAATATGTGAGAGAAACAGCCATGAAGATGCCAAGGTTATTGAAGGAGGGTGAAGAATTCAGATTCCAGAGCAGAAATTCCCCTGCAGCCCCATGGCAAAGACCATGGTGAAGTTGACTGTTCCTCTGAAGCTCATGCATATATCTGCCTACAGCCCCACATTGGAGCAGGTGGATGCTCATGGAAGAGGCCTTGCCCTCATGGAATACTGATGTTGGAGCAGGCTCTTGGCAGAACCTGTGACCCCACGGAAAGAGAAGCCCATGCTGGAGTGGATTTGCTGTCAAGACTTGTGATTCCATGAGGGACCTAGACTGGAGCAGTCTGTTCCTGGAGTACTACACCCAATGGAAGGGCCCCACATGGAAGCAGTTCTTGAAGTGCAGCATGTGGGAAGGACTCATATTGGACAAGTTTGTGGAGGACTGTCTACTGTGCATATCACTCCATGCTGGAGCAGGGGAAGAGGGTGAGGAGGAAGGAGCGTCAGAGCCAAAGTGTAATAAACAGACTACCAGAACTATTCCCTGTTGCCTTGCACCATACAGCAGAGAGGAGGCAAAGAATTTGGGAGTGAAGTTGATCTAGGGAAGAAGACAGGAGTGAGGGGAAGGTGTTTTAAGATTTGTTCTTGTTTCTCAGGCTCTACTCTGATTTGAATGGTAATAAATTAAATAATGAACCTATGTCAAGTCACTTTTGCCCATGATGGTAACTGCTAAATTATCTATCTGTCCTTATCTCAATCTATGAGCCTTTAGTTGTAATTTCTCCCCACATCCTGCTGAGAAGAAGGAGAAATAGAGAGCTTTTATATTAAGACACAATATGTAGTTAATCTGTAGATATTTACAACTCTTATGCAATAATGTAGTGAATAGAAAATATGTTAATAAAAAAAAAAATCTCCTTATAAATTCTAACAGAAAGGAGAAGACTGAGAGGTGATACCATCAACATTAATTTCCCTGTGATGCACTTCAAGAAAAGCTACAATCCCACATCCTGATAGGAGAGGACTGGCACTATTAGCAAAAGGTCCATGAAGGTAGTGAGAGAGTGACAAAGACACAGAAAAGAGATAGGTACTAAATTTGAATTAATAACAATTTTAACTACATTATTATTATTATTATACTAATTTTTTTTTCACTTTATGTAAAATGTGTTTCCTGGTTGTCTGCTACAACATTTGTGCAGAGCACTTACACAAAAATTGACCCATTTTCAGTTGAAAAAACTATGCAATTTGTGGCAGCACAATCACCAGGATTGTAGATTAAGACTGAATTTTAAGACTGAGTTTCTCTGGGTGTACATTAATCCATTTATGGTTGTTGTAGATTGTAATCACAATACCCAAAGACTCTCAAATGTTATTTACTTTTAATTGAAAATTCTCTTGATTATGAGTAGCTAAGCAGATGTATCAAAGAGATTATGAGTAGCTAAGCAGATGTATCAAAGAGATATTCTCAAATCTGTCACTGGTAACATTTTTCTGTACTCGTTCAAAAGTGGCAGACATTTACAAAAATAGAAACTTAGTCAAAAATAACAGATATTTAGAATACTAAGATTTGCTCCCAAGGATAATTCTCGTCAAACAGCACCTGTATACAGAAAACTAAATATTTAACATTATCTGTGACACACTATGTTTTTGAACTTAAAGACTGTGCTATGAAAATAAGACTGCTTTGATGTGTTTTGTTAGATTTTGAAATACTTTTAAAAATATAAATATGTTCATATAAATAATGTTATTTATTTTCTGTTATTAATTATTTAGGGCTGAGTGGCACTAAGTTTTGTATTCACATGACCCACAGTGAAAAGATCCATTTTCAAGGAGAAGTTACTTTAATATGTTTTTTTTATTCCTACTAAGAAAGAGGTAAATTTCATAGAATAAGGAAGTATATTGTGAGTTTGTTGATTCTGAACAGAAAAGGAAAGCTATGCTTGACTGATTAAAAAAAAATCAATACATATTTTCAAGGAATGCTCAAGAAAGGATAACAATTAGAAGGCTGACGAGTATATCATTATAATAATTGCTTTATATGTTTTGATGTAAATCCTGAAATTACTGTTTTACACATAAACTCAGTAATGCAGAAACTCTCATTAAATTTGGCTGGTTGAACCAAACAACATTGTTCAGTCATCATTGTTTACTGAGGCTAGAAGAACTCAAATGTATATTAGCAAATAAATTCTTTGTACATTAAATCTTAGAAGTATTTATCTTCAGACTGCTTCTAATCTACAACTGATACATCCCAGTCTTTCTCAAACTACTGATTTATTAACTGTAGCAAGATATCTTTCATGTTGGTTTTAAGATCTTTTTAATAGCAATTAATTTACAGTTGTTGCAGTTATAAAGACATCTCAAATACCCATAATTGTACATTTTTTTCCCTGTTTGTCTGTTTTGTGGAATAATAGCCCACATTCACTTGGAATTTATACTAATTGCTTTGGAAAATTTTTAGAGGTATTATGCAAAGGTATTGTGTAACCCTGGCATAGTTTAAAGCCATATTTAAAGTAATACAATGCATTAATATGTTTCATCACTTCCCTTATTTTACATTCTAAAAAGCCCAAACAAAATATTGAACTTTAATGTTAATTATTTTATTTTCATTCTCTCATAGGACAGGTGTTTAGGATGAATTGCATTCAGACGATGTTCCACATTCCTTTTGATCATAAAGGAAACTTCATTGTGTTTAACCAGACAAGTAACTTCAGATAACCAAAGTTTGCTCAGATATTTAAGATGCTACAATGACTAGGCAATACCAACTTTCAGTGCATTCAATAACCTAAAGTGTTTTCACTCCACCTTACTTCTGTCACAATACAACTAGAATATGTGACAGAATTCCTTCACTATGTGAACATGTGAATCTGGAAGACTAAAATAGTGAATTGAAACAGATCAGGATAAGTATAGAACTTCAGAGGCAGTAGGCATTTTTCTCCCCTATGAACATTATCTGCAGTTGTTGTTACTGAAATACCTGCTTTTCCTGGAGAATTTTTCTTAGGGTTATGAGGAGTTAAATTGTCTTAAAGGTTGTGGGCATTTGTCTCTATCCTGTCATTTGCTTGAGACAGGTAAACTCAGTGTGTCTTGATTTTTCACGGCTAGATACAGGGAAAATAATTTCTTTAGTGTTATTTTAAGATTTTCATCACAGAACCAGGAATTTAAAATCAAATTGCAATTACACTGAACCAATTACATTTGTAATTGCAGACATTTGAATATTATCTTTAACAAGTCATTAGGAAAATGTGTAAAAAAACCCCGTACTTTGAATATTTTTAAAATATTCTGGACCTAATCATGCTACCATTGAGGAAAAAGCTAAAACTCCTACTGACCTCAATGGGCTCAGGATTATGTGCGCAGCAGGGGACAAGACTCAGTAATCCATGAGGTTCTTTTCATCCCTGTGTTACTACAATAGGAACAGAAATCAGCAGGAGGCATGATAGTGTCAGGGTTGTAAGGCTTGAGAAGTTTGAAAGATAAGGCTTCCATGTGAAAGACCTTTTTGAGAAGTAAAACTAATATCAATGAAGTCGTGGTTTTGAAATTAAGTTCTATTTGTTATAAATATTAATAACTACAGGATACCAATATATCTGATACAGATTTGAATTTTGTAATTATCTTGGCTTAAGGTTATGATGGTTGGTTGTAGTCTTTTCTGTAAAAGGGCAGAATTTTAATTAGTTTTATTTCCAGAATTCAGCTGATATTCATGGGTGACAAAGACAAGTGTGAGATGAGGAAATCACTGTAAATTCTTTACTGCAGTATGAGTACATTTATTCAGCACAGAACAACTGGAAATCAGCTTGAAATACTTTGTCAGTGTAACTAACTCAAACTCCTCTTTTGCGTTTCATGCTCTTTTCCTCACCAGCAACAGCAGCAGCTGCACTAGTCTAAATTCCCAGAATTATTATTATTATGATAATTTAAAAAAAAAAAAAATCTGGTCTTGAACATTCAGATGCTCCAATTATAGCAAGAGGTACACAATTTTTTTCAGATATGGCATCTTCACAGTTTACACAGCTTTGTAACTGCCTACATGTCACCAGATTGAGAGCAAAAGATTAGTGGTTAGAGGCCAAGTTCAGACTTCAGAGTTGAATTTAAGCACTGTAATTACTGAGTAATTCAGAACACTGAAAATGGGCAGTTAGGTATCCTACGCCTTTTAAAGAGTGATTAAGAATACTTGGTCCTCTTTACAGGGAGCTAATATACTTCACTGCAATTTAGCTTTTTGTATGAAAACAGTGGTAACATTACTATAGCTAGGTTCCCTCAGCTCTCACTGGCACCAAGTGTCTGGCTTAGTCCCATCCCCTAAGCTCTAGTGTTAGCCATCTACATCCATCTGGATTCAGACCTCTCATTTGATGGAAATCAGATGCTGAAGAGAAACCTTCTATATAGCAGCCACTTTATTAGATTGTTTATGCACAACATGATACTCTGATACTTAGCTATGCTTCACTTGAAAGGGAAATTATTATCTCCTCCCAAAACATTCAGATTGTCTTATTCTTCTTTCTTCACTACTATCTTGAAAAGCCTTCTGAGCAAGTGAATTTTTTTTGGGTTTTGGGGGTGGTTTGTTTTTAATATATGTGACTGTATTAAATCTGCTACATAAGATGGCCAGGCTCTTCATCATGGTCATCCATGATTAATTTTCATGTGTTTTAATTGTGATCTGCTCTATCTAAATCCCCAGTGATCCAGTCAATAGTACATCTGAGCAGTATTAATCAAGAGATAATTCTACATTACAGTGTACAAACTCAGAGCAGAAGTACACTTTGTGCAGTGAATATCCTGATTGATGGAGTAGTCTTGGGACTGCAGTAGTCTTGGGGGAATGGAATTACTTTGTGCTGACACTAGATTAAAAGATGTGATTCAGGAGCACACTGAATGCACTTGACTGCTGAGGAGTACACTCTGTCCATAGACTAGATTAGTCCAGAAAGGAAACTTCCAGAATGTGACTAGCACAGATATTTCACTTTTAGCACTGTTCACTCTATATGTAGATTCCTAATATTTCTCTCCCAGAGATAAGTAACTATAATCCAAAATGTTGGCTTCTGTGATCTGTTTAGTGGGGGTTTCTTCAATACTCAGAGTATGAGCTGGGAGTGATCTGCAAGTTGTAAGTGAAAACCAGATTTGGACAGATTGAGGGACCTTCTTGGTATGCCTTTGAGTCATAGCAGATCTTATTCACATAAACATTAATTAAAAGATAAAAAAAAATAGCTGTGAAAATATCTGTGTTTAGCTTTGAGATCAATGTCAATATCTGCTGAGTTTATGTGTCTTTGAAACTGAGTGACAAAAGAGAGCTGTGATGAAGAGGTTATTAATTTATGAATTGTGAAATATGAATTATGAAAAACGTTGTTTATTAACTATTAAAACTATTAATAACTGTTTATCACTTTTATATCTTGATTCTAATGCACGGTTGTGAAAATATATTCCATAGCTGCTTTATTTGACCCAATTATAATATTTACAGAACTAATTTCTAAATAAGAGAATGAAGGGTGCAGTTCCACCGCTTGTCCACCAGATGGCAACTCGACAAGATGCTTGGTGGCTTTATGTACACAGAAATGTACAATGTTATCAAAGCAATTCAAGCTGGAATATCACACAGTTAGGCACGGGTGCTTTGAACTGAATGTTAGCGAGTGTTGCACATGTGAAAAGATACACCGTGTCTTTCTTTGTAGTAGGCAAGTTGCTGGGTTACTCTGGCTGCTCACTGTCTGCCTGCCCAGGGCTGGTCCAGGGCTGGCAGGCTGCAGGGGACTTTCTTCTAGATGGGGACTTACTTTCTCCTCCTGCCTCCACGGGAGGGGTGAGGCTTTCCACTGGTTGGCAGTTTCCGTTGGCAGGGTGGTCCCACAGCGCGACTGTGGGGGGGAGGGGGGTGGGGTGGGGGTGGGGTTGGCAGGATCAGCATGGCTCCCTGAACAGTCATCCTGGCAGAGCCGGTCAGGGAGAGTGGTCCTGTGCGGCAGGGTCAGCTGTCTCCGGGTTTCAGGCAAGGGATGTGGCTAAGCAAAGTGGCGGTTCCCCTTGGTTCAAAGTGATCTAACAATGTTGACTCTCAGCGACTGCTTCCCATTTAAGGTTATGATGTAGTCCTTGGCTTGAACTCAAAGGAGAAGATGTCTTACTCTCTCTCCCTCGGGAAATCCCAGGTTACATTACCCTGATGGCACAGGCCTGCGAAGCGGTGACAGTGGGGCTCCATTTATCTCCGATGAATAGCGGGGTCATGCAGGGCACGTGGCTGCTTGATGGACTGCTTTTAGCTAGCAGATGTTAGACTGCCGGACTTGGGCTAGTTCCTCCCCCTCTGGGCTAGAGCTTACCCTCAGGGTGTCCAGTCATCTCAAAGACGTAACTGGGCTTACGACACTGGCTTTCGTAGCTTCAGCAAAGGGATCTCCTTTGCTGGTTCCTCGAGCAGCTTGGGGAGCTGGCTGCTTCTTCGTGTTGCAGAGGCTGCTAGTATGCTTGCATGTGGGAGTGAGAAAACTTAGGCGCTGTGAGCTTACGTAGCTCGAGCAAAGCGAAAGCAAAAAGAGAGAGCAAGTTGTAAACAAAGAGGAATAATACTTATAGTTTTCTTGAGGCTGAATCTGGCCAATGGGCACACTTGTCAACAACCTGCTTTAGCCTATAGAAAGCATGAAGCTAGAATGATGAAGTTAAATGGAAGGAGCATGAGTGCGCCATGCGATGGATGCATGTAGTTGTTTACCCCTTCGGGAGACAGGTTGGTGCCTGGGCCTTTGTCCCTACTCCAGAAAGGAGGGTGGAAGAGGGGACTTGCCAAAACATGTTGGGGCAAGTGTGCTGGTATTTGGGGGCATAATTCTGGGCATAGGGTGCCTTCACCACAAGAGCGAGTGATTCATGTTGCTCTTGGAGAACAGATACTCATATTCTGGCAAAGTATAAATATAAGTGTTAATTTTAGCCAATATTAAGTTAGACTGGTAGATTGTGATTGTGCCACTCTTACTGAAAGGAAACTTGGATAATGAAGTTAAATTTGTTGACTTTTTTATCTTTTTAATCTTTTTTTAAATATTCTGTATAATACTTTCAAAATAAGATAATTATTTGAGGTTAGTTATATTTTAAGTTTTCAAAACCAACTGTAATTTCCCAAATGTGTTGTATCATATTTACTGCTACACCCCTTAGACTGTTTTTATACTCAGAAAACACAAACTCTCTCCAGCACATCCATGTAAATCTCATTCAAATTTATTACCATTTTCCTTTAATAAGTGTGTCGGTGTGAGCTGAAATTCCCCCCCCACCAACAATAACCAGGCTAGCTCAGTCTGGAAGCAAATGAAAAGCTGTATTTACAAGCAGAGTCTAAAATCTACAATGAAATGCAATGAATATGTACAAATATACAAAATTCACAACATTCACAAATATATACAATCAACAGAAAAAAGCACAACCGATCTCCCTTTGCTTCCCCCCAAAGGGACCCTCCCAAAGGGGCCTCTCTCTCTCAGGAGCTTCCCCCCCAGACCCCCCTGGACAGAGAAGCACAGTTAGTTAAGCTGAAAGTTGTTAACTTAGCTGCCAAGGTCAGTGTGTTATCTTCAGCCAGAAGAGAAGAAGAAACAGCAGCCAGACAGCCCAGCAACTGCCCCCACTGCCGAACGCAGAATGTGCCGAATGCCTACCTTGTTTTGGGTAATAGTTCTTAAACATTTCTATCTATCCAATGGAAGTGTTTAGAACAATCGTTATTT
Organism: Indicator indicator; assembly: GCF_027791375.1. Lineage (NCBI taxonomy): Eukaryota > Metazoa > Chordata > Aves > Piciformes > Indicatoridae > Indicator > Indicator indicator. Next base: position 53,362,745 of record NC_072010.1, on the reverse strand, counting down.
TGCTTTCTTACACCCAATAGTGACTTATTTACATTCTTTCACTTTCTCTGTTCTGAACTTTGCAAGGAAAAATTAAAAAGACAGTTTCAAACCATCACAGTCCACCCCTTCTAAACAATTCCATTGGCTGCTACTATCATTTATCTAATCTAAAATAATATCTACAACAATAGGTGAATAAAGACCATAGTCCATTCCGGCTATTTCAGATGTAGATGATTCAAAAGAGTCAAATCACAGGAAAAACAGCAAACAGCTTGTTTCCTCGCAGATGGAGCGAAGGAAGGAACAGGGACTCTCAGGTGACTCAGGGCTCTCAGGGTTCGTGCACCACAGATCTCATGGACTCTCCTCTTGGGCGCGATGCTGTATCTGCGCAACACTCTGAATTTAACCTCTCTCAGCCAAAGTTAGATTTCTTTGTGGTATACACTGAATTTCACCATTTTCTTGCATCACCCAATAGGTGTGACCATGACCTTCAGCAGAAACCACCCCTCGGACAGGTTTGGCCTCTCCTGAAGGAGAAAATACCCAAACAGTTTTGCCTAACAGATTCTTTTCTCTGATAACAGGAACTCTATCACCTTCTTCCTTTCGCAACAAATCTGATTGGGCAGGTCCAGCTCGATTCACTGAACCTCTGCTATTCACTAACCAGGTTGCTTGTGCTAAATGTTTCTCCCAGTTTTTCAAAGATCCACCCCCCATGGCTTTGAGAGTGGTTTTCAGCAAACCGTTGTAGCGTTCGATCTTCCCTGCAGCTGGTGCATAGTAGGGAATGTGGAATATCCACTCGATGCTGTGCTCTTTGGCCCAGTTTTTTACAAGATTGTTCTTGAAATGAGTTCCATTGTCTGACTCAATCCTCTCTGGAGTTCCATGTCTCCACAGGATTTGTCTCTCCAGGCCAAGAATGGTGTTACGTGCAGTTGCATGAGGAACTGGATAAGTTTCCAGCCATCCAGTGCTTGCCTCTACCATAGTCAGCACATACTGCTTACCAGATCGAGAACGAGGTAGAGTGATGTAGTCAATCTGCCAGGCTTCACCATACTTGTACTTGGACCATCGGTCACCATACCACAAGGGCTTGATCCGCTTTGCCTGCTTAATAGCAGCACAAATGTCACAGTCATGGATGACTTGTGTGATAGCATCCATGGAAATGTCAATGGATCTGTCACGAGCCCATCGGTAGGTTGCATCTCTGCCTTGATGTCCTGACGAGTCATGGGCCCACCGAGCTAAGAACAGCTCACCTCGGTGTTTCCAGTCAAGATCAGGATCAGGATCAGAGTTTGTGTCCACCTGGGAAACTCTTGCAGCTAGATCTGCCTGATGGTTGTGTTGTTGTTCTTCAGTAGCTTTGCTCTTAGGAATGTGAGCATCGATGTGTCTCACTTTCACTGGGATTCTCTCAATGCGAGCAGCAATGTCTTGCCACAGATCTGCAGCCCAGATTGGCTTTCCTTTCCTCTGCCAGCCATTCTTCTTCCAGTCTTTCAGCCAACCCCACAAGGCATTGGCTACCATCCATGAGTCGGTGTAGAGATAAAGCTTTGGCCATCTCTCACGTTCAGCTACGTTAAGAGCTAGCTGGACAGCTTTTACCTCTGCAAATTGACTGGATTCTCCTTCTCCATCTCTCGCTTCTGCAACTCTGCGCGTTGGGCTCCACACTGCAGATTTCCATCTCCGCTTGTTCCCAACAAGACGACAGGAACCGTCTGTGAACAAAGCATATCTCTTTTCATCATCAGACAGATCACTGTAAGGAGGAGCTTCCTCAACACGAGTTACTCTCTCCTCTGGAGGTTTAGCACAGCTTGTGCCTTCTGGCCAGTTTGTGATCACCTCCACCAAACCAGGCCTTTCGAGATTTCCCATTCGAGCTCTCTGTGTTATCAGAGCCATCCACTTAGACCAGGTAGCATCCGTTGCATGATGTGGTGAAGAACCTTTGCCTTTGAACATCCAATTCAGAACTGGCAATCTAAGAGCTAGAAGAAGTTGTGACTCAGTTCCGATGACTTCAGAAGCAGCTTTCACTCCTTCATAAGCAGCTAAAATCTCTTTCTCTGTTGGAGTGTAGTTTGCCTCTGAGCCTCTGTAGCCACGACCCCAGAAACCAAGAGGACGTCCTCGTGTCTCCCCTGGAGCTCTTTGCCATAAGCACCAGGTTGGACCATTGTCACTCGCGGCCGTGTACAGAATGTTCTTAATGTCTGGACCAGTTCGGACAGGTCCCAGACCCATCGCTTGGACTACCTCTTGCTTGATCTGGTCAAAGGCTGCTTGTTGCTCAGGACCCCATTGGAAACTGTTTCTCTTTCGAGTCACATCATAGAGAGGTTTCACAATCTGACTGTATCCAGGAATGTGCAGTCTCCAAAATCCCACTATGCCTAAGAAACGCAGAGTTTCTTTCTTGTTGATGGGATTTGCCATGGTGGAGACTCTGTTTATCACATCCATTGGGATGTGACGGCGACCATCTTGCCACCGCACTCCCAGAAACTGGATTTCTCTGGCAGGTCCTTTCACCTTGTCTCGCTTGATAGCGAAACCAGCTTGCAAGAGAATGTCAAGGATTTTATTACCTTTCTCGAAGACTTCTTCAGCAGTCTCACCCCAGACGATGATGTCATCGATGAACTGAATGTGTTCTGGAGCTCCACCTTTCTCCAAAGCATCATGGATCACTGCATGGCAGATGGTTGAACTGTGAATCCACCCCTGGGGCAAACGATTGAATGTGTACTGAATGCCTCTCCAGGTGAAAGCAAACTGAGGCCTGCATTCCTCTGCTATGGGAATAGAGAAGAAAGCATTAGCAATGTCTATGGTAGCATACCATTTGGCCTGCTTGGATTCCAGCTCATATTGGAGTTCCATCATGTCTGGCACAGCTGCACTCATGGGTGGAGTTACTTCATTCAAGGCACGGAAATCAACTGTCAGACGCCACTCTCCATTCTGCTTTCGCACAGGCCAGATTGGACTGTTGAAAGGTGAATGAGTTTTGCTGATGACCTTCTGACTCTCCAACTGACGAATCAAGTTTTGAATGGGCACCAAAGAGTCACAGTTGGTTCTGTATTGTCTGTGATGCACAGTTTGAGAAGCAACCGGCAGCTTTACATCCTCTATCTCATGTTGTCCCACAACTGCAGATTCATCTGAAAGCTCAGGTCTAATGGACAACTTCAATTTCCCTCCATCAATTTCTACAGTTGCTATTCCAAAAGCCCATTTGTAACCCTTAGGGTCTTTAAAACGCCCTTCTCTCAGAAAGTCAATTCCCAAAATACAAGGTGCATTAGGACCTGTTACAATAGCATGTTTCTTCCACTGCTTCCCAGTTAAACTTATATCAACCTCTATCTTAAACAACTCTTGAGATCCACCAGTGACTCCCTGAATAGTTATAGATTCTCCCCCTTGATAATTTGATGGTATTATGGTGCACTGAGCTCCTGTGTCAACCAAGGCCCTGTACTTCTGAAATTTTGAAGTGCCAGGCCACTGGATGTACACATCCCAATAGATTCTGTTATCTCCATTATCCCTTACCTCCCCCTGGCGGAAGGCAGGGCACCCCTAATGGTGGGGATTACCTCCACATGTACAGCTGGCACAATGTCCAGCACCAGAATTAGGATCACTGTTGGAGCTATCAGAGTTGTTCTGGGAAACTGAGGAAGCGACAGCTACCCTCCTGGTATTGCTACCTCGGGATCTGCCCCTCTGCAGCTCCCGTAACCTCTTGAAAAGATCAGAAGTTGGTTGACCATCCCATCTGTTCATGTTCTCACCAAACTGATCACGCAGAGTTATCCAGATACTGCCACGTGATTGCCTCTGCTGTCTGTTTTGGTTTGACCTATTCTGGAATGGCCTTCTTGGAGCACGTCTGTTCCTAACAGCTGAAACTTGTATCCATCTGGAGGAAGAGGAATCAGAATCATCCCCCTTCATCAAGTTGGATATGGAGGTTTTAAATTCCTCCTTCAGCTCTTTCATGCAATTCTTCATTTCTCCAGACAAAGTTTCAATGGCTGAAACCAAAGAAGTACGTGCAAGACTATCCTCCAATTGCCTCATTTGGTCAGTGAAATGGCCAACAGTAGGAGGTGCTCCACCATAATTTCTTGCCACAATCCTGCTTGCCAGAATAGTAGCATAATTAGGAGGAGCAAGCTTAATGAGCTTTTTGGCAAAGCCTGTTCCAACAGGAATTTCATCAGGATTCAGAGTCTTATCCTTCTCTCACAGAGTCTTATACTTCTCTCACAGCAAACTCTCTCAGACGCTTGATTCCCTCAGTTATTGTGGTCCAAGGCTTAGGGTTCCATGGTAAATCATCTCTGCTGGGGTACCTCAGCGAGACTGCCAGTAGGAGGCGTGCCCACAGAGAAACTTTACCAATGCACTTGCCTAGATGCCTGTCTATGCCTGTATCCTTTGAGAGCATCCCCAACTGAGAGGCCGACTTGTCGCCTACCACCAATGCTGGGGCTCCCATACCAAAACACCTGGCTAGCCAAGACAGGACTGGCTCATTATCTCCTCTGATGTAATCCTTCCTCACATGTCTAATTTCCTGTCTGGGTGCATTAGCTGACTGTATGTCATCCTCCTCCTCATCATCATCATCATCCTGAGGTTGCTGTCCCCATAATCCTGTTGTAATCCTCCGTTGAATTTCCTTGAGTTCAGAGGCTCTGCCAGCAGTTGCTAATCTACCAGGGTCTACATCTTGACCTACATCTCCATCATCCATGTGGGGTCTCAAGAGGTCTACCAGAGTTTTAAGGCTAACCCTCTCTTCCTCATCAGAAGGATCTTTCTTAACAGAGGGACCCTGAGTAGAAGGACCCTCATCTTCATCTGCACCATCTCCTGCAGCATCTGCATCTCCTTTACGCTTTCTGGTTACAGTGGCCACCAAATTTACTGGCTTGGTTTTCACATTCACAGCAGAGTTGGAAGAGCAAGTAGCCTTATGTCTTTCTTGATACAGTGCTATCAGTAGCCATATGATTATTCCAAGAAGCAACAAAATTAAGGCAAGCACAAGATATCTAGGGTACCACTGGTTCCAAAGATCCTCTGTAGTTGTAAGAGGAGTAACAAACTCATATGTGTCTGCTAGCAGATCCATAGTTGAGTTACCATAGCTTCTTAGCCCAATAAGACCACAACAGAATTCACCAACATTCAGTAACTTGTTCTTAACCCAAAGAAATGACTTATATGCCACATATCTCACAATCTTGTCTATCATGCAAGAAATGGCCCATCTGTAGACAATTGCACCGATAATAGATGAAATAGAATGACTCAGAATCCAAAACAGCTTCATTTTGCTTCCTAATCTGAGCAGAAATAAATCACAAGCAATCGAGCCCCGAGTTGGAGCGCCAAAAATAAAAAGTGTGTCGGTGTGAGCTGAAATTCCCCCCCCACCAACAATAACCAGGCTAGCTCAGTCTGGAAGCAAATGAAAAGCTGTATTTACAAGCAGAGTCTAAAATCTACAATGAAATGCAATGAATATGTACAAATATACAAAATTCACAACATTCACAAATATATACAATCAACAGAAAAAAGCACAACCGATCTCCCTTTGCTTCCCCCAAAAGGGACCCTCCCAAAGGGGCCTCTCTCTCCCAGGAGCTTCCCCCCCAGACCCCCCTGGACAGAGAAGCACAGTTAGTTAAGCTGAAAGTTGTTAACTTAGCTGCCAAGGTCAGTGTGTTATCTTCAGCCAGAAGAGAAGAAGAAACAGCAGCCAGACAGCCCAGCAACTGCCCCCACTGCTGAACGCAAAATGTGCAGAATGCCTACTTTGTTTTGGGTAATAGTTCTTAAACATTTCTATCTATCCAATGGAAGTGTTTAGAACAATCGTTATTTTGCTTTCTTACACCCAATAGTGACTTATTTACATTCTTTCACTTTCTCTGTACTGAACTTTGCAAGGAAAAATTAAAAAGACAGTTTCAAACCATCACAATAAGGATAAAAAAATTAATTCCTACAGCATTCTTTGCACCCATTCTTTTTTCTTGTGTGTGCTATTTTTTTAACTTAAGAACTAATTCAATTACCTTAGATTTTTAATAGAAATGCCCTTATTCACTATATGGGCTTAGAGTGGCACATATTTTTAATATAGTGGTTCTTGAAATGCAATGAAGTTCTATGAGATGTTTATTAATTATAATTTATTTTAATATTTTTATAATTAAATTATTAATTATAATTTATTTTGACTAGTGTTGAAAATGTTCTGTTTTGCAATTCCATATGTGTATTACTTTAGTGATTCACTGAAAGGCTTGGAGAGCCACATGTCTTTTCTATCACTGTCTACAACCTCTGCATTTCCATAGCATTTTGTCATTCATATTCTACATAATGTTCTTCAGAAAGAGCAATAGCTATTCTTTAAATGCAAAACACATGGTCCACCCAGTATCTTCAGATACTGTTGGTCTCCATGAAATCTATTAATTGCCATGCAAACACAATGAAAGTGATAACTAAAATAGCACACAAAAAATATACATAGCACTTTTAAATGTCACTAAAAATACTAATAGTAGTCTTATTTATGTATTTTTCCTTTTGAATAGTCATGTGACATTTTAATGAGTTTGATTTTCTCATCAGTTTGAAATGCACTCAGCACATTTACATGCATACTCTTCAGTGATTAAAAATAAAAAAAAGGAAGCGCATTTTTTCTGGTCTTGCTCTTTGAATGTAAGATAGCAATTAGCTCACAAATATCAGACATCTACATTTGATTCTTTACAATTATGTGTGACCTACCACTTAGACAGGTTTTGTGCCTCTGAAGAGATATGTATGCTTGTGGGAGCTTCAGATATGTCCCAGTTTAGGAGTGCAATGGATTTGCCTAAACAAATTTCATTAGTGACATCTGAGACTCTCTAGGCTTCAGATATTCATGTGGGGCCTTCAGGTCAAAGAAATTATTTGAGAAGGAGAAGAAACTGAGCTCTTGTGAATAAACAGTTGCAAGCCAAGCATCTCAATCAATTCAATGGCTCTGAATAAATGAGAGCTTTAGATGCCCTATTAGGATTACACTAATAGTACACTTGAAGTGCTTATTTTCTTTGAACAGGTTAAAAAAAAAAAGACTATATTTGGTGTTACGTTGAGTTGTAAAGCCTAAATTGTGCTCTATATAATGAGGTTGCCTTATTGGGAGTTATGAGTATGACCTCTTGTAACAGTTGACACAATGTGGTCTATAAAGCTTCTCGGTGGATCAATCTGAGGTGCCAACATGAAGCTGAATCATCTCATTAATATCGTTTCTCAAATAATGAGTTGTGTATAAAGCTGTGGCAGTTTAGGCTGGGTGCCTCCTGTTACTGCCACACAAGTTACACCTCTGGTGTCGTGAATGTCCAACCCAATAAGGTGGACACAGGAAACAGCGTACTTCTACCCATAAATCCTGCACTCTATAAATTCATCTGCAAAGTCATTCTCTTCCTCTTTCTTCTCTCACTGCTCCTGTGGTAGATACTCCCTATTGGGTAATGGTGGGGGAGTATCTCAAGGCCTCTTAGGCCTGTCTAGGCATAATGCCAGGAGGAGAAGTTGGGGGGGCAGTCTTAGACCTGGCCAGCCTGAGACTAGCCTAGCAGTGAGGGAGGACGAAAGAGCCCTAGGTGTTTTGGGTAGACCCTCAGGTAGGGAGAAGGGAAGTGTTGGGAGGACTTTGAGTGTAGTGTAAGGGATTCTCTATGCTTTGGACTATCTTTGACGCTATGCTTGTAGTTTCTGTAGTTTCACCAATTGCTTTTCCATTTAAACTTTCCATCACTCTCCAATCCGTTTGTGTGAGTGTCATTCTTTTGCCTCTCTCAGGGCAACAGGAGATCTATCTGGCCCCAAACCAGGACAGATTATTGGTAGCAGAGGATGTTTGTTGCGGGGAACTCTGCAAATTGAATTGGAGAAGTGTTGAGATGGAAAAACTTAAAATGGATATCTGGGTGTTGTTGGTTTGGGTGGTTGGGCTCAAGGCTTTGTCAGGGTGACCATGTGGGCGTTTTATAGCTTCTGACAGACAGCTGGGCATGTAGCTGTGGCATGGAATCCCTCCTGCTACAATGTAGCAGCATTGGGGGAAAGCAGTGACTACCTCTTTCCCTCTGTGCGGTGTGTGCAGCGAGTGGTGCAGAGTAGAGTGGGGAGGAGCAGTTGTAAGCAAACCAGAGCTGGCTTGTCCCATGGTGGTGGGGGCTAGCTGCAGTGGGAAGGTGAGAGGTAGCTTTAGCTGGAAGCTGCTCCCACGGCCCAGGGAACGAGCAATGGCTTCAGCTGGAAAAGCCGCTTCTGTGGCCCAAGGGGTGGTGGTGGCTTCAATCTGTACTGTGGCAGCAGAGGTGATGGCAGCTCTTTCGTTCCCTATATCAGGTGGTGGTGGTGGCAGTTGTTACCTCTCCCCTGATTTTCAGAAATATTCTGAAAATGCCTAGCATGTGGCTCCGCCTTTAGACTATGTCTCATGGACATCTGTCCAGCACATGCCTCCATTGTACATTGTACTGTTATTTAGCAATATAGAAGCTGCTTTTGGGATTAAGCCCTTCTCACTTCAAGAGCAACTGGAAACCTTTAGCTTCCTAAATTGGAATTAAAACCTGCAGCTTTTCTTTCAGTGAATTGTTACACTCACCACAACACAACAGATTACTTGACTCCATCGTGACACGTGAACACAGTCAGAGTGGAAAAACCTTTAAAAATAGACAGATAATTTAAAGTCTCTCATTTACACAGTTTCCCTTTCATATTTTTACTGTCTCAGGCATCTAATGCCATTAGTCTACTGAGTCCAGCTGTGATGGAGTTGATTTTCTTCACAGCAATTTGTATGATGGTTTGTTTTGTATTTGTAGCTAAAACAGTGAGCAGTACTTGCATAACATTGCAACTTTCTGTTTTCTCACTCTGGGCCTTCCCAGTGAGCAGACTGGGGTGGGCATGAAGTCAAGAGGGGCACAACTGGGGCAGTTAATTCAATCCACAAGCCTTCTCACCTTCTTTTCATTTTCTCCCTGCTCCGTGGAAGAGGGGAGGGAGTGAGCAGCTGTGTGAGTGTTTAGATGTTAATTGTGGTCAGCACACTGCACTCCAAAATAGCTACCATACATTAATTATGTTGTTTGTCTAAATTAAAGACACAAAAGATTTTCTAATCACTTATGGTTTCCAGATATAACATAAACATTTAAATGAATAAACAAAAGTAGGTAACTCCAAGCTAATGGAACATATTTAATTGCAATTTCAGGTTTTTTATTAAAATTGAAAACTGGTGCTATTATTTCATATTTACACTGAAGGAGATAGGATAAGAATCTGATTTTCTTGCCTCTGGTGATTCCATTAGAAAGGACTTCTAACATCTTTTTTGTGAAATGCCATAAATAAACCACTTTCTTTATCTATGTAGGGTATTAAAACAATATAATGTTGATTACTTGATAAATAACTTTGTAAGTATTAGTTTGGTACAATAGCTCTATATTTGATACCTATCTTAAGGTTGTTCTATTTTTCACAATATCTTTCATTTACTATATTGAATCTTAGGAAGCTGTGAAGCTTAGCAGGTATCTTTCGTGTCACAGAGCATAATGTCCAGCTGGGAAGGGGACTTTATCTTTTCCTGAAAGGTCAAAAAGTATTAAAGCATCACTGAAAGAGTTTTTTTCTGTGATGATTCTTTCATTCTTTAAGATGAGTGAAGTACATGAAACCATTACTTTACACAAGCTATTATATTTTTACTTAACTAGTAGGTCACAGAGAAACTGCTATTTTGGTGACATGAAGACAAAGCATGTCTTTGGTGGAGAGAAATCTTAGATACTATAAAGCAAGTACTGTGTCTTTCTAATCAATATCTAAAACATCTATAATAAGTTTCTGGAGTACATGAGTAAACTATAGACAAAGTCAAGACACTCAGATATGTCTTAGGGACTTTGTATACATATAGCTATGCTGAAGTTCCATTCTTTTTGTTAATGCTTTCCCTTTCTCTCTTATTCCTTATAATAGATAAAGCTGGTCAGATACAACTAAAGATCAAGACACTGTGCTAATTAGACTCTAAAAGAGTGATCAAAAGAGGAAGGAGAAAACAACACAGTGCCTTTATTTTGCTCATAGAATTTGGTGATGTACTTTTCGGTACACAGTGTATAACTATACAAGTCATAAATTCCCTATAATTTGTGGTAGTCTGAAGCCATTCATTACTACTGGCAGCTTTCCAATTTCTTTGGAGTAATATCTTTTTAATTCTTCTGCATTTGTTTTCTCATTATTCTTTCTAAAATGCCCAAACCCCAATTTTTAAAAAATTCATATAATTTCCAAGAACTAGAGCATGAAACACTTTTCCAAGTATCTGCACCAAAATGACGAAAAGACATATGCAATGACCAATGGTGATGGTCTTATAAAGTTAAATTATGTAAGACAACTGATAGAATAACCTTAAACGACATCTTAAAACCAAAATAAACTAAATATTATTGAATACAAAAGCCCCTCCTTTGTTTAACTGTGATGTGAACATTTTTCTCAGATTACAGATATTTACAGGTTTTAGAAAAAAACAATTTCCTTCTTAGTTGTGGATTGTTTTGTTTGCTTGCTTGTGCTTTTTTGTTGTTTTTTTTTGTTTGTTTGTTTGTTTGTTTTTAATTTTTCTAAAGTATAATATTCATACCAAAATTTAAGAATTCTGCAACTAAAACACAGCCTCCTTGACACAAGCATACTATTGGAAAAAATGCTGTGATTCTCCACTCAGATTCCTAATTTTAACTTTTTGGATTTTGTCAGTCACCCTGAAGAGGTAAATAGAACTGTACCATTTTAAATATGATTAATGTATTTATCTGTACATTTTATTTAAAAACAATGGAAATTAAGAATCTATGTAACAATTTGAACAATACAATTTTCTTTACTGCTAGTTACAGAGACTTCAGAAATTTGGTGATTTTCACTTACATTATGAACTTCAAGCCACACTCCATCTTAGATTCAGACATGGGAATGCCCTCCAAATTTTTATACTTCTTTTATACATTATCCAATTTGGCTGTACATGCCTATATGAAACATCAAATTCAGTATTCTACATTTAGGCACTGGTACCGTACCTTTCGTTCAACCTTGTTAACATCAAAGGGGTCACTTCAAATTAATAAGTCCATGTTTTTGCCAAAGAAATTCTTAATACTATGGACAGGGAATTGCAGAATGTGAAGAAGTGATTGATGAGGACTCTTCTGATATTGCAGTAATGAAGCTCTTATTACCTACACAGATAAACATGACCAAACACTTTACCATGGGAAAACATCTGAAAACAGATTAGATGACGTTATGATTGTTTCTCAATCTCAATATGACAGAAATCCAGTAGATTACCTGTCAATCCCCAGAGCATTTGACAGCCTTGAATCTTTGAAAAAAAAAAAAAATCCAGGGATCAGATCCTGCTTTATAAAAACTTATTCTATGCAGAAGTTTACTGTAAAGGAAGCTGCAGTGCTGATTTTTTTCAAAGAGAACCATGGATAAAATGTTATACTTTTTACACAGTTTTGTTAGTAATAGATTTTCAGTTACAGATTTTGCAAAATAATGTTAACACCAGGCTTGACTAGAATAGTTATTTCTATTCAATAGACTAGTGTTCTGTTTACCCATTCAATTTTATAGCAGAAATTTTATTAATTATAGGAATCATATAGTTTCTATTTTTTTTTATATTGTCCACAAATATTTTAGGAAACACTATCACAAGTTCTCTAAGCAAGGATACTAGCTGGTAGTTTTTTTTCTTACAACTTCGACTTAGTAAAATCTATTTTTATATTTCTGTCCCTAAGCTTGATGAGTCATTAGTTTATATCACCCAACACTTCATTTACTGTGTCACATCACATAAATGATGTAATGAAATGCAGCATGTGACAGAGTTCGACTATGAACTGCTGTAAAACTGAGGAGGACAGAAAGCACTTAAACAGGGGCTGCAATAAACTTGGGAAAACTCACAGACATAGGAATCAAAATATCAATGTAAGTTACAGTTTCCCCAACATGAGGTGGAAGACCTACCTACCACTGTCAGACTGAAGAGATTACTAAATATAGATAATTCTTCATAGTAATTTCATGCCAAACACTCTACAGAATTCATTCAAGTAAATTGATCCTTCTACAGAATTGAATCCAGTAAGAATTATTTTCCTAAGAAAAGGATAAAATTAAAATGTTTCTAGTTAATATCAAGAATTTGTACACAGACCAAAGTTGCTATTAAATCTTGTGTACTGCATTGGGGGTGCAGAGTAACAGACCTCACCTGCAGTGAGGAGCTGACAGGACAGGTGACCCTAAACTGTTCAATGAGATATTCCATTCCATATATATCTTATCTGGTATATGTATGATATAACATTTGTAGGGAAATTAAAGCACTGACATCTTTCTGTGTGAAGCTTTTATACAGAGAATAAAGTACAAATTAAAACATTTTACTTATTTTTCACTTTCGATGTGTATCATAAGTAATTTAGTCCATTCTACTGCTCAAAACAATTCTGGTCAGATAAGGTTGCTCAGGGCTGTGTATAATAAAACCTTGAATAAGTTCAAGAATGGATTTCCCTCAGCCTCTCTGGCCAACAAGTTTTGGGATTTGAATTGGGAATAGATTAAGGAAAAAAAAAAGAAAAGAAAAGGAAAACAAATTGCTTATATTTTCCTTGTATCTTATTGAAATTCCCCACATTTCATTTCATGTCTGTTAACTCTTGTTCTATCTTTTTGTAACTCTAAGAGTCTAGCTCCATCTTCTCTGAGTCCTCTGATGAGGTAGTTGTAGACAGTAACAAGTCTTTTTAAGAGGCAAGGATGAGGGCTGATCTCTCAGTTCTCATAGAATATACTTCTATCATGACTGTCCTGGTGTCCTCCATTTGACTTGATACAGCATGCAAAACTCATTTTGTTATTAGTTAGCCTAAAATTACATATAGTACATCAGCTGGTGATAGGTCTGGAGCACAAGCCCAATAAGGAGAGGCTGAGGGAGCTGGGATATTTTAGCCTGGAGAAGAGGAGGCTCAAGGGAGACCTTATTGCTGTCTACAACTACCTGAAGGGAGGTTGTAGCCAGGTAAGGGTTGGTCTCTTCTCCCAGGCAACCAGCACCAGAACAAGAGGACACAGTCTCAAGCTGAGCAGGGGGAAGTTTAGGTTTGATCTTAGAAAGAAGTTCTTCACAGAAAGAGTGATTGCCCATTGTAATGGGATGCCCAGGGAGGTGGTGGTGTCACCATCCCTAGAGGTGTTTAAGAAGAGACTGGATGAGGCACTTAGTGCCATGGTCTAGTTGATTAGATAGGGTTGGGTGATCAGTTTGGCTTCATGATCTTGGAGGTCTCTTCCAACATGGTTGATTCTGTAATGCTACAGGCTTGAGGAAGAGTGGCTGGAAAGCAGCCTTGTGGAAAAGGATCTGGGGGTGCTGGTGGACAGCCAACTGAACATGAGCTAGCAGTATGCCCAGGTGCCCAAGAAAGCCAATGGCATCCTGGACCTGTATCAAAAACAGTGTGCCCAGCAGGAGTAGGGAACAAATTGTGCCCCTTTACATGGCCCTGGTGAGGCCACAGCTTGAGTACTGCTTTCAGTTCTGGGTTCCACAGTACAGGAAAGACACTGAGGTCCTGGATCATATTCAGAGAAGAGCAATGAGGTTGGTGAGGGTTTTGGAAGGCATGTCATACGAGGAGCAGCTGAGGGAGCTGGGATTGTTTGGTGTGAAGAAGAGAAGGCTAAGGGGAAATATTACTGCTTCTTGGAGAACTACCTGAAAGCAGGTTGTAATGAGGCTGAGGTTGGTATTTTCTCCCAAGTAACTAGCAATAGGATAAGAGGAAATAATAGACTCATAGAATGGTTTGGGTGTAAGGGACCTCTAAAAGCCATCTAGTCCAACTCCCTCTGCAGTAATCAGGGACATCCTCAACTAGATCTGGTTGCCCAGAGCCCTGTCGAGCCTCACTTTGAATATCTCCAGGGATGGGGCCTCAACCACCTCCCTGGGCAACCTGTTCCAGTGTTCCACTAACCTTATGGTAAGGAACCTGTTCCTAACATCCAATCTGAATCTACTCTTCTCTAGTTCGAAGCCATCGCCCCTTGTCTTATCACTACGGGCCTTTGTAAACAGTCTGTCTCCATCCTTCTTGTAGGCCCTCTTCAGGCACTCAAAGGCCACTCTTAGGCCTCCCCAGAGCCTCCTTTTTTCTTGGCTGAACAACCCCAGCTCCTTCAGCCTCTCCTCACAGCAGAGGTGTTCCATACCCCTGATCATTTTTGAGGCCCTCCTCTGGACCCACTCCATCATGTCCATGTCCTTCCTATACAGAGGACTCCAGATCTGGATGCAGTACACCAGGTATGGTCTCACCAGAGCAGAGTAAAGTGGCAGAATCACCTCACTCAATCTGCTGGCCACACATCTTTTGATATCATCCAAGATGTGGTTTGCCTTCTGGGCTGCATGAGCACACTGTCTGCTCATGTCCAGGATCTCATCCATCAGCACCCCTAAAGTCTTTATCCAGAGAGCTGCTTTTTATCACTTCATTGCCTAGTCTATTGATAGTAAGAATTGCTCCAGCCCAGGTGCAGAACCCTGCACTTGCTCTTGTGGAACCTCATGACATTCACCTGGGCCCACCTATCCAGCCTGTCCAGGTTTAAGTTGTGCCAGGGGAAGTTTAGACTGGACACTAGGAAAAACTTCTTTACTAAGTATTGTGGTTTAGTCTTTTGCGGAGTCCAAAAGCCCAAATGGAACAGATTTAGATTGCCTTCCCTCTCCTTTTTTTCCGCAGTAGGGGAAAGCAAATTTAGCAGGAGAATGAGAGGTAAAACTATGAAAGAAACAGTCTTGAACTGATTTGGAAGTAAAAAGGTAAGTTTAACAAAAATATAAAAAGCATTTAAGTAAAAGAAAGGTTACAAAGATATAAGGAAAAAGGGTAAATAAAAAAGATATACAAAACCAAGCACAGCTGGCAAAGGATTCTCTAGATGCAATGTCGATTCCATTTAGATGCAGTCCTCAGTCTGAAGCATCATGGAACAGGCCCCACCACACGGTTACAGCAACAGCAGGATCAGCAAGAGGTCTGTTGGGCAGGCAAGGGGCAGGAGCAAGAGAAAGAGACAGGAAATGTCTTCCCTTTAAATAGGCTCTGTGGACAGGAAGTGGGAGTGGAATAGACTTTGACCCAGGGACCCCTCCCCCTCAGAGGGGGGACCAAGTCTCTCTGCCCACCTGCGTCAGGTTTCTTTGTCACCTGGGGGCTAGGTTCTTTTAAGCCCACCCCCTCCTGGGCTAGGTGTAACCTGGCACACTGAGAGAGTGGTGTGACACTAAAACAGGCTGCCCAGGGAGGTGGTGGAGTCGTCATCCCTGGAGATGTTCAAGAAGCATGTAGATAGCTTCAAGATGCAGTTTAATGGTCATGGTAGTTGGGTTACAGTTGGAATCAATGATCTTAAGAAGTCTTTTTTAGACTTAATGATTCTACGATTTTACAAATTGATGGAGAAATAGTGAGGACCTTGCTATTGAAACCACAGTCCTGATTTAATATTCATTATGCAAAGTTCAGAGTAAGCCCATCATTGCTGAGAATATGTTGCGTTTACACAAATTTAGTTAGGTAAATATGAATTCTGGACGTGAAATTAAAATTTCGCATTGTCCTGTGGAAAAGAGGACCCTGTAGTTGCAAATAACATGTAGGAAATGGAACAAGGGTTTTGAGTTGGTGTTTTGGTTTTGGGGTTTTTTTGGGTTTTGGTTTGGTTTAGTTTGATTTTTGGTTTTGCTTTTTTTTTCCCTAAAGAGGAAGATCACATCAATATTCTGATGAAACGATTAACTGAAGCAATCCTACTTCCATTATAATCACAGTTACTCAAAAAGAAACAAGCCAACAAACAAACAAAAGGCAAAATGGACAGGGAAGAGACCTAGAGAACGTGCAGTGAGAGAGCAAAGAATGCCTGTGTGCTGCCCTGGTATTTTATAGCACGATACAGAAATATGTCCCCGCAGAAACTGGCAGAATCTATGAAAAGGGAATGAATGCAGCCTACTTGCCAGGATAATTGTATCACACAAAGAGGGATAAATTAAGAAGTTATACATGTGATACACCATCTGTGTCTGTTTTTGTTATTTTCTCCATATACATCTGCTTCTATTCAGCTATAGGGCAACACTCCATCATATTATGCAGACGAGAATAACACAGAAAGTTCAGCCTTGTTGACAAAAAGAAACTTCTCTTCCTAAATATATGGTAAACCATCAGAGTAATTTTTGATCAGTAACCTTTGAAAATCAAAAGAACAGAGTTGATCCAAATATATTTAAATTTTATGTTTGATATTTATAACTCTAGATTAAGATCTCTAGATTCAAATACGTAGTTATAATTTGAGCCAGGTGCTACACTTGTAGGTGCTTATTTTCTTGTTCCATCTGGAATGCAACTGAAATCTGATGAAAAGAGGAAATTTAAAAAAAAAAGAAAATATGGACTATATACATACAGAAGTAGAAACAAAAAAAAAAAAAAACCAAAACAGAAAGAATGATATCTAATTTTATTCATGAACTTCCACCATTTTGTACTTAATCTTCAGTCCTAGTTGTAAACTGAATTTGAGGACTGTCTGTAGTGTCTTTCTCACCCACTCCTGATGTTAAACCACAGCTTCATAAACTGAACTAACCAATCAGTACTTGATACACTTACAGCCTTATGCCCCAGAGTAGTTTATCAAGCACATTCAGAAGGGATTGATGTACCTGTTGCTCATGTAATTTCCATATTATTATTTTTTTACAAAGATAATTGTCTGACTCATGCTGTTTTAAAGTTCTTCAATATTCGGAGTTCTATAGATGCATTCAACAACTGTAATATCACATTCAGATGAAGAAATAGAATGTAGTAGAATGCAAGATGCTCACAAACTTGGACAAGCAACATCTGGCCTGGTGTTGCTGGGGAGAGCGGAGGGAGGAGTCATGCATATTCTTGTTGGAATCAGAAAACACAGTTTCATTCACCCACTACTAATTGTGCGAATTAGATAGGGTTTCTCTGAATAGTAATTGTGGAAATAAAAATATAGAAGTGTGTGTAATGTGGTCTATTGCCATAAATGAGAAAATAACTAAAGGGGCGGGGGGGGGGGGAATGAACCAACCCATTAAATTAAAACTTTTTTTTTATTATTGTTTCAGCCACTGTCACAAATTCCATACTTTCTGGATGATCCTTGCAAACTAACCTTACTTGTTTTGTAATACTTTTTTCAAATGCTCATCTCAGCCTTACTTTGATATGTTCATAATGAAAAATTAACTTTCTGCCAAAAATCACTTTCAAAATATGGGCTGATGGCAATGATTTCAGTAAGTGAATAATAATAAAAAAAAAAATTCCATGCTCAATAGTCTTGTTTCATTACTTAGTTTAACTACCTTACTGGTTTATAGCATAATTAATTTAAATAAATTAAAAAAAATTAAAATAATTTAAAAAGATTATTTATAAAAATATTTGTATGACTTTGAACCACAAAGAAAGGAACAGTGACAAGCACTTCTGGTATCAAGAGTATGGTATTTGAATGACTTCACAGGTTATGAGGTGATCCTAAGACACTGGTAAACACTAGAATTATTTTTTTTAGTAGTAATTTTGAGTGAATACTCACAGTAATGCTCACACTTAACAGAATTCTAGACTGAAAGGCAAAATAATTTTTAAGATACACATTTTAGGAATGACATAACATCTCGAAATGAACATTTACTATTGCATTCAAGAAAGACAAAGTATATTGGTCACAATGTCTTTAAATTTTCCAAAGAAGGTGGCAAGTTCAGTGCTCACTATTTTTGCAATTATGTTTTTTAGTATCAAATCTGAACCTTCCTCACTGTGTATTTGTAATGATTTAGAGTAAGGACTAACGCTCCCCCAACACAGAAGTGAGGGGAAAAGTAACACACAAAATTTGGAGTTAAGATAAAGAGATAAGAAAATAATTTAATGTAACATAAGATATCATAATGCATAGCTTCCTTAGCTAATAATCTAAATAATCTAGTAATACAATGCATTATTACCTTAGCTTAGCCTATTTGCAGAAGTGTAATGAAATAGAGGGAAAAAGAAAAAAGCAAGCCCAACAAAACAGCATAAAAGAAAACCAGGGAGTTACCCCATTCCCACGTCTCACCATCATCCCTGCAGAAAAGATCAAACACCCAAGAACCCAGAACTCAGAAGCAGCAATTCGAACAGGAAGCCTCCCATGTTATAATCTGAATTTCAAGCCTCGTAATACTTTGCTCCAGCTAGTACTTTCATTTTGAAGCTGGCATGACTGCAGAAGATTCAACTCAACCCATGACATTATTATATTGATTATATTGATTATTTCTTGTTCTGCCTAGAAGCAACACATCACTTTCATTTTTAGGGTTTCATATGTTTAAACAGTGTTGTTTCCTCTCTTATTATTTTTTTTTTTCTAGACTAAACTCAATTCCTTTAGCTGTTTGTTACAGGTCTTTTCTAATTTTTTTCATCCTTCATGCTCTTTTCTTTGCTAAATTTGCAACTTTATTCACTTTATTGCCTCATTTATGATTTGTAAAATGAGGTCTTTTACTGAAATACTTTCCCATTTTGTAATGAGGAATTTTATGTTTTTCTCTTTTTTTCCCTCGTTATTCCTAAATGTGTTTCTTTGTACTTTACAAAATTTTCCACTTATTGATTTGGACTATTATTTCCTCAACATATCAATATAATTTTCAAGACTGTTGAATCACATAATTATAATTATTTTCCAGGTAATGACATTTATATATTTTGTTTCCTTAACATTACTCAAAGTGCTAATACTGAATCCCATCGTCTTCACAGGAAAATTGAGAATGACTCGGCCTACTATGTTTCCCTAATTTTAATACAAATTACTGATGAAAACTGTTTGGAACAGAAGATCTTTAGGTTTGCTTCCAAAACATCTTATGACTCTATGATTTGTTTCTCAGTCAGTGCTGCACTCAGGTGAGAGACATGATGAACTGAATCATGCAGTGCTTAACATCCTAAAAACAAAATGAACACCAATTATAATTTACCTCTAAAAGTACAACAGGAAAAAGGGGTCCAAAAAGTAGGATCATTTGGGTAAAAGCTGGTGAATAAACTCTGTGCAGACGTTTCTAGTTACTCCACGCACAGTAAGCTCACCCTAAATGAGAACAATTTCTTCCACTGTAGCCAGCCAGTTAGAAAGCTAGTAGGAATAGAAAATCATATTGAAGAATCTTCTGCTGATGAGAACATATTGTCAGTAAAGAAGAAGCTAGCAAAGTTGGACACATAATTCAGAGCAGCAGAGAGAGAAACAGAACAAGAAATAGTAAAACATGGCTAGAGAGACAAGGAGCATGTAGTTAAGGGAAGAATGCAAGTATGAGAGGTTCAAGGAAGTCAGTCACACACAAAAATCAGCAGCTTCATCTGAAGCTGTAAAATGAGTGTACTTGAAGGAAAGGGAAGGAAATTAGATGGTCTAAACATATATTTCACTGGAAGAAAGGTTATACTCCTGGTATTTTATTTAAAAATGGATATATGTTAGCATATTTTTCTACCTTATTAGTAGATTTTTTTTCTCCCTTTAATCAAAACACATTCTATGAATCAACACAATTCATACTTGTGAGTGGTGAGAATCAGCTTATTGAGCATCAGGAATTTTAACTTAATTTCCCCGTATTTCTTGGTGGGAGTTGTTCTAACTTTGAGCCTAACCCTTCCTTCTGCTGGCCAAACCCTGGCAGAATTGCTATATAATATTGCAGAAATTCCTACCTGCAGAAAGAGAAACAATAATCAATTAACTAATTTTATCTTACTTTTAATTTTACTTTACTTTTGGTAATCAGAAATATATAATCAGAGGGCTGGAGCACTTCTCCTACAGGCTGAGAATTGGTGGTGTTCAGCCTGGAGAAAAGAAGGGTCCCGGAAGACCTTAGAGCAGCCTTCCCATACCTGAAGGGGACCAACAAGAAAAGTGGGGATAGACTGTTTACAAAGTCATGTAACCACAGGACAAGAGACAATGGTTTTAAAATAGATAAAGGTAGGTTCAGATTAATTTTAGGAAGAAGTTCTTTACTATGAGAGTGGTGAAGCACTGAAACAGGTTGCCCAGGGAGGTGGTGGAGGCCCCATTTCTAGAGACATTCAAAGTCAGGCTTGATGAGGCTCTGAGCAACCTGCTCTAGTTGAGGATATCTCAAGGGGGGGTGGACTAGATGACCTTTAAAGGTCCCTTCCAACGCAGTGGATTTTGTGATTCTATGATTGAAAGAGCTGAGTGCAACAAACTACAGTGTTGAATATATAATTAATCACAGGTGAAAGAGTTAAATTTATGACAGTGTGAAAATTTGTGGTAACTGCCATTTAGATCTGCCTTCACTATAACTGAGATTCAGGAAGTTCAATTCCACTATTATCAATAAAAATTTGGAAAATAATTGCACTTGACCTATACTGAGAGGGCAGGAGATCAAGTATAAAATGATATTTAAATAAATATTAGAAAGTTGTTCCATGGAATGACATTTAGAGACCTAAACTGGACAGTTTACTGGCAGTAATTCCTTAGAACAGAAATAAAAAGAGAAAAAATGGCTCAGAGGAAGTAAGACACAGATCAAGCAGAGCACTGACACACTAGTTTCTTGTTTCCTACAGTATTTCCTATTTCAATAGACCACAGTGATTTCCAGGTAGGAGTCACAGAGAAAGAATACAATGATTATGTCAAGTATCAAACAAAGAAAATTAATACTCTTATCTTTATGTAATGATGATAATGTGAAGCTTTTAAAAGTACTGTTGTTATTAAATAAGTAAAATTGTTTAAAATAATGAGGAAAACCACCCCAGAAGAATAAGTAGCAGAGATACCAGACCAGTGAGAGAGATATTAATCCAAAATCATTAGAGATATACTTTATGATGAACACACAGACTGTCTCTTGGATGTCTTCCTTTCAGTTCTGTATTTAAAACATTAGACATAAATTTTCAGTTGTGAGCACAGAAAATATATTTCTTTGTGAAATACATCATAAAAATATCTCCATATAAAATTATGACCACCTGATTAGATAGTACTATGGTTATTAAATCTCCCTAAACATGCAGAACAGGTGAACCATATCCAATTTTAAAATATTTTGAAACAAGAATTGTCAGGTCCCTTGCCCCCTTCCTCTGCTTCCAAAAAAACTCAAGAGGTTACTATTTCTCAGACATTTCTTTCACACACAAAAAAATAAATGTATAAAATTAAGAAAGGAGAATTCCAACCAACAGCAATGAAAAAAGTTTTAGATATGTTAAGGGTGAAAATGTATTTGAATTCATTGAAAGTGCAGTTCAAATGAAAAAAAAACTTTTGTTCCATTTGGATTGTTTATTGTCATGGCTTGAATCTGGATGGCACCCAAACACTATGCAGCCACTTGCTCACACTCCACTGCACTAGGATCGGGGAAAGGAACTGAGGAGGTAAAGGTAATAAAGACTCACAGGTTGTGACAAAAAGAATAATAATTTAAAATTAATTATTATTATAATTGTAATAATTCTAATAATAATATATATAAATAAGTAACATCACTGTTGCCTACCAACACAGGTCAAATTCATCCTCAAATCACTATACCAGAGGAGAAAATCCTGGAACTACAATCCCAGAAAAAAGAAAACCCACTTCCTGGCCAACCCTCATTTACATAATGAGCATGACATTATATGATACGGGATATTCCACTGGTTCGTTTGGATTCATTGCTCTGGCCCTTCCATTTTCTTGTGCATCTGCACACTAGCAAGACATGGAAAGCTGAAAAGTCCTTGATAGAAACAACCAAAATCATCAGTAAGTTATCAGCATTCTTCTCAGACCAAATCTATCACTGCATCCAAAACACAGCACTGTTCTAGCTATTAAGAAAAAAAAATCTCCATCCAGGACACATATCTCTGAGAAAGGAAATAAGGCCTCACTGAAAACCTGAATCTTTTTCTGCATTCAAATATGTTGATGGAGCATTTTTCACATTCCCAAAGCAGCAGCTGGATGTTCAGATGCTGATTCTTATAATTCGTTATTTGTTTGTTTGTTTGTTTTTTTCAGTTATACTTAAGATATATTCGGGATTCAAACCCTTAGTCACTAACTATATGCATAAATAAAAGAAAGTACTTTTTTTTCTGGAAAATTTTTTGACCTTTATATTATCTCCTTATCCACAGATGGTTTTCTCTAGTTTTAAAACATCATTATATCAGCTACTGAAAGTATATGGTAACATTTTTATTAGGGCATATTTGTGTATATTTATCAGACTGTAACGATTCATGATGTCTTTTCTTTTTTGGAAATGTAGCTTCTACATTATTGCTTTTGTTCCTGAAAACCTCATCACTCATTTTTTCCCCTTCTAAAACCAAATAGAAAATACTATGTGTTATTCCTATGGTTTGCAATGTTATTTAGTTTTTTTCTGCAGCTCTACTTTCTGTTCAACTTCAGAATTTCATCTGAATATGGCCTGCAGCCAGCAATTTATGTGTTGGCCAGTGATCTGCAAAATAAATGTCTTTTATAACATGTTTTGACTTCTGCAGTTTTGCAAATTTCATTCTCTGAATCTAGCATTTTGCAGTGTTAATCTAGGAAGTAAAAACAACCCAAAACTTCAAGCACTTACCATTTTAGTTTTTCAACTTTGAATCCTTTCAAGTGGCTTGCTTCTGAATAGATTTGCAAGATACATTTATCTTCTGTCCTTTGATAATAGAGTTGCTCAAGGAAATGATAATTTATTCCCCCTCCATCCATTTTAAGCACGCTGATTCCATTTTCTTGTTATGAGTATCCAGACATTGTTATTGCAAACACAAATCAAATAATTTCCTACTTACACCTACGTATATACATTAGAATTTTATCCATTACAATTGTGATACATAGCTTCGTTGGTCATACTGAATAAGGCTAGGAAGTAGTTTTAGCATAATGTACTTAGTGTCTCCGAAGCAAAAAAGCAATCAAATAAAAATGAGATAAATCCAAAATCCAAATGCAGAGCATTTCCTAAGTTATCTGCAACTCTGGCCACAACAGCAGTTGTTAGCAAGTTTGAATCAACAGAAATTAAAGTGATCTTTCCTACATTAGCTGAACATCTAAACTAATTTATTTTTTTTACTATTAGTGACTTAACAAGTTGAATTTATCAAAATCTTTACTATAAATAATCCAACACCTTAGCTGTAATGTAAGTCTAAAGTAGAAGTGAATTTGCTGGAAGACACAGTAATGTAATACATTTAAGCAGAGCAGAAGGCATGCCACTACCTTACTGTGAAGTCACCTAAAATACGTACCTAAGAGTAGAGCAGGACAGGTAGAGCCTTTGATTGCCTAGCAGCTGAAACTGTCCTCACAAGATCTAAGAGAGGTCAAATTAGAAAGGTTCTGCTCATTGTACCTACTCAAAAGATTCTTCCACCTACCATGCCCCTTTCTTTTATTGTAGGATAATGACGTTTTTTTGTTAAAAGAGCCAACTGTATGTCAAGAGGGCAATTAATCTATGTTCTTACAGGCACTTTTCAGGTCTCTAAGTGTTTCTTTCCCATTCTCTTCAGTTCTCTTAATTTATTTCTTTTGTCAGGCCTGAGCTGGAAAAAAGAAAATCCTTATACTCTTCTTTCATGTGAACAAAGGTGGACTCAGCATCCTTGTTGAAAAGATTTTCTCTTTTGATGCCACATGCTTCCTTCAGAATCTCAAGAATGGATTATTATCACCAAATTACTCTTAAAAATTACACTAAGGGGAGATGAGGAGTCTGAATTTACAAGACAAATCTGTGTAAAACTTAACGGGGGTTAATTGTGTATATTAAAAGTGAAGGAATTAATAGTTAACAGATTTTGAAGATATGAACAGAACTCTCATACAGATTTAGGCAATATATAGAAATAGCTTAAAGGTAGAGATTCACAGCATCATATCTTCAGGCTTATCTCATCTGTTTCTGTCTTCTAGGACTTTCCTCAAGAAACAAGAATGTCTGAAAACTATTCATATGAACAAAGAGAAGAGTGTTTTGCTTTTTTTCTTTCCTGCTTGCTTTCTTGTTCTGTTTTTCAAGTATTTATTGCATTCTGACTTGATATTGAATGACTTTCTGAGTGCAATAGAATATAAATATTTATTTATACTGGATTTTTTATTTTGACCACATTGCAGTGCCTGAAGACATTGCAGTAGCTGAAGACATGTGATCCTGTGATCCTGTGGCATTGCAGTAACTGAAACAAAAAACCAAACAAAACTCAACCAACCTTGTTCGATGTAGTTACTTAATTTGTCCACCACTTAGATAATATAATCAATCAATCAATCCATCAGTTATAAGGTTAGTCACACCAACAAAAGTAATTGTTAAGATAAATTATTCATCAAATAACATTAAATATATTGAACCACAGCCACTTCTTACATCAAGAAAATAATATCTAACCATTATCCTAACATCTCCTCAGAAGTGGAAGATGTTATGCAATTCAAAGCATGAATTATATGGACATTTTTCTAGAATACTGTAAATAAATTTAACATTTAGAAAACACAGGAAGCAAAAAGGAAAGTCTACTGCTTTTTTTTTTTTTTGGTAAGAATTATAAGAATTAAGTTGCTTTAACTGCAATTTTGGTGCATGTGCAGTCCCTTCTCCACGTACCAATAACAATTGCATACATTGATTTTTATATCAGATCTTTCATGCAGTAATTAATAAAAATAAGGAAAAGAATTAACTTCTCAAGCACAGCTGGCTCTGTAAGAATAGAGTGGAAATCTCAAAAAAACCCTGATTTTTTTTCTCTTTTTTATCTGAAGATAGACACAAAAATCATATGAGTAAATGATCAAATTTTTCTGTCTAGAATGTTAAAGATAATATAAAACTTATGAAGAGTTCTGTTTCTTTTATTTCCTCTTATCCTTCTACTTTCTAACACTGATTCCCTCCAACTACCATTTGATCCCTGCTTTCCCCGCTAGTTCCTCACCTAAATACTGTAAATTTCCTGTCAGTCTTGAAGGTGATCTGGAGAGTCCCCTCTGTTGACTCAAGATGATGGGGGTTACCCTTGTCTCATGGGGATGAGATTGTCCAGGGACAGCCCTGAGAGGGCTGGGGCAGGGGCTTATATCTCTGACTGGGTTGCTGGGTGTCACCCACTTCTGTGCTCCTTGGACATAAAGCTTTAAAGATGCAACTTAGCAGTCACCAGCAAAATATATATCCAGTTGTTTTGATAGGTTGTTTTAACGAAATTTGATTAAAAGCTTCAAAAGCAGCAGTATTACTGAGTTTTCATTAGTTAAATAATTGCCACAAGGATTCTTTATTTAAACTATAACTTGTCTTCTTTAGTTGTCTTCAGTCTTTCCCTTGCATAGCAGAAAATAATTTCTTTGATCATAATTAGGTTGAATAATAAAAGGTCTTGTATGCTTGCTTATGAGGTAGAGGAGCTGAGTATAACAATGTATGATAAATGACTATACCATAGCTTTTAGAAATATAATTTTAACAGGAAAAAAGTAACTTTTTAACAATGTGAAAGGATGTTGTCAGCTTAACCAATTTTACTCTCAACAGAGGACCAAACGCAAGTGTCTGAAATACAGTGGCATAACTGTATTTTCAACACTGAGATTGAAATCCATAAGAGGTCCTTTCTTACTTCTGAAATGCTCTAATGATCCTTTTCCAGCCCATTGAAATTTAGCCCACATTGGTGTTGTACTAAATCAACTGAGTAAGCAACAAGCACACATACTGAGACAATAAGCAAAGCCATATTCTCAGGCACCAGATGCTCTTACTATACAAGTCTCTGTCATTAAAATGAATAACATGTACTCCCTGTTTGTGACATTCCATCACTTATGCCAGGTGTCTAGTAACAGGCTATTTCCAGGCAGTGGCTCCCAGCTGTGTTGCTTTATTTCTATGTATGGCCTGAATACCCGAAACCAGACTATGTACAGGAGCCAGTGCATCTCTACTTTATGCTATTCCTCATTTAGATTTTACCTTCTCAGGTCTAGTTTCTTATATACAACAGCACAGTCTTTTATTTTCTTTTCTTTTTCTTTTTTTTTCTTCTGTTCCATATTTATACTTAAGACATGTAATTATTAATGAAATGCTTTTTTTTTTTAGAAAAAATATTTATGGGAAAAAATATAGTTCATACAAGAGATCCTAAAGAAATGAAAAATATACAACAAATTATGGTATGAAGATGTACAGAATAATAATAATAACAAAATGACAACAATAAAATAGTCTCACTACCACCTAGTTTACTAATACTGACAGCACAATACTTGTTTTCAGTTTTCCCAAATCTTGACACTGCTTTTTCAATCATCAATTATACTTATGAGAGCTGATTCTTCATATTTTATTGCTTAGTCATTCAACAAATGTTGCTACCTTTCACAATAAAATTAAAAAAAATAAAATTGTGTGCAAACTAAATAGGAAAAACAGTCTTATAACATGAAACTCTCAACTTCTTCAACAAAATGTCAGGTCAGCAACTAACAGCATTCAGACCAATAAAATTCCCAATAACAAAGGTCATTTTTATATCAAAACAGTAAAAAAACCCCAGGATCAGAAAGCTAAGTCATATCCAAAATTAAAGATTGTGCCTGGCTGTATGAGAGAAATTCATGTTCATGAGTGGTAGAAACTGCCTAGGGAATTATGCCTTCATTAATGATCAATGGGAAATCAATAAACAGCTCAGAGGAATCATAGTTCTAACTTCTTCAAACTAAGTATTCTGCCTACAGCTCTAGGGAGTCAGCTTCACTCTTGTTTGGTCTCCTGGCCTGATGTAGGGTATTTTTTGCATTGAACACTATATCTGAACTTCTCCATAGCCTCCCAAATGCGTGCTGTCCTGAGACTAATTTATGAGTTTGCTTTAGGTTTCACTCCACGCACCTTGTCTGCCAGCAAGGTAGCTCCTTCGTGCATTGAATAATATTATCATTATAACAGTTAGAAATCTTTGTGAGGTTAAACTTTTAATGAATGGCACTAGAACTTTGGCCAGCATGAAATGGGCACTTTTTTCTTTTTCTTTTTTTTTTTTTTTTGAAAGAGAAAAAAACAAAAGAAAGAGAAAAACACCTAAATATTTTCAACATTTACAGCTAGCTTTTGTCAGAACTAATATAAATGCAGAAAATATTTAAAATACAAAAACTTCAGATGTGTTGTATAAAACATTAAAAGATTTGAAATAAATCTCTTGTTCTGCCCACTACGTCCCTGCCCATTTTTTAGGGTACATCTTTCAATCCTAAATTCAGTATGATAGTACTAAGCATTTTACTGGTTCCTCAGGGAATGCTTTTCACTTTGTTATCTTTGTCACCTGACATTCAAATGACTTTTCAATCCCTACATGTGCTGAGGAGAACTCCTTTCTTGTCATTTCCTCCTTGTATGTCCCACATTACATCCCACAGATTCTTGTAATAGAGCACATGCAGTTGCTTGTGAGGAAGGAGCAATCTATACATCTTTCTAACAGTTTCAGCTGATAGAACCATAAAGGCAAAGTACATAGATTCCATCTATGCAGAGCCTTTTACCAAGACATAAATCCCTATATTTATCAGAAGCTACAGAATATAAAATACACATCAGCAACGCAGACTGGACAATGTTCTTGACCCAGAATTATTACTTTGACTAGAGCACTGGCGAACAAAAAGGACAAAATTTTAATCTCCAAAATATTGATTCTAATTTTTCCAAACTGTTTCTGTTAAAGACATCATTTAAGGTAAACCATTAAGACTAATTTTAGATGTCTACCCTACTGAGATTTAGTTGTTGCCTGTTTTTCCTTCTTAACTATAGATGGTATAAGTATCACAGTATCACAGTATCACAGTATATCAGAGGTTGGAAGGAACCTCAAGAGATCATCAGGTCCAACCCCCCTGCCAGAGCAGGATCACTTAGGATAGTCTGCACAGGAATGCATCCAGGTGGATTTTGAAAGTCTCCAGAGAAGGAGACTCCACAACCCCCCTGGGGAGCCTATTCCAGGGCTAAATCACTGTCACTGTAAAGAAATTTCTCCTCATGTTGAGGTGAAATCTTCTGTGTTCTAGTTTGAACACATTGTTCCTTGTCCTATCACTGTGCACCACCGAAAAGAGGCTGGACCCCTGACACTCACCCCTCACATATTTATAGACATTGATCAGATCCCCTCTCAGTCTTCTCTTCTCAAGACTAAACAGCCCCAGGGAACTCTTCATAGGGGAGATGCTCAAATCCCCTAATCACCCTTGTATAGAACGGGTAAAATTCTGGTCAAGCAAATCCAGTCTCTTAAGGAATTCTATTATAGTTAGGACACTAATAATTATTTTGGTTGGTTGGTTTAATTTTGTTGTTTGTTTGTTTACTATGTTTTGTTTTTCCATGTGTGTTTGTTTTATTAATTATTATTAAATTGTTATAAATTACAAGTATTGTAATATAAAATGATGGATAATAAGTAGACAACTATAACCAGTTACATATTTCAGTGCTTAAACCTGCAACAAAAAAAAAATATTTCAAAGGCTTGTGTATTTTGTCATTTTTGCAGAGTAATGTGATATGTTGACCCCAGCCAGCATTTAAAGATGCACACAGTGCCTGTCATTCTTCTCTTTCAAAAAAGGGATAGAAGAGAGAAGAAAAGA
This sequence comes from Indicator indicator, assembly GCF_027791375.1. Taxonomy (NCBI): domain Eukaryota; kingdom Metazoa; phylum Chordata; class Aves; order Piciformes; family Indicatoridae; genus Indicator; species Indicator indicator. Next base: position 53,333,633 of record NC_072010.1, on the reverse strand, counting down.
AAAACCTGAAAAGTTTAGGGTGAGCATACAGGCAGTTTAGTAAGTGAAGAGAGGGGAAAAAATAAAAGGTGATGCAAAGGCAACCATTCATTACCTCTTAGAAATAGATTGATGCCCAGATATCTTCTAAACAAGAACCATCCTGGAGGAAAATGCCACCATTTTTTACACTATCACCAGTTTTTATTGCTGAGAATTACATTAGACAGATAGATAATTGGACCAGGGGAAAAAAAATCACAAAAAAACCCCAAACAATCTAATCAACAACAACAAAACAAAGAATAATAAAAACTTGAATTTCTTTAAGTAACATTTAACAATAGCCACAAACACTTGTGTGTTATCTGCACACACAAAACACAGCACTACACAGGCTGCTATGTGGAAACTTTACTCCATCAGAGAAAGATGAAGTACAAGTGACTTCTCAAGCAAAAAATAATCTAGCTTTGAACAGGATTTTTTGTGTTAGTTTTTTTGTTTGTTTTGTTTTGTTCTTTATGTGTACAAGCAAAATTCATTCAATCAGAGAATATAATGGCATACACCTATTTTTTTGCCATATAGCAAGAATGAATTACCTTAATTGGCTTGCAGAAGTATTATGCACAATCTCTGTGGTAGGTTGAAATTAGCCTCCCCAACATGGAAAGCAAACAAACCTTTATTTACAAGCAAAACTACGATCTAAAATATGAAACACGAAGAGTATGTACAAAATAATAAATATTTACATATATTTACAATTTATAAACAACACAGGAAACCCACTGGACAAAATCAGGGGGCTACTAATAGCTTCCCCTCCTGGCTTCCTTGCCTCCCCTCTATACATGGGACAAGAGAAAGAGCAGAGAGTAGCTGTTTGTTAATACTTAGCCATAACAAATTAATACAGCCAAGGTCATCAAAGCCAGCAGAAGCCAGAGCTAGTATCTGCTAGAGTGAAGGAAACAAAAAGAGTTAGTGTACAAAACTAAATTTTATGTTGGTATCTGTCCAATGGAGTTATTTAGACCTTATCATTATTTTCCTTTTTACATCCAATAGTAATTTATTTACGTTCTACTACTTTCTGTTTAAGATCTGTTGAAAATTTTCTAGGCACAGCCTAAAACTACCACAATCTCCCATAAGGCACTGTGGAAACACACCATCTTCTAACTGAATCAGAAATTATACTGCATTCTCCAAATTCTGTCAGTTCTTTTATCAGCAACAGAAGAAAGTACACACTGTGCTCATGATTTGAGCATGAGGGTGGGAGGTAGAATCATAGAATTGCTAGGGTTGGAAGGGACCTCAAAGATCATCTAGTTCCAACCCCCCTGCTGTGGGCAGGGACACCTCACAGTAGATCAGGTTGCTCAGAGTCCCATCCATCTTGGCCTTAAAAACCTCTAGGGATGGGACTTCCACCACCTCCCTGGGAAACCTGTTCCAGTGTCCCACCACCCTTATGGTGAAGAACTTCTTCCTAACATCTAATCTAAATCTACCCTCTTCTAGCTTGGATCCATTCCCCCTAGTCCTATCATTACTTGACACCCTAAAAAGTCCCTTCCCAGCTTTCTTGTAGGCCCCCTTAAGATACTGGAAGGCCACAATAAGGTCTCCTCAGAGCCTTCCCTTCTCCAGACTGAATAGCCCCAACTCTCTCAGTCTGTCCTCATAGGAAAGGTATTCCAGCACTCTAATCATCCTCATGGCCCTTCTCTTTACATGCTCCAGCATGTCCAGATCCTTCCTGTAATAGGGGTTAATGATAAAGGAGCTAGAGGAAGATGCTCAGATGTGTATCTGGGATCATAAGCATTTCAATACCTACAGTTACACTCAATAAGGCATACGAAATATGCAGGAGAGTTTTTAATTCCAAAATTGTCACACAAAACTGCAGACTCTCTATAAAATGAGGGAAAAAATAATTCCAGCAACTCTAGGGATTTCTTTTGGGTTTTTCCTTGATATAAAACAAGTTACATCCCTAGCCCATAATGTTGTTTGGCAGATATATCAGTTTATTCACAAAACCTTTAACTTTTGGAATTGTATGATTCAGATGTTGTTACTAATAGAAAGATGAGATTCTTGGGGGATAGTATTCCTTGGTGTGACTAAGACAGCATAATATCCACATTGGTGTTCTTAGACTACATTCTAGGAGTGTGCTTGAAAGAATAGCTGTAGAAGCAGCACTGAGAAGTAGCAGATATTATAGATTGGTCAGATGTTTGGCAAGAACAGAAAGGCAGCTTCTCTGAAAAGAAGATCAATATGACTGACTAAGATAACTAAAAGTGCAGACCTAGAGGTAAACTACCGTCAGCAATTTCAGTGAATACCACACCTCTCAAAAATGAGACTAATCTACTCAAAAATGTTATGCTGCTTAGATTGCAGGCAGCTGGGAAAAACAGAGACTCAGCAAAGAACAAAAAAATTTGACAGAACCTTCATCCGTTCCTTCTGCACTTGAAGGGCTCAGCATGACTCAGTTAGGTGAGAAATAAGCCTTTTGTTGCTTTGCTTTAACTGGTAATTTAGGTTTATAACTGATTTTATTGTTACTTATATCATAGAGAGTAAAAATGCTCCTTGGAAAGAATGTAGCTATTTGTTTTCTTCCTGAAAATTGGAATTCTGTCTTGTGCTAATTTTGCTTCTATCCTACATAAGGAATTTATTAAAAAAAAAAAAAAAAAGTTTTGCATTGATTTTATTATTGCCATTGAATTTCTAGAGTTAAAATATTTTGAACTTTAATTATACATGGTGAGTAAATTCTACTTCTTTATACCTTGTAAATAATATACTGTAACAAATCATAAGTGCTTTTCCAGTACTAAAATTATGGAGTATGAGTACATATTTAAACAAAGGGAAAAAAAAAGAAATAAAAATTAAGTACAATTTTTTTATTCAAAATTGAGACTAAGATGGAAAAAATGCAAAAAACCATGAATGATTAAGAAAGCATATATAAAGTGTACATAAGCAAGAAAAAAGAAACAAATTCCATGAGAGATCTCAAAGATAACATCCTGCTCCAAAATTAGTGAAACAATGCCCATTTTCTCACCTCATTTTCTTTCACACATTCAGTCTGTTTCTTAGACTTTTTTTTTTTTTTTTAAACATGAAAGACAGAAATACAAAAAGGTTTTGACTATTCAAAACCTTATTACCATGTCAGTTCATGTCCTGCTTTCTGGATGTTACAGTGGAGAGATGGAAACCCCCTCCCACACTGACAATAACAAGGGTAGCTCAGTCCAGAAACAAATCATAGAATCATAGAATCATAGAATCAAGAAGGCTGGAAGAGACCTCAAAGATCATCGAGTCCAACCTGTCACCCTAAACCTCATGACTATCTAAACCATGGTACCAAGTGCCACGTCCAATCCCCTCTTGAACACCTCCAGGGATGGTGACTCCACCACCTCCCTGGGCAGCCCATTCCAATGGCCAACCACTCTCTCTGTGAAGAACTTTCTCCTCACCTCCAGCCTAAACCTCCCCTGGCGCAGCTTGAGAATGTGTCCTCTTGTTCTGGTGCTGGTTGCCTGGGAGAGGAGACCAACCCCCTCCTGTCTACAACCTCCCTTCAGGTAGTTGTAGACAGCAATGAGGTCACCCCTGAGCCTCCTCTTCTCCAGGCTAAACAGTCCCAGCTCCCTCAGCCTCTCCTCACAGGGCTTGTGCTCAAAGCCTCTCCCCAGCCTCGTTGCCCTTCTCTGGACATGCTCCAGCAATTCAACATCTTTCCTAAACTGAGGGGCCCAGAACTGGACACAGTACTCAAGGTGTGGCCTAACCAGTGCTGTGTACAGGGGTACAATGACCTCCCTTCTCCTGCTGGCCACACTATTCCTGATGCAGGCCAGGATGCCATTGGCTCTCTTGGCCACCTGGGCACACTGCTGGCTCATGTTCAGGCACCTGTCAACCAGTACCCCCAGGTCCCTTTCTGCCTGGCTGCTCTCCAGCCACTCTGACCCCAGCCTGTAGCTCTGCATGGGGTTGTTGTGGCCAAAGTGCAGCACCCGGCACTTGGATTTGTTGAATGCCATCCTGTTGGACTCTGCCCATCTGTCCAGCCTGTCAAGGTCCCTCTGCAGAGCCCTTCTACCTTCTAACAGATCAACACCTGCTCCCAGCTTGGTGTCATCTGCAAATTTACTGATGATGGACTCAATCCCCTCATCCAGATCATCAATAAAGATATTGAACAGGATGGGGCCCAGCACTGATCCCTGGGGGACACCACTAGTGACAGGCTGCCAGCTGGATGTGGCACCATTCACCACCACTCTCTGGGCTCTGCCCTCCAGCCAGTTCCTAACCCAGCGCAGAGTGCTGCTGTCCAAGCCACAGGCTGACAGCTTGGCCAGGAGTTTGCTGTGGGGGACAGTGTCAAAGGCCTTGCTGAAGTCCAGGTAGACTACATCCACAGCCTTTCCTACGTCCACCAGGCTGGTTACCTGATCATAGAAGGAGATCAGGTTGGTCAGGCAGGACCTGCCCTTCCTAAATCCATGTTGGCTGGGCCTGATTCCTTGGCCATCCTTCAGGTGCGCAGTGATTGCCCCCAAGACAATCTGCTCCATGATTTTCCCTGGCACTGAGGTCAGGCTGACAGGCCTGTAGTTCCCAGGTTCTTCTGTCCGTCCCTTCTTGTGGATGGGCGTCACATTGGCCAGTTTCCAGTCTTCTGGGACCTCTCCAGGGAGCCAGGACTGGTGGAAAATGATGGAGAGAGGCTTGGCCAGCTCATCTGCCAGCTCTTTCAGCACCCTAGGATGAATCCCATCAGGTCCCATGGACTTGTGAATATCCAAGTGACTCAACAAGTCTCGAACTAATTCCACATGGATTTCAGGAGTACAACACTGCTCCTTGACCCCATCAACTAGTTCAGGAGGCCAGTTATCCTGAAGTCCTCCTGCCTTACTGTTGAAAATGGAGGCAAAGAAGGTATTTAGAATCTCAGCCTTCTCCTCATCCTTAGTTACAATGTTACCCTCCACGTCCAATAAAGAGTGGAGGCTCCTCTTGCCCCTCTTTTTAGCATTAATATATTTATAAAAATGCTTTTTGTTGTCCTTCACGGAAGCGGCCAGTTTAATTTCTAACTGTGCTTTTGCCTCTCTAATTTTTCTTCTACATGATCTAGCAACATCCTTAAACATACCACTAGTTGCCTCCCCCCTTTCCAAAGGCAATAAACCCTCTTTTTTTTCCCTTAAATCCTTCAGGAGCTGCATGCTCATCCAAGCCAGTCCTCTTCCCCACCGGCTCATCTTACGGCATGTGGGAACTGCCAGTTCCTGTGCCTTTAAGAGCTCCTGTTTGAAGTAGGTCCAACCATCCTGGACCTCTTTCTTCTTAAGGGCTGTTACCCAGGGAACTTTCCGAATAAGTTGCCTGAACAACCTGAAGTTTGCCCTCTGAAAGTCCAAAGTGAGGGTTCTGTTACTGCTCCTCCCTATTTCCCTGCATATTGAAAACTCCACTATCTCATGGTCACTGCACCCTAGACAGCCTCCGACCATCACATCTCCCACCAGCCCTTCTGTATTTGAGAACAGCAGATCAAGCAGAGCCTTACCCCTGGTAGGTTCACCTAAGAGCTGCATCAGGAAGTTGTCATCCATGCACTCTAGGAACCTTCTGGACTGTCTCCTCTCTGCTGAATTAAGTTCCCAGCAGATGTCTGGTAGGTTAAAGTCCCCCACAAGGACAAGGTCTGATGATCTTGAGACAGCTTCCAGCTGCTTATAGAATATCTCATCGGCCTCCTCGTCCTGGTTGGGTGGTCTATAACAGACTCCAACCAGGATGTCAGTTTTGTGCGCCTCCCTCTGATTTTAACCCACAAGCATTCAACCCTTTCTTCTGCAACCTCAAGTTCTGAGGCATCAAAGGATTCCCTAATATACAGGGCCACCCCTCCTCCTCTTCTCCCTTGCCTGTCTCTCCTAAAGAGCTTATAACCCCGCAGTGCAGTACTCCAATTGTGAGAATCGTCCCACCATGTTTCTGTGATGGCAACTACATCATAGTTCTCCTGGTGAACCAAGAGTTCCAGTTCATCTTGTTTGTTGCCCATACTGCGTGCATTGGTGTACATGCACTTCAGCTGGGCTGCTGATTTCACCAGTTTGTGTGGTCCTCCCTCCTCTCCAGGGAGACTGGTTTCCACACCCACCCCCTTCAGACCTAGTTTAAAGCCCTCTGAATGAGTCCTGCCAACCCCAGTGCCAGCACCCTCTTACCCTTTCTAGATAAATTCAACCCATCTTGGTCCAGCAGGTCAGGTACAGTAAGAGTTGCCCCGTGATCAAAGAAGCCAAAATTCCGCTGCTGGCACCATCTCCTAAGCCAACTGTTGATGGTATGGGTTTTCCTGTTCCTCTCAGTGTACACCACAGCTGCTGAGGGAACTGAACAGAACACCACTTGAGCTCCTGCCCCGTCAATCGATTTCCCAAGGGCCTTAAATTCCTTTTTAATCTTCCTGGTGCTGCTCTTTTCGATTTCTTCACTTCCAGCCTGGATTACCAGCAACGGGTAATAGTCAGAGGGCTGGATTAGTTTAGGTAACCTTTGGGTGATGTCCCTCACCCGGGCCCCAAGTAGGCAGCACACCTCCCTATGGGATGGGTCGGGACGACATATGGGTCCCTCTGTTCCCCTCAAGAGAGAGTCTCCAATAACTATAGCCTTTCTCTTTTTCTTTGTAGCACTGGTCCTTAAGGTTTGGGGGGCTGCTTCGTCTTTGGCATCTCCTTGATTGGTTGTATGAAGCTGTATTTACAGGCAAAGCTACAATCTATATGAAATGCAGTGAATATATACTATTCACAACATTTACAAATATGTACAATCAACAGAAAAAGACAACAAAGCCCCTTGGGCCCACCAAAGGATAGGGAGCTGTGTTTCTTTTCCTTCCCCCTCCCAGAGCAGGCAAAAGGGAAGAAGTCAAGAAGCAGAGAGAGGTTTGTTAGACTTAGCCTGTCAAGGTCAGTATGCGGGTGTATGTTATCTTCAGCCAGGAGTGAGAAGAAGAGAGAAGCAGAGCAAGCTGAGGCTGACTGACTTTGTTTTGAGCACTGACTCTTAAACATTTCTCTCTCTCCAATGGAAGTGTTTAGAATAATCATTATTTTGCTTTCTTACACCCAGTAGTGACTTATTCACATTCTTTCACTTTTCTGCTTGAACTTTGTGAAGAAAAATTAAAGATACAGTCTTTAAAACCATCACACTGAATACAATTCAAATATCCAAAGAGAAATGATATGTGGATGTCTGGCAGATGTGACCAGCGTCCTCTGAAAGCAACATCCCCTAGAGTATGTCACATAGTACTAGGTCTCTTAGTTTAGATAACTGAGTTACAGACTTTGTGTCTTTTCATGATGGTTCACCTAAAGACTGAAGTGGTCAGCTCTGAGTTTCAGTGTGTAGATGCATTAATTTTCACGGAAGAAAAAACAAAACAAAACAAAAGATCTAGGAAGTTTCTTTGGCTGAATTTAAGGCTGGTTTAATAGCTAAAAGATAGGTAAGAAAAAGATGAGAAAATTGTAACACACAGAACATAGCATATTGCTTGTAATTCTTGCCTGAGAAACTCTCTCTTAGTTTTACCAGGCAGAGAATTAGGACTTCAGCCTGTTTCTTCTGTGTTTATGGAGTCCCTCCACTGACACCTTCATACCTTCATATCCCTAATCTATCCTTGTGGGAGTTCTGCTGACCATTTTTTCAGGGAGAAAACTGTCTTCTCAATAGATGAAGAGGAAAAGCATATATGTTTGTTCATAATTTATATTAATGAATATTCATATTCATATCTTAATGATGTTTTTTCATTTTTCTCACTTTCATTTTCTCTATTGGACAGTTAGGATCTTTGTCATTTGTGTTAAAAAGTTATAAAATTTCAGTTAGAAACGTATGTACAATGTCCCAAGACACTGATAGAAACTATTAAAACAATTTTTTTTCCCTACAATACAAAAAAATTCAGTCTCAGTGTAAGGACTCCAAAATATTGTAAATGCACAATATGTACATCATCTTCTCCTAACCAATTTAGCTTATAGAAAACTTCGGTTTTCTTGATTTTGCACTTTTAGGGCCAGCAAAGCAATTTAGTGGAGTTGCTCTTTCACATAAAGAGCAATGTATCAAGTTCTGCCCAGGTGAGGACAAAGAACAAGCTTCTGGATACAAATTAAAGAGCAGGATAATGTGGATGACACTATAGTAGGTGCCAGGATACCTGGTCAAGAAGTCAGTGATGCCTTCTACAGATAGCTGAAAGTAACCTCACAAGTGCAGTTCTCTCTTTTTGGACTGCTGGAATTAAAATAATTCAATCCCAAACAGACCCAGAATTCATAGTTAAAGAGCTTGAAGTTTGCTTTCATTTATCGGCAAGAATGTATGGAGAAGTACTCTGAGAAACCTGTCAAAAAAAACCCTCTATAATCAGTTGATGTTATTAAAACTTTTTCCTACTACTGCCTGATAAGCATAAAGTTTAGGGAGACTTGCAAATCTATTTGAGGATTACAGAATATCTTGATATGCCTTAGGGAAAAAAGATAAATCACCTATTTAGATTTTCTTGTCCTTGAGGCAGCTTGTTTATGTCATATTGGATTTTACAGCACTGAGCATATATATTGCAATAAAAGCTACAATCCAATATGCAGTTTCACTATACAACAAATATATAGAGTTACAAATATGGCTCTATATATTTTAGGTACAGGTTAATTATATGTACATAGACTTCCAAAAAAAAACTTTGAATTTTTTAAAATGGAAAATTATTTTGTTAAATATCAGGCAAAGCTATTTTGTATATTTTTTTTATTTTTAATTTAGGACACCATTAGCTCCATTAGGCTTTCCAGATGATATGTGAGCTCTATGCTCTCTTTTCTGACATGGTTGTCAGATGATTATCTTTATTAGTATTGAACTGTGAGCCATAGAACACCCATCTCAGACTCTTAAAATCAATTATATATTTTTTCTTTATCAAAGCACATCTTTAACTTTTTGGCAAAAGTTAAATTAAATAAGCCCTTAAGTACTACCTCATCCTAATCCTATGTGAAGAAAGATGCCCCAAATTTTTACTTCAAGTATTGGTACTGAAATTTAGCAGGTATGTGCACTCTTGTTAAACCTGAAACACTCATAGAACAATATCACAGAATCATGGATTCATAGAATGTTCTGGGTTGGAAATGTCCTTTAAAGGTCATCTAGTCCATCCCCACTGGGGTAAGTAGATCTGTAAGTAGATAAGGTTGCTCAGATCCCTGTTCAGCCTGACCTTGAATGTTTCCAGGGCAAACACTCTCATTGTAAAAAAAAAAAAAATCTTCCTTATAGCTAGTTTAAATCTACCTGTAACATGTCCTGCTAAAAAGAAGGACTGTCCCCATTTGTCTTAAGGGCCTTTCCCTTAAGGGCCTGTCTTAAAGACCTTCTTTAAGTATTAAAAAGATACAATAAGATGTCCCCAGAGCTTTGTCTTCTCTAGGCTCCTAATTCTCTCAGCTTTTGAACATAGGAAAGGTGTTCCACATTTGTGGTCCTCCTCTGGACACACTCCAACAGATTCTTGTCTTTCTTTTGCTAGAGATGATAGAGATAGACAGAGTACTCCATTTGTTGTCTCAAATACGGGAGCATAGGAAGACATAAGTGTATATCTCAAGTTGGAAGGGACATGTAAGGATCATTGAGTTGAAGTCTCTGTCCCTCACATGCCTACCTAAAAATAAACCATATAACTAAGAGCATCGTCCACATACTCCTTGAACTCTGACAGGCTTGATGCCTTGATCACTTGCCTGGGGAACGGTCATGGTAGAGCCAAATAGGCGCAGTACTAACCCAGACCAGCCTTAAGATGTCTAGACATGGTCCCTCTTTTCCCCCTCCTTCCTGCAGAAAGACAGGGCAATGCGGGAAGAGGAACAAAGGGGACAGGACCTGCTCATGTCTGGTAAACAGGTTCTCATGGACGGGACTCTCAAAAGATGACTGACACAGCAGTTTCCCAAGGTGCTTTCACACCATTACCACAAGCTTTGTGACAACAGCAGCTGATAACCAGACAAGGCCACAAGTTCCACTAAAAGTGTTACTGTGAGATTGGAACTGGCACAGGTAACTAACTAAATGTGCTCTACTGAATAGGGTAGTGTGACTACATATGGGAGTGGAAAAGTTATAAAACCCCAGAAACAACAAGAGAAATTTGAAGCTTCTCCACCAATCAAGACCTTCAGGATCAGTGAGACATCACCTGGATCCATGGTGGTAATTATCTTTTGCTTTGCTCCCCTTTGCTTATTTCTTCCACCTTTCTGTATTCCTAATTTTTCCTCCTGCATATCTAGGCAAAATAAATTCAAGTGTTTTACCCAAATCAACTACTCAGTTTCTTCTTGGTTTCATTTGGGGAATCCGCAAAATAACCGTCCTTTCCACAAAAGCAGATCATAGAATCATAGAATCAGTCAGGGTTGGAAGGAACCACAAGGATCATCTAGTTCCAACCCCCCTGCCATGGGCAGGGACACCTCACACTACCTCAGGCTGGCTACAGCCTTATCAGCCTGACCTTAAACACCTCCAGGGATGGGGCCCCAACCACCTCCCTGGACAACCCATTCCAGGCTCTCACCACTCTCATGGTGAAGAACTTCTTCCTTATGTCCAGTCTGGATCTCCCCAGTTCCAGCTTTGTTCCGTTCCCCCTAGTCCTGTCACTACCTGATATCCTAAAAAGTCCCTCCCCACCTTTCTTGTAGGCCCCCTTCAGATACTGGAAGGCCACAATAAGGTCACCTCAGAACCTTCTCTTCTCCAGACTGAACAGTCCCAACTCTTTCAGTTTCTCCTCATAGGAGAGGTGCTCCAGCCCTCTGATCATCCTGGTAGCCCTTCTCTGGACACATTCCAGCATGTCCATATCCCTCTTGTAATAGGGGCTCCAAAGCTGGACACAGTACTCCAGGTGGGGTCTCACCAGAGTGGAGTTGAAGGGAAGAATCACCTCCCTCAACCTGGCCACACTTCTCCTGATGCAACCCAAGCTCTGGTTGGCTTTCTGGTCTGCAAGTGCACCCTGCTGGCTCATGTTGAGCTTCTCATCCACCAAGTTCCTCTCCTCAAGGTTGCTTTCCAGTCAGTCACTTCCCAGCCTGTATTTGTGCTTGGGATTGCCTTGACCCAGATGCAGGACCTTGCACTTGGTCTTGTTGAACTTCATGAGGTTGGCTTGTGCCCACCTCTCCAGCCTGTCAAGGTCTCTCTGGATGCCATCCCTTCCCTTCAGCATGTCTGCTGCACCACACAGCTTGGTGTCATCAGCAAACTTGCTGAGGGTGTCCATGACACCAACAAAGATGTTGAACAAGACTGGTCCCAGGACTTGTTTGTCACTGGTCTGCACTGGGACATGGAGCTATTGACAGCCACTCTTTGGGTGCAGCCATCAAGCCAGTTCTTTATCCATCTCGTGGTCCACGCATCAAACCCACGTTTCACCAGTTTGGAGACCAGGATGTGGTTCAGGACTGTGTTGAAGGCTTTGCTCAGGTCTGGGTAAATGACATCAGTTGCTTGCCCCTCATCTATTAATGTTGTGACCTGTTCATAGAAGGCCACCAGGTTTGTCAGGCAGGATTTGCCCTTGGTGAACCCATGCTGAGTGTACCCAATCACAGTCCTCTGGATACACTCTAATAATTCACTGTCCCTCTTACATTGAAGCACCCAGCTGTGTACACAGTACTTGAGGTGGGACAGTGAAGTGGGACAATCACCTCCCTCAATCTGTTTACTTCCTTGGGTTTGGTCTGCTTGAGCTCCCTTTTAGATATTCTTTTGATACTACGTATATGCTCTTTCTATTAATTTGTTATTGTTTATTGAACTGATGCAACCTTAGAGAGGTTGTACAGGTATATAGTTAATTTAAAACTGTATATATGACTACCTATATCTTAGATCATCACAATTGCAAAAAAAAATTAGTAATTTAGTGATAAAAATCATTTGCAGAAACAAGTGTTAGTCTGGATAGTTGATTAATGGTTTAGGAAATTCAGCACTCAGTTCTCAGAAAAAACTAAATGGTCTGTATAGGAAACAGATTTGTGGGAACCCAGGAGTTAGCTAATAAGATGTTTAGATGGCTTTCATGTCTGCATGGGGCCCCCAGAGGCTGATAATAGATGTTCTACCCTGAATCGTGTCAGAAAGAATGGGAGTAAAAGATAACAAAATGCTGTATCTTTGAAGAGGATGGGAAAGAAAATTAGGGAGAAAAGCCACCTGTGAAAATAAGATAAAACACTGGGCTTAACAGGGACAGGCTGTGGGAAAGTAGAACTGTACCATTCACAAACTCCTTAATAAATAGCCACTAGCTCCACAAAATCACAGCTATTTGGCCCACCCTGCAGCCATGGTCAACTCCTTACAACCTGGTCTATCAGTGTTGTGATGGTTTTAAGGCTGTCTTTTTAATTTTTCTTCACAAAGTTCAAGCAGAGAAAGGGAAAGAATGTAAATAAATCACTATTGGGTGTAAGAAAGCAAAATAATGATTATTCTATTTTCTTCCATTGGGGAGATAGAATCTCTACTCAGATTAAGGTTGCGGAGTTGGGCAGTTCTCAACTTGCTCGGTTTCTGTCTGTTTCTTCTTTTCTGGCTGAAGATAACACACTGACCTTGACAAGCTAAGTCAAACAGCCTCTCTGCTTCTTGACCCTCTGCCTTCCGCCAGGGGGGCCTGGGGGGATTCCTTCTGGCTGAGGTGGGGAGGCCTCTTGGGGAAGGTCCCTTGGGGGAAGCAAAGGGGGTTTGGTTGTGCTTTACTGTTGATTGCATATATTTGTAAATGTTGTGAATAGTGTATGTATATATTCATTGCATTTCATCATAGATTGTAGTTTTGCTTGTAAATACAGCTTTCATTGGCTTCCAGTCTGAGCTAGCCTGCTTATTGTCAGTGTGGGCCAGGGATTTCAGCTCTCACACTGTTACAAGTGTGTATTTCAGTTCTCCATGTTGAGACTGGAAGGTCCAGAATCAACATATCACTCAATTTGTGCAGGAAAACCCACATAGATTCATACATTATTAAATGGTTTGAGTTGGAAGGAACCTTAAAGATCATCCAGTTCCAAGCCCCCTACCATGGTAAGGGACATCCTTCACCAGACCAGATTGCTCAAGGCCTTATTCAACCTGGTCTTGAACATCTCCAGGGACGGGGCATCTACAGCCTTCCTTGGGCAACCTATTCCAAATGCTTAGAAGGAAAACCCATTTTCTTATACTTTCTTAGACACTAAAACCCATCACCCTTCAGAACTTATATAGTAGTCAGCCCAAAAGACTACTGTGTGATGGGTAAGTGATGCACATAATGGATAATCCAGACGTATGTCTCTCCATGTCTCTTGATTTCTCAGAGACTCCAAGTATCCTCCAGAAATATTGATCAGTGCTTGGCAATGACACTCTGAAGCTTCAGCTCCTGATCCCCAAAGCAAGTGGAGATATTATCTTCTGCACCCGCTGCCATGAGATAAGGTTACAGGAGCCTATAATCATAATGTTATGTCTTACCTAAGTATAAAGCAGAAGTACAGTAATAAGAAATGGGAAGTGATGAAAGAGCCAGAGATAAGTATTTACACTGAATAAAAAGGAGTAAAGATTGGCTAGAGATGTCTTAGAAAATATATTAAAAGATTTTATTAGCCTGTGATCTTTTCTTCTGTGGAAATATATGCTAGGTATCTCTGATCTCTATTAGTATAGAAAGAATTCTTTAAAGAGTCTTTGCTCTTCATTTTGATTTCATAAAATATATTAGAAAAATGTTATCTTTGGTTTAACTACTTGCTCTTAAACTTACTGGCTATCTAGGTCATCATTAAACCCCCAAATTTCTTTCATAGAACTATATCCGCTAATCATCAAATCTGAAATTGAAGGGTTTTAAGAAATGTTTAGTCTGCTTATCATAGGGTTCTGCAGCATCAGTTGTCCCTGGAGCCAGTTTAAGGAGTACTAACCCAAATCTTTACTAATGCATTAGCTATCTATGTGACGTGACGTGACATAACAGTAGCATGCAAAAGGTGAAGGTTTCGTATCAATTTTTCTGTTGTCTCAAAAGGAAAGCATTCAGCGAAATGCATACCAAATATTGTGCCTTTTCTGATGATTGTTTTTGGGGATTTTTGTTTGTTTGTTTGTTTTTAACTAAGCAATTAATTACAATTTTGTCTTGTCATATACTACTGAACTTCAGTGAAAATGAAATTATTTTCAAAATCTCTGCTTAGTAGTGACCACAAAGCTTTTGTCTAAATTACAAAAACTAATGAATTTTGTCAAAAAATAAAGAAAAAAGATATTTACAGAACGTTTGAAGTTTAGTTGTCAAGCTAATTAATTCTGTTTATTTGTTGGCTTATGTTTCATTTTAATATAAATAACCTGAACACCCATACCTTTAACATCAGAGAGAAATAATTCTTACAGTAGTAACTTGAACTCATGTTACATTTTCAGTAATAACATAGAACTTATATTTTTAAGTCATAAAATTATGTAAGCTTCTTTTCCTGTGTTTAGTTTCTGCAAGACTGATTTCAAAATCTAAATAAAAAGCGATTGTTTCGTTAGCATCAATACAAGAGCCATCTTCTGATCTTTACTCACAATTTGTTTCAAGATTTAAACTAGTCAAATGCAATGATGGATTGAAATATTTTTTATAGTAAAGGCAAAATCACCAGTTGTCTATTTCCAAGAATTGTCAGTTTTCCTACTATCTCTCAATTCACTGACTAGTGAATTTCAAAGACAAGAAACAAGAATTTTCCCAACATTTGGGACTCCCATTCATCTGGATGCAAAGCTAGGAATCCTGCACAGACAACGGAAAGAAGTTTTGTTTCCATAAAATTATTCTTTCTGTCCAAAGACAGGTATCAGAAGTAAGTTTAAGGAAAACAACAACAACAAAGAATATTTTATTTCTTTATATGGGAATTCTTTTTTAAGCAAGATGAGTTCAACCATCTGGAAGAAAATGTCATCTCTATATTGATAGATTTTCTTACAGTTTTGCATATGGTCTCTACTCATCCTCATTAACATGTGGCATACCTTAGCTATTACCATTTGAAGTATTAAAGAATCAACAATGGATAGGAACTCTTCGTGTGCATCTCTCCATGTGTCTACTGTCTAGGGAGTACTAACCTATCTTAAACTGTTGTATTTCAGACAAGTCTGTTTCCTGCTCTTCCTTACTAAATAGAATTCTTTGGTTTTCTGTCTATTTAAGAAAGAGAGGAATGGTAAATGTTGTCTAGGGATTCAGATTCATAAACTGCTCTAAGTGAGCTGACTTCTCAGTTTAGTGTGTTCTTTTATTCCAATGCACATGTGAAGTAAACAAATATATTTTAGAGTTCACTTATAAACTTGTCCCTAAAGACTTAGTTTTGAGAGGAATAGGAAACAATAACTCTAAGAGGGAAAATGAAACACTGCCAAACATGTCAATGACAAAATCATAATGTTTTCTTACTATTTCAGCACATATGAGTATTTAATTGATATTCACGATAAATAGCAGATGAATTATTTCAAACCCTTTACTATGTACTTTTTTTCTGTCAAGTTCTATTTCCCTAAATAGAGCTTTTAGAGAATCCTGACTAAAAGACAAACTGTGAAACCTAAGAAAGCCAGTGGTCAAGATTTTGATTCTTCAAGAAAATACTTTTATTTTTATTTATTATTACAAAAATGCCACATAATCAGCAGCTGCTTTTTAGTGGTGGAAACCAGTATCTACAAATTATTTTTTGATAAGAAAAAAGGTATTGTTTTCTTGCAGGACATTGTCTCAGTATGGAAGTTGGGAAGGAGACTCAGTTCTTTTTTGAACATTCCCAGGAGTGAAATAAGACACAAACAAAGTCAAATATCAAAGCAAGGCTATTTATTAAAGAAAAAAGGAAACCAAATAGAGGAAGGGAGAAAGGGAGAGAGAGGGGGAGGGAAAATGGAGACAGAGAGAGCATGCAGGAGATACATATCCACCCCAAGATGTATTTTAGTCTTCAGCCAGAAGGAGGGCAGTGAGATGTCCCAGGATCCGACTCACAGAACCACAGAATCACAGCATCAACCAGGTTGGAAGAGACCTCCAAGATCATCAAGTACAATCAATCACCCAACCCAATCTAATCAACTAGAACATGGCACTAAGTCATCCAGTCTTTTCTTAAACACCTCCAGGGATGTCAACCCCACCACCTTCCTGGGCAGTCCATTTGAATGAGCATCACTCTTTCTGTGAAGAACTTCTTTCTAAGATCAAGCCTGAACTTCCTTCTACGCAACTGGAAACTGTGTTGTCTTCTGTTGCTGGTTGTCTGAGAGAAGAGACCAACCCCCACCTGGCTGCAACCTCCCTTCAGGTAGTTGTAGACAGCAATAAGGTCTCCCCTGAGTCTCCTCTTCTCCAGACTAAACAACCCCAGCTCCCTCAGCCACTCCTCATAGGACTTGTGTTCCAGACCCCTCACCAGCTTTGTTGCCCTTCTCTGGACACCTGATCATAAAAGGGAAGTCCTTTTTGGCTTGTGATGTCTTCAGACAGAGGAGGGGAGAGGTCCAAGAATCCTGCCCAGTTCAGTGTGGTTCATGATGTTTTTCTTTTTCTGAGCAGGCTCTAATGTGTAGCCTTTTTCAGTGATGTTCTTTCCCAGAGCAGGAATACCTTGGGATTTTTATACAGTTCATTTATCGCAGCTCCACCTAGCTACAGCCATTAAGGATAACAAAAACTATTTCTATTAATTCATGAACAACAAAAGGAGGACTAGTGAAAATCTCCATCCTTCATTGGATGCAGAGGGAAACATAGTGACTAAGAATGAGAAGAAGGCTGAGGTGCTCAATGCCTACTTTGCATTGGTCTTTAGCACTGGATCCAGCAGTTCCCTGGACACCCAGTCTAATGAACTAGGAGTTAGGGAGGGGGATCTGAATCCGTTCATCACAATAAATGAGGAAGCGGTCAGTGATCTGCTACACTGCTTAGAAACAGTTTTGGGCACCTCAATACAAGAGAGATGTGCTGGAGTGACTGCAGAGGAGGGCAATGAAGCTGGTGAAGAGAAACTGAAGGAGCTGGGGCTGTTTAGTTTGAAAAAGAGGAGGCTGAGGGGAGACTTCATCACTCTCCACAACTACCTGAAATTATGTTGTGGAGAGGCTGGTGCTGGTTTCTTCTCACAGGTAATTAGTGGTAGAACAAGATGGAATGGCCTCAAGCTACAATATTATGAAGGAACAGCATGAATATCGGCTGTTATTTAGAAGCCTAGCTTGTTTCACACTTTCTGATAACCCCACTCTGTTTCATACAATGGAAGAACAGCAGGGACTTTTCAACCTGTTGCGACTAGCTGCTCCTTGTGAATGAATCAAGTTATTCTTGGGCTGAACTATCTGATAGATAGATAGAACTTACTGTTGTATATGGGATTTAGATTTCTGCATTTTTCCTTGATAGATTGTAATATTGTGTAAAGAAATGAGATGAAAAATCATGAAAATTTACTAGCCCAGGGATAACATCTGTCCATTGTTCTTCCTTTGTGGAAGCAAAGGGTAATTCAAGGAAACAAAACAAAACAAAAACTTACTTAAGGGCAGTTTGCTATGCATTTGATCACCACTGTATCTAAATTACAAAAATCCTCTGTTCTTCCCTTTTTGGTTGCAAGGAAAAGATCCTTTTTTTCTACATTTATTGAACTGACTGTGCTATTTGAGGTGGAGGTAATTAATCTTCAGGTTCTTACCTAAAGGAGAAGATTAATGACTTAGCTAAAATAAATATAGACGCATAACACATACACATGAAAAAAACATTACAAAACCAAATGGTTCAGCAGATTGTACACACACACACACACACACAGAGATACACACATTGTATATGGGGTTATTTTAAGTGAAAGAGCCCCACACAGGGTGAAAAAAGTTTGTTGGTTTTTTTTTTTTCTTTCTTTATTAGAAAGAATCAGTCAAATTAAGATCACAAAGACAAAAGGGCACACAGCAAGGAAAAACATAACTATTGGTTAAGATGATAGTCAGAGGCTTAGCACAACTGATTTGAACTGTTCTGACAGGCCCAACCTATCTGTTATCCTGTATTTCAGTGCATTAAGTGTAGCTGGATAAAACAAGTGCATAAAGTCAAGATATCAATATCAAAAAGTCCTGTCTTAAAGTATTTGAGGACATGAATTTTCTAGTTTATCATCTCTTACACATAGCCTCAGGTGACCGGAAATACTACCAAAGCACACTCCAGAAATACAATTTTTGAGAGCCTCCACGCTGATTAATTCTCTTAGTCTCCTTAGAAAAAAAGTTAAATCTTTGTATTACATAGGGGCATAACAAACAAATGGAACATCAATTCACAGTTTATAAATTATTAACTTTTAAAAAATTTTGTATATCATAAAATTGCAAAAAGATTTTATGTAACTACTTGGAACAAAGTACAAAAGAAAAGAGATGTTTTGACATCTTTAGTACCTTTTTAATTAAGACTCATACAAATTAATTAAAGCAAGAAGGAAAATTAAAAACACACCAATCAATATAGAGGTTGGTAACCCTCAATCGAATCAGCACAATAGAATAATGCATTTATCCCCCAATTGAGCACCATTGAGAAAATATTGCACTCAGTGGACAAGAGTGTGATTGTTTAACTTTTCATTCTGAAACAGAAACCTTAACTAGCTATATTCAAACTGAGAATCACTCTAGCATATGTTATTGCATATGCTATTGCCACTATAGTTGCTTTGAATCAAAGCTGCTAATATTCTGCAAGCAGTTATACTCACATGTGTAGTTCAGTCCTCAATTTTCCACTACATTTTAAGAAGTAGGTATAATGAAAAATCTCTGCACAGATGTGAGTTAGTGAATCTATAAAAGTACAATTCCAGTCAAGGAAAATAAGTTCCAATGATTATTTTTTTTCAGCAAACATCTCCAAGCATCTTTAATTAAAACTATAACACCTGAGTAGAGATTAATTTGGAAATTACCATAATGGTATGATGAAGATAGGCAAACTATTTCTTCCAATTCTTTTATCTCATTCTGTCCTACTTTTGTCTGGGAAACCAGTTAGGACAGTCTGTTGAACATGCTGATGAGTATTTGCTGTCATACTCACTTTATTCCAGCTTTATAACAAAAGCACTGCACAGAACAAAGGATGATGGTGCTTGGAGTTCACACTGTAACCTGTGATACTTCCTGTTTCTGGAGGCTTCTTCAGGTTACAGTTTGGGATGTTGGTCTCTTCCACTTTGCTGGCTGTTGGCATGAATGCTGCCCTTTTACTCTTGCTGGCTTGTTTGCTCATTGCTTTGGGTGACGTGTCTTGTTTGCTCATTCACACAGTATTGTACGGTATTGTATTTCTGTTAAACTCTATCTCAACCCACAGGGCTTTTTGTGCTACTTTTGCTCCTCATCTCTCTGTGTGGGGCTTGGTTGTTAGAGCAGGCTGTCTTAAAGAGTGACACACTGTTATATAAAATTTCTGGAATTTAATTTAAGAGGGGAAAACTTTATCAGCAATAGGACAAGGGGAAATGGTTTTAAACTGAAGCAGGGGGGTAGGTTTGGGTTAAACATAAGGAAGAAGTTCTTCACAATGAGAGTGGTGAAATACTAGAACAGGTTGCCCAGGGATGTGGTTGAGGCCCTGTCCTTGAAGACATTCAAGATAAGACTTGGTGTGGCCCTGGGCAACCTGATCTAGTTGGAGGTGTCCCTGCTCAATGCAGGGGGGTCAAACAAAATGACTTTTGAGAAACCCTTCCAACCTGAAGCAATGTGTGAATTTGTGAATCAGTATACTGCAATTTGCAAGACTAGGAGATGATGAAAAAGATTAAAAGTTTGTATATTCATTATTTCTCATGTACAATAATGTACGTATGCTTTTTGGGGTTTTGGTTTTGTTTGTTGTTGCCATTTTTTGTTTTCTTGGTTTTTTTTTTTCTTTTTTGTTTGGTTGTTTTCGTTTTGTGGTTTTACGTGTGTGTGGGGGGGAGGGGGTTAAGTTAAACAGCAAACTCAAATACCAGTATGTCACTGAAAACCACATAAACTTTTCTTCTGAAGGATCTTACTTTAGAAGCTTACTTCAAATGATTTTTTTTCCCAGATGATATTGCTTCACCATATGGCAGCAGGCTTTCAACTAATAAGACAGCACTTAGAGAATAAAGGAAAGAATATTGTTTATGTTTAACTTTAAATCCCAAGTGTAGTTCCAGATAAAAGGAGTACATTCAAGTGCCAGCAAGGCACAGCACATTAAATGTTATTGCTTGCCATCTCAATGAAACAAACAAGAACTGATTATTCAGTTTTGACACATTTTTTACTATGTTATTTTCCCTCATGTCCATGAAATTTCTTTTGTACCCAAGTGATGAAAGCTTATTAGACTTCACAAAAAATCTCCAGGAAATGCTTTATCATGATAGATCAGGGTCTGACTGTCCCAGTGAAAAGTATTTATCAAAGGATTTAGATTAAACTGGTTTTGAAAAGCCTGTTTGCATTGAAGTAACCAATTGTTTTCTTCAGCTGGCAATTCTGCTTATGATAGAAAATCAGAAGAGTTAGAGCTACTATGTGGATATTATTTACTTTGTAGTTACAATTATTACTTCTAAATACCACCTCAGTGTGGGAAGGTCAGGCTGACACAGAGGGTCAAGTTAAGATGAAGAGACTAACAACAAATTTAATTTTCAGAAATGTTCACCTGAAGTTCCACTTTGACATTTATAGTTGATCACATATCTAATTATTCAAGCCAAATGATGTTAGACAAACTAATCACAACATTATCTGGGGCTTACTTTGAATACAAGTGAATTAATAGTATAAAATACTTCTGAACACATAAGGGTGGATGAGATTTGGGAAAAAAAAAGGGGGTACAATTGAAGAAACCAAGGGTGGAATGAAACTCCAGATTGTATAACCCTAAATTAAAGTGTCTAGATTTGATGTTTGCTGATCACGAGTTTCAGCTGCTAGAATACCCAAAGAAAAACAAAACCACAGTTCTTTGGTCTCATAATAGGAAGTTCATGCCACATGAGGCCCATTAGGGTAAACCACCTGTCTGTAAGCTTGTGATTCAGCAAGACACTAGTTTCCCTTAAGATATATATCAGATTCTTCAGCCTTATGAGGGAGATTCAGACACCTAGCCACTGGCATATTTTTAAGCAGTTGTGCTTAACGTCTATTGAAAACAGTGGAGGGAATATAAAAATCTAAATTGTCTTAAGGTAAGTTTAATTGTTTACATTCCAGTACCTGGATACTATATATTTTTAAGAAAAGAAAATGTATATTAAATGTTTTTCATCTGTAGCAGTGTTGTTATGCTACTATAAAAGCCTCAATTGAGCAAACGTAAAAGAACAAAATTATAAATGTAAATCCAAATCATTGCCAGTGTATTATTTTGTCCCTAAATTTTGTCTTTATCCTCACATGAGATATTATCTTTTATTTCTGGACATTATATCTACTGGAAATATTCACAACCTCTCATTTCTGCATCTCCCACCTCAAAAAAAAAAAAAAAAATCCATGAAGCGTGATAACATACACTAAAGTAATTTCCTGCAAATTACTATGAGAAGATTTCAGTTTTTGAAATAGCAGAGGGTTTTATAGTTATTGTTTCTTTCTATTGCTATAAGTGAAAAGGAAGTTTAGCAGCTTTGATGTTTCACAGAAACTGATATAAAATGTAAAGTGTAGATAGATAAATAGCAACATTGGCTCTGAGCTGTAACAGCTGTGTTACAATGTTTGCTGCCCTAACTTCAGTATTTCCTGATGGAAACAATGTCGTCATTCAGGAATTTTCTAGAGAAAAGAATTTGTATGCTGTTGAAAAGAAGATGCCTACTTCAGCGAGTGCATAAGGAAAATCCCACAGTTTGGCTAAACAAAACCATTACTGGAAGGAAACAAAATCAGCAGCTTCTTTATTTTATTTTGTAGACTGAATAATGGAGTAATTAATCATGTCCAAGGTACCACACTGGTTTCAGAGAGATACATGTGTATAAAAACCTGAAGTAATACATTTTCACCAGTAGTGTATTTCTGAAAGTATTGTGCTTCTTTAATTTTCTTGGAAGGGTCTATGTACACTTACAGAGACAGAAATGGTCAGTAATTGTTTCGATTGAAAGGCTATTGCACATTATGGAATTAGTGATCAATCCAACAGTGATGGTGAGTGCATTGCAGACCTGTGTTGTGTTGCGAATAGCAGTTTGCCTTCAAGCCTGTGTTGTGCTTGGCATATTCCT
The DNA here is from genome assembly GCF_027791375.1 of Indicator indicator. NCBI lineage: Eukaryota > Metazoa > Chordata > Aves > Piciformes > Indicatoridae > Indicator > Indicator indicator. The sequence goes on along the minus strand of NC_072010.1, from coordinate 53,311,080 downwards.
TGTCTTCTGGATAAACTTTGATAATCATAACAGATGGACCTGTAGGCAGCTCCCATTTGACAGTGACATTACATCATCCACATGTCCTTCTCTATGTCAAAGTGGTGTGCTCTTATGTGAACATTCTTGTGTTTGACAATAGAAATGCTGAATAGAGTTGTTTTCTTCTAAGATCATGCTATCAAAACTCTAAAGACAAAAAGCCAGGGACCTTTGTCATGGGCAGGATCTGTTTTATGTGCTTTGCCAGAATTGAAGGTCCATCCAATGCAGCACTGCAGGTTACAGAATAGATGTAAAGTTATCTGTTTTGTGGGGTTTTTTTTTGTTTGTTGGTTTGTTTGTTTTTGTTTTGCTTTGGTTTGGTTTGGTTTTCATGTTAGTTCTAATGAATAGTATTTTAATCAATACCTCACAGTGTTTGAGAGCTGGTTTAATTTGGACTATCAGAAACACTTGCACAGGTTCATTGTATTATCCAATTTAGTAGTAAACAATTTAGTAGATCATAGGCTCATATTTGGTTATTATTCTGAATAATTCTTTTTGAGTATTTGCATTTGGCTCTAAATTCTTAAATTTTGGGATTTACTATAAATTTTTAAGGTAAATACTTTAAAAAATAATGACTTAAAATAATACTGATTTGTTTGTGTTTTTTTGTCTTTAAACACTTCTTTAAAATAAATTAGCTTCATATCCAGGCACCAAAAGAGTATTTAAATATTAAGTGATACTAAGAACTTTTTTAATGTGTATTTTAACTAGTTAAAAAAACCCAAAACAAAACAGGAAGTTTTTGGTTTTGTGTTGGCTTTTCTACCTGTTATTTAAGAACTCTAAGTGTTTAAAAACACAAATACTGTTTATATACTTTGGATGGCATTAAAAATAACATTAAAAATAACATCTAAGAGTGATCTTACTTTTTTAGTCTAAACTCAAACTTGGAATCAGTAGGATTTAAGTGCTTTTTTTTTTTTTAAGGTGCTAAAAAGCACTTTTTAGATTAAAAATATATCTCATGAGACAAGGTTGCATTCAGTTCATTAATTTCACAGCCTTGAATATTATAGAAAATATTTTATTTATTTAATTACTTTTAGTTCTAAACAAAGCATGAGAGGCAAACACTATATTAGCATCTCAGACTTCATCACTAGTGATTGTGACCTCAGTTTATGTTTTGCCAGATACCTCTTTTCTGCTGCGTTGTGCTATATGATTATGATGCATATTTGTTTGAGTTTTTGTCTGCAATAGCTGTGGCAAAAAGAATAAGGTACTAATATAGATGCTTTACCTGAAATATTGAAACAAGTCCTGAAGATATAAATATCTTTAATCTAAGAAGTTTAAGCCTCACATTTGCTAAATATGAGAAAAATCAGTTACATATTTATGTCTCTGTGAAGAGAGATCTCACAATGTTTTAATGTCCTTTCCACATACTTCTCTAATGGGGCGTATGTCATGATTTGATGTAATATAAAAAACAGAGCTACCGTAGCATGTGCAAGACAGCTGTTTGTTTTCCTGACAGCTTGCACAAAGCCCACAAAGCTGAACTATGTATTTGTTTATTTTTATCACCACGAAGTTCTAAGATTAGAGCATTTGCATTAGCATCTATGTAATGCAAAAAATAATAGCTCTTAATTTCATAATGTTTCATTTCAATACAATCTTTTTATTCAAAAATAATTTGGACTCTGTTTTATGTTGAAATATGCTTAATAGACATACTGGTTCATTTATAATTAGAAGATGTTCATCATACACTCAGTCAGAAGCAAATGACAAAGGCGAATGTTTAGGGATTCTATAAATTAAAAAAAAAAAAAACATTAAATATTTTTATTATAAAAAACCAAAACACCTCAATCTACACATACAGGCAAATTATGTGTCCTTGTCATATGAATGTTCTGAAAAAAAGTGACCACATGAAATAACATTATAAAGGTTAGTATTTACCTTCCAAATACTTACTGGTGTGTGGCTCTTTACATGGTATGCTAAAATGGAAATTTTCTTGACAGAAAAAAATAATTGTCTATGTACATTAAAGCTTGACAGGTTAGAGACTGTACTGCCTATGCAGCTGCTTCATATGATTTGACAAACAGGTTTCTGGCACTCTGACCAATTGTGTGCACTCCATTAGCCTGGTTTAGCTTTCAAATTGCGTGGTCCTTTTTCACTACTAGTTGTAACTGCCTCTGGCCAATACCTTACTGTACTACCTGCATGTGTTTTTCAGTTTTGGCATCATCCAAAACTGTTACTGGGCATGATTTGAACAGTTTTGTAGTATAAATAGCCAAACTCCAGGTACAGGGAGTGTTCTGTAGCTATGTTTTGTTTAGAAGGGTGTCTTTTTTCCAGATAAAGACCAGTACTTGCCTTGCAATAACACTGTGCTCCCACAGTTATGATCCTGTAGTTCCTCACACACTACAAAGGGTTTTATTCACTCCTTTCTCAAAGGCCTTATGAGTAAATTTGTCACACCTCGTTCTTTCAATTCTATATTGAAGACGTCTACGGAAAAAAGTAGGCACTTTAGTGCATGAGTCATCTGACTTATTTTAGAGTCTATTTTAAAGTTAAAGATCAAATGTGCTATAAAAATACTGACTCTAAATATAGATACTGAGATCAAAAGTATATGTCTAAATTACAAAATTTACAACAATTCCTACCCAGACTCCAGACATGAAAGATTTAAAAAATATCCCAATCCCTCACCATTCTTTTAGGATTAGTAAAAGCCTGTGTTTGGTTTTGTGGGGGTTTTTTGGGTTTTGTTTGTTTGGGGTTTTTTTGTGTGTTTGTTGTTTTTGTTATTGTTGTTGTTTTTTATTTAGTCCCACTTTCAGCTGCCCTAAGACAGAGATATTTAAATAAATATCTAACGTATATATTAGTCAGGAATCTTGATAAACATGTTGACATTTCATTATTATTGCTATACATTTCTCTGTTTTGACACTATCTTTGCCTATGTCTTGGTATAAATATGCATTGCACTATATATATTATTTACTTAGATTCTTGTGTCTGAGTATATATTCTGATGGAATAGTCAGTTTCCCAGAGGCAATTCTTTTGACAAATTTTGCACACTAACGTTACATAATTCCCCTCAAAATGAAAATACAGAGGAAAAAAAGACTTTGGATAGTAGAAAAATAATTTTAACTTCAACTTTTTACTAATTGTTCATAACTACCAAGTTTACTTCTGTTAGGACATGCCCTGCTCATTAAATTCACTCAACATTTTAAGTTGGATTTTATAGTGCAGGATCTTAAACCAAACAGGAGTAAATAATTGAATCTCCAAGCAAATGTTAAATCATAAGGACTAGTCACGTAATACATTGCACATATTCTGGAAGAAAAATCTCCTTTGTATTTTTGAATGCATAAAAATATGTACTTGGTTGCCGTGGGTGTAATTTGGTTCTAGTTTAATTTATTTTAAAAATCAGAAGGAGTAATGATTTCTTCCAAGTCAATAACTGAGATTTATTTGGGCTATTAAAACATGTTGCCTTCTGTGAGTCATCTCCAGCACATAAAAATGCTCAGACAATTGAGGAGACAGAACTAAAACAAGACCTTAAAATGTAAGCAATTTTGAGGACTCTCACTCAAAAGAAAAACTGAAAGAGCTTCAAGGCAGTACATACAAGCTGAAAATCTTCAGAAACTTTTCAGTATCTGAAAAGATCACACATAACGATGATAACATCGAGGAAGGTTTAAACATTTAAAATAGATAAATAATAAATAAGAAGTCCAAGCTTTATACTGCAAGGGCCAAACAGAAACTACTAAATCCAAATGCGTAAGGCCTGCATATGAATACATATACATCCATTTTTGACAAATGGTATCATGAAACTTTTTTTTTTTAATTTAATCCCACCACCCCCCAAAAAAAACCCCAAACTTTTTATATGTATGCAAACTTTTCCTTAGAAAATAGAAGATGAGAGCATAAATAATTTTTTTTTTAATAAAAGTATAGATTTATGATCTCCAAATAAAGTGTGGAAATGAGATTTTACATGTATGACAACCTCTGATTTGAAAGTCTGTTTGAGCAACTGCATTGGCAGATGAACTTTCCTGTGAGAAATTGCAATAATTAGGATACAAAAATAACTTCTGAAGAGGCGGTACTTTTATAAATAGTATTCAACAGGAGAAGTTACAGAATTATTACTTTGGATCTGTGCATGCACACAGGGGGAACTATCAAAAAATCGTCTGAGATTTGTTGTTAGTTTCTTGAAGAAAACTTATATAACGTGAAGAAATAAAAAAAGATGAAAAAACATAAAGCATGATTCACATTTGCATTCAATTTACTGTGTGCTATATTCTAAGTAATTATATGGGATTATGGTAAAATATATCTGGGTGTTTTAATAGGCATCATATATCATTTTACATGAAATACAACTAAAAGGTATAAAAACATAAAATGAGCAATAAGTTAACAAAAAATATTTGATGATCTTACAGGCATGGCAAGGTTTAGACTTTTTAAAAAATATATTCTTGTCAGTCTCTAGAGTAGGGTAGTACTTAGAAACTTGTTATTGTTACTCTGTAATGGAACGGAATTTCAGAAACAATTTGTTGGTTTTGCATCTCATTTATGCAGACCCTTGGATTTCAGCTGTGCATATTTAAATATTGGTACTGTTTTTCTGGTAGGTTTGTTGTTCAGTTTTGTTTTGGTTTGTTTTTTTTTCCCCTAAATAACATTGACATTCAGATCATCTGTCAAGTTGTGAAATTAATTATATTTAGCTGAGAATACCTCTGATAACATACCTATATAACATCTATTCCATGAAATTAGAAATAATACATTAAATGTTAAAATAATAGCTACCTATTATTTAGAATGCTCAGTTTTATTTTCTGAGGAATTTTTGTTCCTGTTTTGTTTACCTGTTTATGTTGTTTGGTTTATTTATCTGTCTTTGAACATAAATTATCTGAAGAAATAATAACTTCTGTGTTCTATCCCTTCTTTATTTCACTAACTAAATATTGATTATTAATGTTCAGAGATGCTGTACAATAATAAAGAGGTTTAGTTAATACAGATCAAAATGACTGTGTTTGCTAGAATAAAGCACATCAAAATGAGTATTTTGAGTTGTAACTCATGAATTATAAAATTTAATTAGGTTTCCAGATGAATAAATAAATGAGTCGTAGAACCAGGCTGTTTAGTCTGAAAAGAGAAGACTGAGAGAAGATCATATTAGTGTTTACAAATATCTGAAGGGTGGGTATCAAGAAGAAGGTGCTAGTCTCTTTTCAGTGGTGCTTTTTGATAGGACAAGGAGCAATGGATGCAAAGCAGAATATAGGAAGTTCAAAATCTGTCCACCCACTCAGGAGGGTGTGAAGGGGAGTCATTGGAGCTCTTCTCTTCTGATCCACATGGCCCTCAACTCTGCCCTGGTGCCAGCTCACAGCCACTAACATTGTCCTGTGTCTCTGCTTGGAGCTGGCCCCTGGGGTGTGTCTGTGCAACCCACATGATCCCAGAGAAGCTGTGCTTGGAGAGCATGTTGTGACTGTCCTTGGGCTGGGTAGGGCTGATGATTTGGCTGGGGATCACAAGGGAAAGCAAAGGGCCAGAAACTTCAAGGATGAGAAGCAGGAAGGGAGATTTCAAATAAGGTTAAGGAAAGAAAGAATAAACTATCATCTATCCATCTATCCATATATCTCATTAGGAGAGTGGATCAACACTGGTTCAGGGACCCAGAGATCTCCAAAACTGTCCTGGAGAAAGCATTGACCAATTTGATGTAATTAAATTTCTCCCCTCTAAGGACATCTCGTAGAACTGGAGACAACCAGAGATCCAAATCCTCAGGGAGAAAAGGGCTGGCCTGAGCAGCTGGAGCAAGGGATAGTCTTGTGTGATGAGGCATTAGTACAATTTGGTTTCTCTGGACCATCCTTTCCTCAGAGCTACACGATGGGTGAAACCATCTTCAAAAGAAGGCTCTGCTCCATGGGCATTTGAGAGTCCAACAGCTGTGGAGAAATGGCAGAGAAGTTCTCAGAAGTGCTAGCAGGTACCACACCATCACAGAATGACAAAAGCTGGTCTTGGGCAAGCTTTCTGAACATCAGACAGTCCTCCATTCAGTCCTAAGGCAGAAGGTCTCAGGGGGCTCCTGCCCCATGCTCAGGCACTTCGGCTACTCTCCAACAGAAAGGGCAACTCCCCATCTTCACCTTCCCATGCTTTCCAAAGAGCTTGCATCCCTCTGATGCAAACAGGAAGGGTTTGGGACTGAAAAGGAGCCTTTGAGCTCTATAAATACAGCTCTGAAGTCTGAAAATGGGGCTTTGGATCTTCAAAATCAAATTCGGGGTCTTAGAGATGTGGCTCTAAGCTATCAAAATGAGTCTTTGAAGCCTGGAACTTGTAAAGGATGGTTTGACCCCAAAAATGAGGGTGATGTTAAAAAAGGGGCTTTAAAGGATAGGACTGAAGCCTTTCACCCTAAAAAAGTGGCTGTAGGACCTAAACCATTGGGTTTTGATGCTAAAAATAACGATTCAGACCCTCAGGGTGTCTCTCAGATTTTAAAATCTTCTGGCTGGATCCTAAAAATGCCATATTGGAGCCTGAAAATGAGTCTTTGAAAACTATAAGTGTAGCCTTGGATCTCTACAGGGGACTTTGCCAAGTGCAACAGAACCTTCATATGATAGAAATGATGCTTTGGAGCCTAAAAAGAGACTTTGGAGACTGAAATGAAGATTTGATTAATAGAGATGAGGATTAGAGCCATAAAAAAAATGGGTTGGGGCCCTAAAAAGGAGACTTTGGAGCCTAAGATGAGGGTTTGGACCTTAAAAAATGAGCTGTTGGGTCTTAAATTGAACAGTTGGATTATAAAATGAGAAGCTGGATCACAAAAACAACCCTTTGGGCCCTGAAAAAGAGAATCTGGGCTCTGTAATCAGTTTTAGTCCTTCAAACTGAGACTTCGGACTCTGGAGATGAGAGATTATACCATAAAAATATGGGTTTGAAGCCTTTAGTGAGGTTCTGGGTCTTATACATTAGTGCCTTTGTGTCTTATACATTTAGACCATAAAAATGAGACTCTAAGCTCTAAAAATGCATATTCAGATCCACAAAAGTGTATTTGGAAACAAACCATGAGTTTTTAGATGTTCTGATGGGACTTTAGACCCTCAAAATAAGGATTTGGACTGTGTATAGGAGGATTTGGACCTAAAAATGATTGTTGTCTAAACTGGCTGTCTAGATTGGTTGTCTAAAAATGGGGCCTGTACCATAAAAGTAGGGGTTTAATCTTAAAAATGCCTATTTGAGCCCTTGAAAGAGTCCAGCTCAGAGCCACAAAAATGATTAAGGGAGTGGAACATCTTCCTTACAAAGAGAGACTGAGGGAGCTGGGGCTCTTCAGCTTGGAGAAGAGGAGACCACATTAATGTTTACGTAAACAGTTCATGTGATGTTATATGTAAAGTGTGAGTGCCAAGAGGATGGCGTTAGGCTCTTCTCGATGATGCCCAGTGACAGGAAAAGGGGCGCAGGAAGTTCCATGGAAACATGAGGAATTTTTTTTTTTCACTGTGCAGCTGACACAACACTGGAACAGGCTGCCCAGGGGGATTGTGGAGTCTCTCTCTCTGGAAATATTCAAGACCCACCTGGATACGTTCCAGTGTGATTTGGTACAGGTGATCCTGCTCTGTCAGGGGGTGTTGGACTAGATGGTCTTTCAATGCCCCTTCCAAACACTAACATTCTGTGATTATGTGATTCCTGCACTACTCTTAAACCAACAATAGATTATTCTACTTTTTTTTTTTTTTTGGTTGGTTTGTTCTTAATTCTCGATAGTGAATGAAATACACATACCCACTCCAACGATTTCCTTCCCCTGTAGCAATTGCCTTAAGCACTAGACAGACAAGTTAGGACAAGTGGAACATTAAAGGAAAATATTTTCCATTAATATCTTATCATATCTGATGCTTGGCATACAAGGCATATGCATATATAGGTTTGCATTTCCTCAGGCAGAGCTGCAAATCCTTTCTCTGCTAGTTTAAATTAGTCTAATTTTATTTGAAATAGTTTGAAGTATTGATGTGGTTGATCACCAGTCTCAGCTGAAAGCTAAGACTATGAGCTGAAAGTACAGATGAGCTACTTTCTGAGATGCCTTCTGGTCGGCATTTTCTATAGAAGCATTTTAAAGTGCACCCTTTATAGTCCAAACCCAACAATCCTACATTCAGTTTCATGACCTGTCGGTACACACAACCTTCTGAAATCCCTTCCAGAGGGACCTTGACAGGCTGGAGAAGTGGGCACATGGTTCATGAGGTTCAACAAGACCAAGTGACGTTATTGTGGCCTTTCAATATCTGAAGGGGCCCTACAGGAAAGCTGGGGAGGGACTTTTTAGGATATCAGGTAGTGATAGGGCTAGGGGGAATGGAATAAAGCTGGAAGTGGGGAGATTCAGGCTGGACGTGAGGAAGAAGTTCTTCACCATGAGAATGGTGAGAGCCTGGAATGGGTTGTCCAGGGAGGTGGTTGAGGCCCCATCCCTGGAGGTGTTTAAGGCCAGGCTGGATGAGGTTCTGGCCAGCCTGATCTAGTGTGAGGTGTCCCTGCCCATGGCAGGGGGGTTGGAACTAGATGATCCTTGTGGTCCCTTCCAACCCTGACTGATTCTATGATTCTATTCTATGATTCTAAGTACAGGGTCCTGCATCTGGGTCGAGGCAATCCCAAGCACAAATACAGGCTGGGCAGGGACTGGCTGGAAAGCAGCCCTGAGGAGAGGGACTTCGGGGTGCTAATGCACGAGAAGCTCAACATGAGAAGTGTGGCCAGCAGGTCAAGGGAGATGATTCACCCCCCTCTGCTACACTATAAGTCATTCATCATTGTAAGTGTCCAATTAATCAAATGTTAGAGAACTATTTCTGTCTGTTCATGATCATAAAATGTGCCAGATGAATCCTAACATTTTGATCCCATCTATTTTTTTTCTACCTCTATTTTTTTATATTGACATTATTGCTTTCTCAACTGTGACTTAATAAAATAAAATATTAATGTTCTGTGTCTGAAAATGTGTCAGATAAAAGCTACTGTTTGACAACCACCTCTGATACAATTATCTTCCAATGAATACACCAAGCCAGACATTCTTCACTCATAAGATCAGTATGTTCCAAACCATATATTTCCTATTAAGTTTCTAATCTCTATTTTATTGTTTGAAGTTATATTCATTTTACCATTTTAGAAATAAAGATTGGGCTCCTGAAATTGAGTCCATGAAAGTTCTACTACAGATGTTTCTCATGGAAGTTTGGTTTTCACCTATGTTTTAGTGCTTCACGAAAGATCAAGGGTGTTATATTATGGGGTTTTTTTGAACTGCAAGTCACCCAACCTTTCTCACCTTCAGCTGTGTGACTCTACTTGAAGTAAGCCTTTACTTCTATATTTTTTCTTCCAGCTGCTTTCTACACTGGCTTTCATTATGATTTATTTCTTCCAGCTCTTGAGGCTTCTGACAATGTTTGAGTTATGTTTCAAGATTTCAAAAGTGGTGGTATACTGTCTACCAATCATTGTCTTTGCTGCCACTCACTTCAATGTCCAAAAGAATCTTCAGAATAAATTAACCTTCTGTGTAACATCCCTAAACAATTATTTATATACATATCTGGTCAAAAAAGCACAAGGAGGCACAATGGCAAGAGGGAACTCAAACTGAAAACTGAGGAAGGGAAACCCTCTCTGGGGCCCTCCCAGGGCTGTCCCAGAAGAGCTTCAACACCAGTGTCCAAATGCGAAACCCATCAGGAAGAGCTGGGGGGTGAAGTTCTTCAGAATACCTTTCAGACTATTAGAGATTGATGTCTAGGGGTATGGGACCCACATTAAGATGCAGAGGAAAAACATTCTGGATGGCACAGGGCTCAAAATGCAATGTTAAGGGGAAGTACCCAAGACAGGAAAATAGGGGTGTTGCATGGTTTAGGGAGTAACAATTGTGGAAAATAGATAAAGAAACAAAAAGGTTCATACATGCATAAGCAGGAGCTGGTCAGTGCATTTGTCTGGATACTCCCCGTTCCTGATCAGCACCATCTGTCCTGTCTTTCTGTTAACTTCCTTTCTAACTCTGTCCTGGGTGAGGTATCTCTGTCCTGTGTGTATGGGGGTGTGAGTCAGACTGTGGACTGTGGGTGATGTATACTTTTTGAACTCCATTTTCAGCTATTTTATGGTAAGGGACTCTCATGTCCCACGTGCATGTGGGAGTGTGTGTTGCCAGAAACTGGACTGTAGTTGTGTGACTGTGTGTGTGACTGTGAGTGAAGATCACATTGAACCAGACAACAGCAGATGAAGTGACCTGGGAGTGTGTGTCCCCCAGAGAGTGAGCTCTGGCTAGGAGAATATCTGTGCATCCATAAGGGTGAGAGTGTACACTGCTGTGGGACTGGAGGACTCCTGGACAGCTTTGTGTGATGGAAGGGAGAAGAGACATGTGGAAATGAGGGGTCTATAATCACATGAAGTAGAACTGTGTCTTTGATTTTGGAGATTAAAATTATTTACTTCTGTAGAATATTTAATTAAGTTTGTAATTTCTTAAAATTAGTTTGAATTGAAGCTTGTTTTGCTTTGATTAGCATGAGGAACTTGCTCAGCGTGAATGGCTAGATTTACTGAAGCCTTAGGACACAAGCAATGAACTTATGCTGAACTTACGCTTAGAGAGTCCTTGAGCACTTGAGAAAATGAGGTAGCCTCATTTTCAGCAGAAGCTGCATCCTTGAGATAAGAAAAAGGATATCCAGCCTGAGGACAGAAAAGTGATTCAATGAAGAACATGAAGACCTCAGACACAAATATTGTATGAGGGGAGGGGAACTTAGGTTGTAAGGGTATAATTTCCATTGGAGTCCCTCTACAGTAAGCACCTAGCACGAGCTGAAATAAAATGACTCTGTGGCAGAATATTGGGTCCAAACTCTTCTTTATAATAGAGGGCTAGGACAGTATTCAGCTTCACCTAGACTCCTCTCTGAGAGGAAGTTTAGAAAGCAAGAGGGTCCAGTATGAACCTCTATCCAGACAGACTGGATCAATGGGCCAAGAACAATGGTATGAGGTCCTAGAAGGCCAAATGCTGAGTCAAAACAATCCCATGGAATTCTACAGGCTTGGAGAAGTGTGGCTAGAAAGCTGCCCAGCAGAAAAGGACCTGGGGTTATTGGCTGATAGATAAATATGAACCAGTAGTGTGGCAAGATGCTCAGGAAGGTCACCAACATCCTTGCCAGTATTAATAATAGTGTGGTCAGCAGAACTATGGAATTATAAATATCTGAGGGTTGCGTGTCAAGTGGAGAGGGCCAGGTTCTTTTCAGTGGTTCACAGTGATAAGACAAGGAACAACGGGTTCAAACTTGAGCATAGAAGATTTCGCCTCAATATGAGGAGAAACTGTCAGGGTGACAGAGCACTGGAACAGGCTCCCCAGGGGGGTTGTGGAGTCTCCTTCTCTGGAGACTTTCAAAACCCACCTGAATGTATTCCTGTGCAGGCTACCCTAAGTGATCCTGCTCTGGCAGGGGGGTTGGACTCGATGATCTCTTGAGGTCCTTTCCAGCCTCTGATATACTGTGATACTGTGATTCACATAAACATTTATTTTCATGAGTATTATATTCATGAAAGCAAGTGAAACAAACTGTTTTTCAATGGCAATACCTAGAATACGAAAAATGGTAATTAATAAGTAATTGCAATCATATTGTAACCTTGATCATTTAGCACATTAAAAGATAGCAATTGTACTCATAAAAGTTCCATTATTTTGAACTAGAGTAATTTAGAGCATGTATTCCATTAAAAATAAATATGTTTTACTTTCAGGTGTCATCCTTTAGGAAAGAGAAAGCAATACCATGAATATTTATTAATTGCTGAATTACAAAGTTCCTAAGGGAGAGTACTTTCATGCATATGTATTTATTAATTAATTCAAATCATTAATAAGGGATACAAATGGGAAAAAAACACCTAATTATTAATTTTTTATGAAAAGAAACTAAATATTAAGTGTAGAATTCAAGTCTATACTGTTTCAAATTACATGTCTTACTGTTACCTATGGATGAAATCAAGATATTTAAATCTTGATGTCCTAATGCCATTTGAAATGCTCAAGTTTTTCATGCATGGCCTACTGTTACAAGGGTCATGATTATTTTATAGGTGTTTTATTTGCCAGTTCAGACAGAGATTACATATACCCTACGATATCTTAAACAGCACAAGATTATGCATGGTAAGGATAATAAATTCCTCAGAATATGAAATGAAGAGCTAGTCTTACTTGACTGTTTTAGGAGTTTAGGCACTTCATTAACACACAAACAAGAAAAAAGAAAAAATAATACAATATGAAGTAAAAAGACAAATCTAAAAGAGTCTAAATGAGTTTAAATTCACATTAACATGACATTGACTGAGGTACACAAAACCAGGTGGACGACAGAATTGGAAGGGTAAAAGTGAGGCAATTTGTGGGTTGAGATAAAGACAGTTTAATCAGGAAAGCAAAAGCTGTTATAGCAAGTAAAGCAAAACAAGGAATTCATTCACTGCTTCCCATCAGCAGACAGATGTTCAGCCATCTCCAGGAAATCAGGGTTCCATCATGTAACGGTTAGTTGGGAAGACAAAAACCATCATGCTGAATGTCCTCCCCTTTCTTCTTCCCCCAGATTTTATTGCCATGTATAATGTCATAAGTTATGTGATATCCCTTTGGTTAGTTGGGGTCAACTATCCCAGCTGTGTTTCCTCCCAACTTCTTCTGCACCCCATCCTACTTGCTGGTGAGGTGATGTCAGAAGTAGCAAAGGCCTTGACTTTGTAAGCACTGCTCAGCAGTAGTGAAAATATCAATATGCTGACAATATTATTTTTGTTACTATACAAGTTACTAAGTAGAGAATAAACTCTAACCTATTGTAATGGCTTAGTGTGAGAACTAAACTCCCCTCACTCTTCCTCCTGTCTCCTCTCTCTCCTTACCAGGTGATAAGAAAAGGAGGAGGGAGGGGAAAAAGACAAAAGGAAACTTTTCAGTTGATCTACACAGAATATTTTACTCCTCTGCTACAAAGATATCAGATTACATCAGTATATATAGAGAACAGAAGGAAAAGAGAAAGAAATACCTGTCTGAATTCATAACAAAAAAACCCCACAGCCACCTGCTCGAAGACTGGAAAGGTGAGAGAGCCACAGCCTCTCCTGTCCAGGGTGGTAACGCTTTACAACCGTAAATACTGTGAATGCCATAGTCATAAATTCATGATTCTGATAGTGGAGAGTGTTATGTGGTTTAAACCACTACACCCATTCAAAACTGATATAACTTGAATTTTCCTTTTTCCCCTACAGTTCAAAAGAAAAAAGAATGCAAGGATCAAAATAAAAATCACTTTACAAGTTTGTATGTTATTACAATTCGAACCCTTGAATATTTCCTCTTGTAACACATGCTGCCATACTCCATATTACCTCAAACACTAAACAGCTGCCCTCCTCCTTCCCCCTCCATTATATAATATTTCATATTATTGAGGGTGAAATACAATATTTTTTTTCTTTTCCTCTCTGTTCTTTTACTGCTGTACCTCTTTTCATGGAATAAACTTTCATAAGATCTAACATGATAGGTACAGTTCTGGTTTGAAAACATATTGTACTGGAAACAAAATAGCTGTGTAAATGTTTACATTTCCATTTACACAGTCATGCAGAAATTATTTGGTTACACAGACGATAGCGATGATTGCACTGTAGAAGATAACTTTTTCAAAAAACAGTCTTGCATAATGAAGGTTGGAAAAATATATTGGAAAACTATATTTCCACTTTTTTTTTCCCCTAAGTGTATTTGTTGCTATGGTTTGCTTATTCATCTACTTTCATAGAATACGATATAAAAAATACAAGTAACACCACATTTATTAAAAAATGATTAAAAGCTATCACTACTTCTTTAAAGCATTTTCAAGTATTCTCAAGTAATTACTTGATGCCAAGATTCAACTCAAAATTATTTATTTCTACATGTATTAATATACATTAAAAACATTCTGATCCAAAACACATATAATTGTCAACATCTTAATATAGAGAAGGTCTCCTAGGTAAAGAAAGTATCTTCATATGAATCTGGAAAGACTGTAACATTCCAGTAATACATACTATTATCAGAATGAATGTTTTTAAAATGGTAAACAATCTAAAGTATGCCTGAATTTGACTTTAATAGCTCAAACAGAAAATATTAATCAATACTTCTAACACTAAATTTTCTCATCAAAGTATCATTGGACTCTACATGGAGTAAGAGAAGTGGGTGATAACCTATAGAGTTTACCATGTTCAGTATCCTCTCAATGATGTTGCAAATGTAAGCTCCTGGTAGGCAGCAAAATTCTCTTAAGAATGTTTCTGGATTGCAGTGGGTGCTTTGGTGCCTCTCACTCCTCTGCTGCTCACATTCCCAGATACTGTGCTGCCTATTGATATCCTCTTGTAACATAGATACTTGACTGAAGTGACTTCCTAGCTGGACACACATGCAGCTATGACATCCAGCACTGTCTTCAGGTGCTAAAAAGACTTCCATGTGCAGGATCTCCATGCAACCTGAGGTCTAGACAACTATTTCAGTCTTTTCCAGCTTGGGTGGAGATGTTAGCATAGCTAGGCTATAGAGCTTCTGTTTGGTTTTCATTCTCAGCTTTAGGTGGATACCATTTTCTTTCAGCAGACCACATTCACATTGTGGCTTTATAAAATGACAATTCTTTCTCTCTATTGATTGCCCCTCTCATGAGACCTGTAACCAGATGCCTGGTCCCTGCCTTTACCAGTTAGTTTAAGTTATGTAATGTTTAAGCCATACACTTGGTAGGCATGTTAATTGTGAGATAATATTTTATACATTGTCCTATTAAATTATATTGGAATAGTCTTAGTTTAAAAATATCAAAATCACATAGAAATGTAATTTTTATTCTGCTGACTAGTATTTCTATCTTTTAAAAAACTTTTTATGCTGACTTGGGTATTTCTATTTGGTGTTTTTCCTACTCAGCACTGTTTGAGATCTTGAAGCACAAATTGAATATAGTTTAGCAAGATTCAATCTGTCACTCTGCTGGCAATTAATTAACAGAGAGAAAGAAACCTTGGGGCACTACATATTTAGTTCATTGGGTTTTTTACAATACTGTATGTTGAAGCTTACTATACAGACTTTCAGCTGGTGTACAAAGAAACCGTATCAACTGCTGACAAATCTGCTTCTTCAATTCAAGCATCTTGAAAGAATGGCACAATGACATTTGGATGAATAGAGATTAGAGCAAAGAGGATTTGAAGGGAAAAAAAAAAGTAAAAATATTTGTCATTAAAGGAAATCCTGTATTGTTGTTTTGATTTGGAATACATTAATGAGGAAGGAATTATAACAATATAGTTATCTTTATTTTTCTTTCTTTATCTTTCTGCCCCAAAATTATGTACAAAACTGATTAATTATTTACAGGTTCTATTCGGTCACAAATTCTACCAGGATGTTTATGGGCAACTTTAGTACAATTTAGAGAATTCAGAAAATGGAAAAGCCTAAGCCACAAAATAACTTCACCACACTTATAAATCAGACGCAAATCAGGACCTTAGGGAAAAGCATGAGAATGCTGGTTTTATGCACGAGGACGGAGCAGGAATTTGGAGATGATCCCGAGGTCTTTCTTCGGTGGCAGGCTCCAGAACTGCAGGTTTTATAATCCAATTTGTGGATACTGTGGCACAAATCCAAAGGAAAAGGGACCCGCCAAAATCAAAGTGTCCGTAGATACAGCTGCCACAAGGGAAAACTTGTGCAGTAGCACTGTCTGAGCAGTGCAAGAAAAGCTGCAGGTTTATGGCAGGCAGGATCACTCCAGTGGCAGGTAGAGAGCATGACCCCAGGGCAGGCAATTCTGAGGAGAAGCCAGGTCCAAGTGCTGCTTTCTCCAATTTCACCACGAATCCACAGCGAAAGCAGAGTGAGTCCAAAAATGAGTGCAAAATGAGGGAGCCAAAAATTACCCAGCCCAGACTGCTTCCTGATCAATGTGTTTAAGATCTTCCTAGACAACATGTCCAGTGCCAACATATACTGGGAGTGAAGAACCCAGCCAATCACAGTTCACAAATCACAGTGGGCTCCCCCAATGGGTAAATACCTGTGAGGGACCTCCACCTCGGCAGCCAAATGGGTCCCTTGTACCTGTCCCCAGGGGGAGGGGAAGGCAATTTCGTGCCTTTTTCTTCCCCCATTCAAACCTCTCCTGATGGAGGAGGGGTAAGGAGGTGTTTGGAGCACCCCATAACAATTGTATGTCACTTAATTTTAGTATAATTAAAATATTTAAATATCAACTGCCACATTAGATTTCTTCAGTAGGCAGATTTTGGCCTGTTTCAAAGACTGTATGACACAGTCCGTTGGGAGGCAGTCCTGAAGGAGCAAGAACTTGAGGAAGGCTGGGCAATCTTCAAGATGCTTAAAGGTACAGGAACAAGTTGTCCCCACATACTGAAAGACAGGTTGGCAGGGAAGAAGGCCAACCTGCCTGAATAGAGACATTTGGCTGTAGTTCAGGGAGAGAAAAGAGATAATGGTCTTTGGAAGAAGGGCCAGGACACTCAGAAGGACTACAAAGTTGTTGTGAAGCTATACATGAAGAAAATTAGAAGGGTCAAAACCTGACTAGAAATTTATCTGGCTTTTGTTAAAAGCAAAAAGAAATGCTTCTACAAACACATTAACAACAAAAGAAGGACTAAGGAGAATTTCTCTCCTTTAATTGAATGCAAAGGGGAACAGAGTGGTCAAGGATGAGGAAAAGGCTGAGGTACCAAATATCTTCTTTGCCACAGTCTTTAGTAGTAGGACCTTTTTTCTTCTGGTTACCCAGTCCTCTGATCTGGAAGAATGAAGCAGAATGAAACCCCGATAATCCAAGAGGACATGGTTAGTGACCTGCTGCACTACTTACACAGAAGTTTATGGGGGCAGATTACATACAACCATGAGTACTGAGAACATTGATAGAAGTGCTCTCAGAACCGAGCCACTTTGCATCATTGACTGTAAGTCCTGGATAAGTGGGGAGATCCCACTTGACTGAACATTGTTAAACATGGTCTAAAGACTTAGTGGAGTTAAATCCAGTTGGCTGCCAGTCACAAGTGGTTTTGTTCAGGGCTCAGTACTGGGGCTCATTGTCATTATCACAGTATCACAGTATATTAGAGGTTGGAAGGGACCTTAAGAGATCATCAGGTCCAACCCACCTTGCCAAAGCAGGATCACTTAGGGTAAGTCTGCACAGGAATGCATCCAGGTGAGTTTGGAAAGTCTCCAGAGAAGGAGACTCCACAACCACCCTGGGCAGCCTGTTCCAGTGCTCTGTCACCCTCACTGTAAAGAAGTTTCTCCTCATGTTGAGGTGAAATATTCTAGGTTCAAGTTTGAACCCGTTGTTCCCCATCTTATTACTGTGCACCACCGAAAAGAGCTTGGCTTCATCCACTTGACACCCACCTCTCAGATACTTATACACATTGATGAGATCCCCTCTCAGTCTTCTCAAGACTCAACAGACCACGGGACCCCAGCCTGTCTTCACAGGGGAGATGTTCAAGTCCGCTAATCATCCGTGTGGCTCTCCATTGGATTCTCTTCAGGAGGTCTCTGTCTCTCTTGAACTGGGAAGACCAAAAATCTTGATCTGCTTGAGGCTAGTAAGTCAGAGGGACCTGGACAGGCTGGATTGATGGACCAAAGCCAATTGTATGAGATTCATACATGCATGAGAGTTCTATGCTTTCACGGTTTCTACAGCCATACAGTCCTTCTAAATACCAGCATATCTCATATGGAAATGGAGATAATCTGCATTTCTGAACTCCTCCCACTAGAGCACTTCAATCATTCCTCATTGACCATGATGTTTGTTATATCTCAGGACACTCTTTTGGAGCAGGCTACTCTTGTAAACTCCTGTAAACTCTACCACAGTCCTAGTATGGGAAAATGACTGACATCTACATTGTCATCCAGAGATGACAGAGATTTTGCACAGTATACATGACGTGTTATTTGTTTAGCAACTTCACAAAAGCAAAAGCTTTTTATCCTTTCCTGTGAAAATCTCTAAACCAGAGTTTTGTTTTGTTATTCTAGTCACTAAACTAAAGACTTGCACCCCAACCTTCTGGATAAACTTTGTCTGCCTGTGCATTCAGGAATACAGCAATGATGAGTCAAAAGAAAACATCTGTCTAAGTCATGCAGAAGAATAGAAAGGAGTATTGGATCCCTGGGTAATCTCTGGTTTTATTCAAAATATGGCTTTCTGCTCAAGAAAAAGGTAGAATTTCACCGAACCCTAAAGAGTCAATAAAACATTATCAACAATGGTTATTTTGTGTTAAGCACAGAAGATTCTTTATTATAAATAGTATAGCTTAAAGGGATAATATTAATGATAAAGCATAATCCTAACTGTACATATGTTGAATTTCACAGAAATTTGTAAACTATCGATAATATTTAATCAAGTTCTTTTTGTGGATTGAGGAATTTATTGACACACACACAGCAGAAATATTTCACTTCAAACAAATTACAACACTGCCACAGACTCAAAAATACAGTGCTGCTATTTGAGTGCTTTCATGATAGACTAAAGCTTCAGTAAATCAGATTGTATTGCATATTTCTAAAGTTAGTATGCCTATTTTTAGACATTTCTATATTGTACAATCACTAAAAAAAAAACAAACCACTCTTTCTCCAGTTGGAAAAAAATCTAATATTTAAATATTTGTAAAATTGAGGTACTATTTTTAAATTCTGTTGTTTGTGAAATTCCAAGATGTAACTATTTGGAAATATTTAAATAGTCAAATATTATTTTTAGATATTTAAAAAAATGGTCTATTTTGAACTTAGTTCTGATATATTCTCATAAAGTTAACATCTGAGTATTTCTTTTGGTCTTCTATTTGTATATATAATAACTTTTTAATGATAATCAGGATTATTTTTTTATGAAGCTTTGTTTCTCATTAAAAAAGGTATGTTGCAAGAAAATACCAATGAACTGCACTAAAATTACTAAAGAGATTTATTTTTATGCTAAGGGAACACATGATGCAGTTGTATTACAATTCTAACAAACAAGTTGCAAGTTTTTCTTTTATCCTCTGTTCATCATTAGGGTTTCTTAGTGACTCCATTGTGGCACTTACAATAATAAAAATTCCTCAGACTTTACAAAATATTTATAAGGTGGCTCCTATTGGGGGTTTTCTGGTATTATAAAGAGCTTTAATTTCTAGGTTAGGTAATATGAGGAAAAACTTGGCAGCAGTTTGTGCTGTTGAAACAGCTCGCAGAGGCAATTTATAAACCCAGAAAGGGAAAAGTAGAGGAACAATTATGTAATATAATAAATTCACCTTCTTTCCATTCATCTATTTCCAAATATAAATTTTGACCTGCCTTCTTCTTTTAGCACATATTGCAGTGTTTGTGTTATTGCTAAGTACAGTACATTAATACAAAAAGAAAAAGAAATAGGTATGTGTGTGTGCCTTTGCACAAAGTAGAATTGTAACAATGTAATGAAACATTGAAAGACACTTCACCAAACTATGTTACTGGATACAAACTGCTGGATGTCTGACAATAAAGATATTATTCCTAGCTTCTTGAATGATTGTCAAATCACAGACAACAGATGGGAGAATCGTAGAATTGTCAGGGTTGGAAGGGACCTCAAGGATCAGCTAGTTCCAACCCCTCTGCCATGGGCAGGGACACTTTCCACTAGATCAGATTGCCCAGAGCCACATACAACTGGCCTTAAAAACTTCTAGGAATGGGCTTCCACCACCTATTTGAGCAACCCATTCCAGCATTTCACCACCCTTATAGAGAAGAGCTTCTTCCTAACATCTAATAGACCCTCCTCTAGCACTGATCTATTCCCCCTAGTCCTATCACTCCCCAACATCCTAAAATGCTTTTTTTTAGGGCCCCTTCAGATACTGGAAAGCTGCAATAAGGTCTCCTTGAAGCCTTCTCTTCTCAAGACTGCACAACCCCAACTCTCTCAGCCTGTCCTCATAGGAGAGGTGCGCCAGACCTCTGATCATACCTGTGGCTCTTTTCTGGACAAGTTCCAGCATGTCCAGATCTTTCTTGTAATAGGGGCTCCAGAACTGGACACAGTATCCAGGTGGGGTCTCACCAGAGCTGAGTAGAGGGGGAGAATCACCTCCGTTGACCTGCTGGCCACACTTCTCTTGATGCAACCTGGGATACAGTTGGCTTTCTGGGCAGCTCATATTGAGTTCAGAACCATAGAATCATAGAATCATAGAATGCTCTGGGTTAGAAGGGACCTCTGAAGGTCATCTAGTCTAACCCTTTCTTCAGTAAGCAGGGGCATTCTCTACTAGATCAGGTTGCCCAGAGTCCTGTAGAGCCTCACTTTGAATATCTCCAGGGATGGAGCCCAAACTACTTCCCCAGGCAACCTGTTCCATAGTTGCACTACCCTCATGGTAAAGAACTTGTTCCTAACATCCAATCTAAATCTACTCTTCTCTAGTTTGAAGCCATTGCCCGTCATCCTATCACTATCACTACAGGTTTTTGTAAACATTCTCTCCCCATCCTTCTTGTGGTCCCCCTTCAGATACAGGAAGGTTGCTGTTAGGTCTCCCTGGAGCCTCCTCTTCTCCAGGCTGAACAATTCCAGCTCCCTCAGCCTGTCCTCATAGCAGAGGTGCTCCAACCCCCCAATCATTTTTGTGGCCCTCCTCTGGACCTGCTCCCTCAGGTCCATGTCTTTCCTATATTAAGGGCTCCACACCTGGACACAGTACTCCAGGTGAGTCCTCTCCAGAGCAAAGTGGCAGAATCACTTCTTTGAATCTGCTGGTCACACATTTTTTGGTTCAGCTGAGGATGCGATTGGCCTTTTGGGCTACAAACTGACACTGTCTGCTCATGTCCAGCTTGTTGTCACCCCGTGACAGGTTGAAAATCCCCCCCAACATTAAATTGCCAGACCAGCTCATCTGGAAGCAAAATGAAGCTGTATTTTTACAAGCAAAACTACAATCTACAATGAAACAAAATGAATATGAATGAAATATACCATATTTACATATGTTTACAGATATTTACAATTGATAAACAGCACAAGAACCCCCCTGGACAACCAGAGAAGCTACTAATAGCTTCCCCCTCCCTGCTGTGATGAAGAGGTTATTAATTTATGAATTATGAAAATTATTTTATTCATAATAATTGTTAATAACCGATTAATCATTTTTTAAATATATTGAATCTAATGCACGGTTGTGAAAACATATCCCACAACTGGTTTAGCATGTACAATCTGACCCAGTTGGAATATTTACAGAATTAATTTCTAATTAAAGGAATGAAAGGTGTAGTTCTGCTGCTTGTCCACGAGATGGCGACTCGATGAGATGCTTGGCGGCTTTATATGCAGAGAAATTTACAATGCTATCAAGAGGCAATTCAAGCTGGAATATCACTCGGCTAGGTGCGGGTGCTTTGAACTGAAAGTTAGCGAGTGTTGCACACGTGAAAAGATACACTGTGTCTTTGTTTGTAGCGAAGCAAGTTGCTGGGTTGCTGGGTTATGCTGGCTGCTCGCTGTCTGCTTACTGTCTGCCCGGGGCTGGCTCGTTCCGAACGGTGGAAGGCTCCCGGGGCTGAGGCTGTGGCTGAGTCGCTGGCGGGCCGCAGGGGGGCTTTCCTCCGGACGGTGACTTTCTTTCTTCTCCCAAGAAGAGGTGCCAACATGTCAAGGAGGTGGCTTCTGAAACATGTTCCAATCGAGGGGTGCCAACATGAAGATGTTGTTCCTGGCACACATGGAATGTTATTGCTTTGCTTTTTGCAGCATGCAATTGGTCAGCTAAGGAATCACGCTCTCTGCACGTGTCCAGTAGCTACCCTGAGAACAGTGGCTGCAACATAGACGTACTTGTTTCAGGAACTATTTCCAATATACCTTACAATTAACCTTATATTCCGTTTTGCATACATTTTGGAAATATGCAACTCATCATGTATTCACAGTAACTGTATAAGGCTTGAAATGCCTCCCAAGATAACTTCATGTAGATTGAGTAAGGATTTCTAAGATCAAAAGTTTTCCTTGTGGTTGAAATATTATTTCTCTAATATCTGTGAGTCACTTCAAGCGTACAGCTATTGTAGTACATCCAGTGCATATAACACTGTATGAATAATGAGGTACACTGCCATAATGTTATATTGACTTTTTAAAGTTTGTTCAAACACACAACACACTTTGTGTACTCCATGAAAGTATTATACAGATTAAATAATATCTTACTACACTATTGTGACAAAAATTGAGACAATATACAGCCAATGCCAAATGGTACATTTATATGTTGGTTTGTGCATTAAGATAAGGCAATATAGAATTTTTTTTTTTTTACCTTTTTTCCTCCTCCACTTCTTGTCTGCAGTCTAGAGAAAGCTGATCTAAGCTTAGCTGTGTTTTTAGGGCACTTAGGTGTGTGTTTTGTTTTTTTCTCCCAATGTAGGACTATGCTGTATCAAAACAGTTCTCAAGACATTTATATCTTAATAGGTTTGATATTAGCTGATGTTAGTTTGTGAAAGGTTCAATGGTTTTGTTTTGCAGTCCTAAGTGAAAGCGTACTTCATGATCTCAAAACTTGCTGGAAAACATCTGATGCTCACTACACAAGTTGCCCTAAATCAACAGATATTATAAAGAGTGGAACATATAAAGTATACATTTTTTAAATTGAGTGTTTCTTTCTCTTCATATATTCAAGAAATCTGATAGCAGTATACTATTTTCTACATCTTCAAAACAGTGATAGACATGTTAAAAAATTACTGTGGATACACTTTGTTCAAAGTTCTGCAAATTAAAGGCTACAGAAAATTGAAAAAGTTTCCTAATTTGCGAATCATAAATATCTTTGATTTGTTCCTTAGCAGTTGTGTGTACCGTTCAAAGTAAGTTAATAATTAATTATATTTATTCCCAGAGTGTGGAATTATCTTGCACTTAACAATATTGATAAGTAATGATGGCAAATAGATGACTGTAAATACATAGTCTTTGTTTTAAAAGCAAGTATTATTAGAGCTAAAGACAATAGCAAATAATTTCAGTATTTTCATCACAAGCTGCAAAATTTGTCTATTATCTGACACATGTAAACTCTATTTGAGCTGCTGCTTTGGCATAAAGCTAGTTGTTTCATGCCCTTTCTGTATTATCTACTATGTCGGTGTAGTTGGTGAGCACTACAAGACAGAGGACTACACTACTCATGAATGACCAGCTTTTTGTGTAATAATAGTAAAGTAGATCAAGTAGTAGGAACCACATAAGATGAAATTTTAGTAGTCTGAGTGAAGGATTTTTATATGATTCTAATCATGCTTAATTCCTTCTAATGAAAACAGAGAATCACTACTGTAATATGACTCAAGTTTTAGGGAAATTTCTGATATATCTTCAGGCTTTGCTCTTTCTTTCCACTGACTATGGGGAAGAACAAGTCAAAGAAGTACCTCATCCACTTTCTTACAGAAGTTTCTTAAATTCAGGGTTAGACTATTTTTTCCTGAAGCACTGTTGGAATCCACTATGATTTACCACATTTCACTATTTCTAGTATCATATTAGCACTGTTATTCTGTCTTTGTGCATGTATTTATAATTCCTTTACAAGCACATACATATATATATATATATATATATATTTGTAACAGGTTAATGTATGGGTTAACTGGATTGCTTCACCATCCTCCCTCTCCCTCTCCCACACTGGCAGGAGTTATCTCCTATATACACATATATTCTAATTCTCATTCATTTTCCCTTTCCCACAGTTTTCTGAAAGTACACAATTAGTCTGCTTTCTAATTTCTTTTGCAGTATAAATTCCAATATTATTTTTACAAATCATTCTGATCTTCAACTTTATTAATATTTTGGTCTAATTTTATTTAAGTAAAACCAACCAACCAAACACAAACCTTTTCTTTTAAATAGATCTTCTCTAACTTCCTGAGACAATTTGTTTCCATATTTTTTAGCATAGCAGGAAACCTGAAAAACTTAATTGTATTAAGATGGTACTAGCACATTAATTCATCTGATTATTTAGAAGTCTATTCCATATTAAAAAGTGCTACTTCATGGAGACTGAAAGCCAAATCATAGCATAAATAATAAAACCTCTCTGGATTAACCCTCTATCTCCTACAAAATTCTCTGCAGAAAAAAATTGGTGGAACAAATGTACTATTTGACAAGTAAATATGAAGTATCACTATTGTTTTTACTTAAACTTTGTTTAAGGTTATTTTCTTTTTCTGTAAAATTAAGGACTTATTTTTCAGTTTATTGCATGTTTTTATTCGCTGCTAATTCAAGTAAGCTTTGAGTGTTTTCAGTAATTCAATTACACTCAGACAATCCTTAGTTAATAGAAGGTTAACAAAATTTAAGCTTCTCAATACCATTAAATCTCAAATTCATAATGTTATCAAATGCTCATGTCAGTGAAACAGATTCAGAATTTAATCTTTAGTCATTCTGCAATTATAATGAATGCAAATCTCTTTAGGAACAAAAGATAATTCAGAATCAGGCACAGAATATTCTAAGTGAGAATTACCAAAATTTATCTTCAGTTTACACCTTTAATGTGTCTGAACTATCTCAAAAATCTAAATTATAATTACATAAGTTGCGGACACTTGTTTCTAATATTTGTTAGTTAATGTTCATAGTTATGGTACCATACAGACATGTTAAATACGTTAAATGAGCTCTCTGTAGTAAAGTCAGTGATCATTTGCTGATGTTAATACTAAGCATTCCTTCTCTAGCTGACTTAAATTTAAACACACTTGTGTGTTATATTTCTATATAAGTAAGCTTGAGCAAAATACTTTCCTCTAACTTCAACATTTTCTGGATAGTTTGTTTCAGCCAGATTTTTTTTTTTTTAACATCTAGTATGATGTCATTTTGAAATGTTTAACTTTGCCTATACTCTGCATGCAGAGCTAAGGTATAGAATACCTGGATGCATTCCTGTGTGACCTAGTATAGGTGATCCTGCTCTAGCACAGGGGTTGGACTAGATCTCTTGAGGTCTCTTCCAGGCCTTAACATTCTGTGATTCTGTGAATAAAGAATTCATGTTCACTTTATGGAGTGGATCTTCCCTAGCTTCTAAACACTTTAGCATTTTTTCTTTTAATTTAATCTTAAGAAACAAGCCTATGAGATATTTATGCAATAATAACATTATAGTATTACATTATAATTATATTACAAGATAATGATATTATATAAATATAACCGGTCTGATAGACCTCTCACTTCAACAGCATTCCAAAACTATTAGACTGAAAATGAGAGGACGATAACAATGCATAAAGCAAAACAGTACATTATATATTGGCTTTTGCTGTTATTGATTTTAATATAGTCTGTAATTGATTATTCAACTCTAACAGTTTTTATTATAACTATATTTTTCATTATTCTAGAACTGGAAGAGTTTTTCTTCAAGAAGCTGCAATTATGAAAACAGAAGCTTTGAAGTAAAATTCATTTTCTACCTAGATTTGCGGCTTCTTTTTTCTTCTTTTTTTTTTTTTTTTTCAGTTCAAACATATGCAGCTACTATTATCATAAAATCATAATTTCTAAAAGTGATTGCAAATCTTCAAACTGATCTAAACAATTTTTTAATTCCTTTAAAACTTTTACATTTTTAAGTTCTTTAAAATTTCTGCAACTATTTAAATGAGAAAAGATTATTTCTTTGATTGAGGATGACTGATCCAACTCTCTATAGTCTAATTTAAATACTCTTCCTACAATTCTTAGGTTTCAGAAATTGGTATGTGATTTTGTCACTTTATAATTATCAACAAAGTTTACTGGTGGACTCAGCAGTGCTAGGTTAACTGTTGGACTTGATAATTTTAAAGTTTATTTCCAATTTAAATTATTCTATGAGCCTATGATCTAATCAAACTACTCTCTCTCTCTCTGTTACACATAGAATGAGATAAATTAACAAACCCCGTGGCACTCCTAGATTTTAAGATGTCATTGCAATGAAAATAAACTGATAGTTTTGGGGAACTTGTGGTATTTTTACCGGTTTGTTTGACTTACATTGCTGAACTTTCATTTATATCCTTTCAGATTAATTTACATATTTTTGTAGTCCTTGGCTTTATGGTCCTATATCTGGGGAGGAATAACAACAGGCACTAGTACAGGTTAGGGGCTGCCCTGCTGGAAAGCAGCTCCACAGAGAAAGACCTTGGAGTGCTGGGGGACAGCAAGTTCTCCATGGAACAACAATGTGCTCTTGTGGCCAAGAGAGCCAATGGGATCCTGGGATGCATTGAGAAAGGTGTGTCCAGAAGGTCTAGGGAAGTTCTTTTACCTCTCTACTCTGCCCTGGTGAGACCACACCTGGAATACTGTGTCAAGTTTTGGGCTTTCCAGTTCAAGAGAGACAGAGACCTGCTGGAGAGAATCCAACAGAGAGCCACGAGGATGATTAGGGGACTTGAGCATCTCCCCTATGAAGACAGACTGAGATCCCTGGGGCTATTTAGACTTGAGAAGAGAAGACTGAGAGGGGAGTCTCATCAATGTGTGTAAATATTTGAGGGGTGGGTGTCAAGTGGAGGGGTCCCAGTTCTTTTTGTTGGTTCACAGTGATAAGACAAAGACCAATGAGTTCAGACTTGAACATAGAAGATTTCACCTCAACATGAGGAGAAACTTCTTTACAGTGAGGGTGACAGAACCCTGGAACAGGCTGCCCAGGGAGGTTGTGAGTCTCCTTCTCTGGAGACTTTCAAAACCCACCTGGATGCATTCCTTTGCAGACTACCCTAAGTGATCCTGCTTTGGCAAGGTGGGTTGGCTACAATAATCTCTTGAGGTCCCTTCCAACCTCTGATATACTGTGATATTGTGATACTGTGATCAAGACAGCCTTCTAGTTTTTCAGTTTACTATAATTCCTGTGAATTTACTAAACACAGAAATTAATATAATGCTCAACATAACATAAAGTTAATTTGCTTTTATGTATATGCTGCTTATATCCAGACCTTATTTAAATTAATGATACTGTATTAACCTCACTTGTTTCAATATGTGTCCTGTTGTGAAGTGGGGGGCTTGACAACAGCTCCAAACTAGTTTAACAATAGTTCATTACCCTTCTTTCTGAGAAAATGAAACTTGAGAAACTAGTATTGTTTGCATGAAATAATCTACATTGTTACTCAATTATGAGCATTAATCTGTGCAGATTTATAGGATTCTGACAACTTCTTGAAATAATAAAACAGGAAAATTATTTAGAACCAGCTGCATACTACTAAAGCTTTGTCTCACTCTGAGTAAAAGTTTATATGTATGTGTGTGTGTGTATGCATATAATGTATACAAATATGTATGTATTCATATAGGTATGTTTACACATGTAGACTCATAAGTGTTGCTAAGGAATATGGGAGTTCCTAGGGGTTTTTTTGCTGTTTTCTTTCACTGCTTCAACTTAAATCAAAGTACGTCCTTGAACTATGGAAGAATTTATGTCTGTTGGCAGATGTGGAATGTCTAGAAACTGACAAAGAAGGATATTAACAGAAATTATTCATCATATTTATTACTATTCAAGACGATTTCAATTTAAATAATCCTTCAATGAGCAGAAAAAAAAGGTCTATGAATATCAAATATTGATAGCTTCATATATCATCTTGTATGTTTGTGCGCACCCTCTGCTGAAAAGCATCGAAATTTTATGGTTGTTCCTCTGTGGAAAATGAGATATTATATTGTAAATTATGTTCTAATTTTAAGCTATTTGGACAGGTCTTCATTATTGCTGGTGTTTTGTAGCAATGGTTTTCATCAATAGCACACTACACTGTATAGATAAATTTTATTAATACTGAATTTTAATTATTTAGTTCTGTCTATACTATATTTATATCTTAAAGTTCTGTAGGTTTTTTTCCTGTCAAACTGAGGATGTGGTCATCAATGGCATAACTTCCCACCCCAGTCTAAACAAGATTATGCCTACCTTGCAATACAATTACACTTTGAAGTAGGCAGCAGAATTTGGCAGATAACATTACCACACATTTATTGGTTTATTGTGACTGTTTCTCACCACAAATACTCACTAATGTTTTTAGTTTGTCTTCAGGTTTGTCAGATGCATGTAATGAGTTGCCCAGTCTGCAGGCTATTTTTTAAAAACTCTAAGCACACATAGAACTCAACTCTTCCATGCTTTTCTCTTACTTCCAACAGATCTTTCCTGATTCCTGCTAGCCACTGGAAAACACATTGTATTACCTGCACTACCACTACTATTTTGAAAACTAAGATACGCAGATTCTGCAGAAATACTATGCTAGCTTTCAAATACTCTTAGAGCCTTATGTTGGCTGATTAGCACTTGCTTGTAATGGCCTAGTAGGACAGCACAAGGGCAATATCCTTTTGAGATGAACACAGCATGAAATGAAACACTTGGAAACCATGACTAATGAAATTCAAGGCATGGCAAGTAGCAGTTCAAATATTTTTACACAGCAATCCAAAACAAACTGTACAATGATAAATCTTTTTAAAAGAACAGAGATCAGGAAAAAAAAAAAAACCCACACAATAATTAATCCTTTTATGCTAAGATGAAATCTGAAAAGCCATTATTCCTTTCACTGCATTTAGTCCTCTTGAGAAAGATGTGGTTTTAGCACAACCAGTCAAATACTTGATGATGATTTACCTGTCCAAAACTAATTTTCTACAGTGCTGACTTCTTGTCTAAGCTTGCCACTTTAAGTGGCCTACATAATAATGGAAGAGAAATGGGCACTTCTGGAATCTCATCTTAAAATAGAAATCTAAAATATGCAGATTAATTCTGTCCTAATAATGGCCTTTTCTTGTTTTCCACTGACTATAAAGGACTCCTAGAGCAAATGAATCAGATGCAAGTATTCATTCTGTAAACATTTCTGACAAATTAATTCTACACAACAAATCTACAAGTCAAATGTTTCAGATTATTTCACTGATCTATTTTCATTTAGAAAGTAGATCTGCTTTTAAGAAGTCTTTTCTGGAGCCTTCCAGGGATATCATTTAGAACAATTTATTCCCTAAATCTTAATTAATTCTCATCTCATAATCATATGGACTTACCTCACAAAATATTAGAAAAAAAAATCATAGAACAGCTCAAGTTGAAACGGATCTCAAAAGTACATCTGACTCAATTTTCATAGGAAAGGGACTTCCTTTTATAGATGAGATTATCTAGCACTATGATCATGAGTATGTTTCACTGTCTGTTTCTTCTGATTGTTATCAAAACCAAATAAAAACTTTAATAATTAATGAAAGGTAGTGAATTTTTTTTTTCAAAAAGCTTTAAAAAATCAGAAAGACAAGTCCCTGAACGTGGGGTGGAATAACCAAACACTCAGCATGATCAATGCCACCATATCATCATTACGATGAGAGGGGGAGATTCTGAGGAATGGGAGCACTGAGTCACAAAATATTTAGTTTGTGCGCTAGGATCACCAAAATACCTTAGTCAAAATTTCAGAAGAGCACATTCCCTTAAAATGTAACTTAGACCATCCTTGTGTATTGTTACTGCTTTTTACAGCACTCTCCTGGGAGGGAGAAGAGATTTATCTGTGTTCAAGAAACCAAACTTCCTGACTCCAAAGTGAGTAATGTCATCCTAAAGGTGTTATATGAAAGCTAGATGGTGGTCCAACCAACTTCTTCAGCTGTGTTTTAAAATAAAGGCAAAGTTTACTGCCTGAGCAGTCTCTAGGCTGCAGATCCTAATAAAATCTTACTCAGGATTTTAGATGTTTAGTTTCCAGTTCTTTAGGTAAAAAACTTATACAGAAAACATTCTCATCCTTGTTCTAGAAAACCAGAAGAGGAGCATGTGATGATGTGATTTCTCCCTTGTACATATTTGGGAAAGTGCAATAAAAATCTAGTGAGGATTAAAAGTCCTTCTTTAGTGCAATGTTACTAGTCAATAAAAAATGAGGTCTTCTTGATATGTTTGATTTAATTACATTTCCAAATGTCGTGGAGTTCTTTGTTGATTTTTTTTACAACTTTACTGTAGTATCCATACCGCACTGTTGTACAATCTTTAATTGTTTTTACATATGGGTGAATGTTGTCTATTTTTACAGCCATCATTTATTTTTAATAATCATTTCTGCTTCCACTATTTAACCAAGTTCTAATTGTTTCTCATTTTTAATGGGCTCCAGGCATAACCTGTACTTCCTTTTTTGTCATAGTTTAACCCAGCCAGCAATTAAGACCCACACGGTTGTTTACCCACTCCCCCACAGTGGGATGGGGCAAACAATCAGAAGAGGAAAAGAGTGAAAACTCATGGGACGAGATAAAAAATTAAGTAGGTTTAATAGCGCAAATCCAAAACATAGTCCCATAAAAGCTGCTCTGAGCAAAATTGACTCTATCCCAGCCAAAATCAGCACATTGTAATCTTTCTTTCTTGTAACAGAGTATTAACATTTTTAGGCTACTTACATATTTACATTCTTTCTATTCTGTTTTTAAAGGAAATTACTAAGAGAACTTCATTAGATTGCCCCCACTGTAAATATTATTCTATTTCCCCTGTGAATCAACCTCCCTTGAAATAATCAGTAACCCCTGTCTGAGCTTTCTATGCTACCCAATCTTAGGCCTAATTCTTGTTTGTTTCTTTAAAATATTCATCCTGGGACCACAGTTTCAAAAGAGAGCTAGCATTTTAAATAGGCTTTTAATTGTAGTTTGGTTTTTAAATTAATCATAAAGAGAAGAATATTTTGCCAGTAGGGGGGGATATAATACCAGCTTTTTTTTTTTAATTTATTTTATTTTACATGATTTATTGCATACTACAAGGAATATTTTATTATTATGATTTCTTTGTGCTAATTGACCAAAGCTAGACAAATATTTCCATGGCTGCAAAAACATAACTACCCAAATGGCAAGGCTAATGGAATATGTACAGCCCCAAGTATTTCCTGGAGGCTGACATTGCTCATAACAAAAATTTCATCATATTTACTGGGGTCAAGATTAGATCCTTTGTCACTAATTTTCTGCATACACTGAATTTACAAGTGGTGTATACACAAGTCATGTAAAATAGTCCATATTATTTTAGAATATGAGGTTGTGATTTTTTTTTTCAGTAAAATAACACCAACATTATTTCCACTGCACATATATTACATTAGAATATTTGTGTTTGTCATAGCCTGAGCAGAGGATTTGCCTCCCAATAAAGTTATACAGGTATGTCTAGGAAAAAAAAGAAATGTTATGCTGACACGCCCCCAAAACACCAGAAGAGCTACTTAACCCCAAAGATTTTAAATTCACCCTATTAACTACGGAGTGAAACAGTTTCTTAACTCCTAATTGAGAGTATGTTTATGAATTAATATTTTGTGGGTCTTAACATTTCTGTTCATTTCTGTCCCCACCTTTATTTATTTTAGCTTCTTAGAGTGCTGTATCTCTGCAACAGACTGTTTTTTTCTGAAAAAAAAAATGAAATCACATTAGCTCAGGATTGATAAGGACACAACTAACATCCCTAATTATTGCTGTAAAAATACAATCCAGCAATGTATCCCTTAAGAAGAAAATAAATTCCATTCACTAACATGCTCAATTTAATTTTTCCACCTACAGTACTAGAAGGATTAAATAAATATTCTCATGGGACAGTATTTTAAAGGCTTAGGTTGTGTGCTACATGGACAGCCATATGGATTTCAAATGAACTCTATATGCAAATACAGTAGAACCAGCATCATTATTTATTCTCTCTTCTTTCCCTTCTCCTCCCTCTCCCTAAAATAATGTATGATATTTCAATGATATGAGGATGAAGACTTAAAGGAATTTTATTTGCACTCTTTTAACCAAAATTTCTTTAGAAATTAGCATAACAACAACAGTGCTACCATTAATCTTCTTTATATACTATTTATTAAAAGTTAACTTCCCAAACCAGACAAAGATAATTTGCCACCTTCACTAATTTAGACATATCAGCCTGTCACATATAACTGATTTGCTCTTCATGTCACCCTTATCTCCAGTCTATTCTGCTATTAGGCACTTAAATTTATGTCTTTATATTTTGTATATGCATTTGTATTTTTCTTTTACTCAATGGGAATTCTGTCATTACCTCTGCAGAATCCTTCTAACAAGACAGCAAAAATATCCATATGGTGACATACAGATTAAAATAAATTGTTTACCTCTGCAACCTTTCAGTTTTAAAGGTGTCATACTTTACTTGAAAACCTTTTGTCTGTTATCTGGTAGTTAATGCAAAGTGTTGATTTACAGTCTCTGCTCCCTCCAGTAGAGAAGTTTTCTTTGGGCAGCAGTTCTCAGTTTTAACTCAACATATAATTTAAAAAATAACAGAACTGATGAATCTTTCAATAATCCAACAGGTTACCCTGTCCAGTCTTTTCTGTTAGTACCTCAGGAGGAAGTAGAAGATTAAAAAGTGATGTACAATATCTTCTGTGATAAAGGACTTAAAAAAATATATTAAATAAGCACCACCACTGCAATAATACTTCCAGCTGCAGTTTTTATAACATGGGTTATTACCATTTTGATATTAATAACTGTTTTAATCATCATTTTGAATTCATTTAAATAAATACTTTTTGGATCCTGGATCAAAAATAGAATATTACCTTATTTATTCCTGCTACCGAGGATGTTCACAATAAGATAAATTGTATAATCAGAGATATACATTAAAAAATCTCATTATCTGTTATCTTTATGCTATATAAGAAAAAATGGCATATATTTGATTTGTTTGTACTGTTTATCACTAACAGATTACACAAAAATACTGTTCACTTAGCAGCTGACTTGATTAAAACTGCAAATACTGCATCTAAGTTGCTGAAGAGTAACCTTTGTTGCTTAGTAACACCACATAAAATCCAAGTGGTGACATAAAAAGCTAGTATCCTGCTGACTATTAATCACTGAATTTGCTATGCTTATGAATATTTTGCTTAGTTTGGTTTTGCATATTTTAATAGTTTTAATATCTTCATAGTTCTAATATTTTTCATAAAATTTGCCATCAGCATTATCACACTATTTTTTGCATTAATCTGCATATATTATTATAGATATTCTATACTAGAATGCAGTATATTTTTAATAATCTATGAAACCCAGTACTTTATAATGAAAATGGAAAGTAAAGAACTTCATCTTCCTCCACAGAAAAAAAAAAAAAATCTCTTCCTTGTTAAACACAAAGATTCTTACTACTAAGTGATAGGCAAAAAGGGTTGTACTTCCAGTACCATGATCTTTTGTTTGACCTGATCAGCATCTGGCACTGAAAATTTAACATACTGAAATTTGGTGGGTCAGTGTTGTCTTCTTTATATAAACATATAAAGGTAAAAATCTTATAAGAAATGTCAAAAATTAGGATTTGGAAGGAATGAGAATTATTTTCATGTTTTCTTTAAAAATAGATCTCTCACTCCTTATCTCCTGATATTTCTTGCTAACTAATTAGGCTTTGTTTTTTCATCTGACTAAGCAATCTGGGATTACATCAAAAGACAAAATTTATTTCATATATTGGAAATGAAATTGCTACAGGAAGGTAACATCAGGTAGAAAATTCAGTTACTCTCAATAGAAATGTTTGAGAACCATAACCCATTCCCCTTAGAAATAAATAGTGTGGCATTGTGCAAGAACATAAGCGTAAACTAAGATAATACAGTCGTACACTGATACACAATTTGAGTTGTGATTTCAGTTATAAATGACTTGGTAGTAAACTTTGCTCAGAGTTAAAGAATGTGGCACAAGATATACATTTGCAGAAGCTATTAGGATTTTGTCTGAGAAAAGAACATACAAAAGTACCAGTACTATTCCTTGTGACTAAAATGATGAATAAACATAGTTTATTAATCAAAACAGTATTTATAAATATTTCCTAATATTTTTGTCATATCGGACAAGGAAAACAAAGGATAGCCACTGGGGTTAGTGACATATAATGATGATATGCAAATTGAAAACAGTACATCTAAAATCTAAATGTGTTTATGATAGAAGAGCAGGATCCTCCCCCCCAGAGAACTGTGGAGAACCAACAGATGAAATGCACACTGCAAGTGAAAAAGTATGAGAAGTGATTGTCAAATACTGATATTTATAAAGAGGACAGAAACTGACCTACATACCTCTGAACTTGTTTGTCCTTATATTTTGGAAGTTTTAAAACAAATATTTAAGGAAAAAAGTTAAAGCCTCAAGGAATTAAATAAACATATAATGTGAGCATACATAGGAACATACAGGATCTGATGACAATAGATATTTGGTTGTATTAAAGAGAAAACATTATGCTGTGAAGGAGTCATAATTGCAGTTTTTTGAGGATTGGAAATAGTTTCATTATCTCAATCTTAATTCTGACCTTGACTCAAAAGCTGAAGTGAGGTAATGAAATTAGATGATATCACAAAGTTGGCAGTCATTCTGAATAGTGAAGAGCAATGAAATATTACACATAAATAAATTAATAACCTTAGGGAATGAAGTAATGGGTTGAGGGGGAATTTATGGCAATAAAGTGCAAGTCCATTCATTTAGAGACTCAGAAACAAGAAATGAATGTGGAAAAAAAACCCAGATATTTGTATATTTATAAAATATATTTATAAGGATGATAGCAAATAAATAATAGAATAAAGCTGTAAAAAGGGTAAGTATCATCCCCCAAATCAGTAAGGAAACTGTTTCCATTCAAGTAGAAATCTTACTACCTTTGTGAACGATCTCAATGAGACATTGTTTAGAGTCAGTGTACAGATTTAGTTACACAAATTGAGGAAGGATAATGGGCTACTATGAAAATGTGAAACAAAACAAAGCAAAAACTGCAAACCTATAATTTGAAAAAGAGACCAGTAAAACATGACTGTCTTAAAAATTTAAGATTCATAGATTGTCTCTATCCTCTCAAGGAAAACACACTGGGGGATACACTCCAGGTTGATCCCATACTATCCTCACTTAGTTCCTTGGCTCTAGTTTGGACTGGTCCAATTAACTTTTTCCAAGACAAAGCCTTCTGAAAATAACTCTCTTCTGAGACCACTCTTAAAAGTCAGTACAGACCACACAGGAGCAGATATTGTTTAACCTGCATTAACTTTTGTCAAAAATTCTGTTGGAAGGCTTTTATACCACAACACTAATGATATTTATCACCAGTTTTATACTAATAAAAATAAAAGGTTATATTACAGTCTCAGAATTTCAGAATGAAAATAAACTAGATTAAATTAAAATAAAATAAATGCATTAAAAATAAAAAAGAAAGAAACCCAAAGTATTTTCAGGGGTCACACCAGCAATACATTAGACCTAATGGAAATCCAAGGACAAATGTTGTGAAGATTGTCTGCTCTGGAGTAAACTTGCTCTAAATTTTGTGGACACAAATCTTTGTATTCTTTTTGAAGGGTGATAACATGAGACTGATTTGTTTACAGGATGTTACAGGATGTTAGGGGTTGGAAAGGACCTCTGGAGTTCTTTGAGTCCTGTCTTCTGCTGCATCTTTTCTAAGACAATTGTACAGTGTATGATCTCATTAAACTCTTTATCTCAACCCAGAGGATTTTTTTGTGTGTTACTTTCCCTCCTGCCTGTGTACGGGGTGTGGAGGGTCTTGCTTGTGGTAGTGGGCTGTGTTAGCCTAGGACATGGATTTGATACATTACCTTTACTTCTTATTTTCATGTATCTTACATGTGTGTGCAATTGTAAATAAATTTTACACTGGCATTTCCACAGGATAAATACCTTGAATTTGACCCATGACATCATTTTTCCCATCTTAAAGTGATAACTGTTCCCTCGATTTTCAGTTTTCAAACTTTAAGGTCTACAATAAACTGAAATTTGGATCTCTTGCAGCAGTGCTGGAGAAAAATAACAGATTAATAAGTAACCTTTTTTTTTTAAATAAAAACCTTAAGAACTTTTTTTTTTAATAAAAACTTTTTTGGAAGAAAGTTTGCATATATTGTATGGAAATCTAAGTATACACAATGACTACTCATCACATAAGGAAAATGAAACACAGAGGATATGAAATTACTCATTTGGTGCAACATTTTCTTCTCCCAGGATGAGCATCCAGTTTTCTAAATTCTTCAATTTGTGAACTTACATAAAAATGTGATTTATTCTTCTCATATTGTTTATTTCTTTTGTTCGTTGTTGTTGTTTGTTGTTTTGGGTTGTTTGTTGTTGTTGTTGGTTGGGGTTTTGTTTGTTTATTTGGGGGGTTTTGTTTGTTTCTTTGTTTTTAAATCTCACTATTTCACATCTGTCATTAGTTGCAAACATAAAAATAGTTATTTTGACCTTTCAGGTGAAAAATCTACTATGATCAGAATTCTGTTGATGAGGTTGAGATGAATTTTTCTGAAACTTAAGAAATGTAGTTTCCCATAGTAATATTAAACCAGAATGTGAACAGAAAATAAAAATACAGTTCTAAGATAAATGGGGAATGAAAGGTCTCAAAATTTCTAGATTCAAGATTGCCCTGAACATCCTTTTGTTTCCTATGTTAAATTGGAGAGATTTCTTATTGTTCTTGATAATGACTTTTTTCTGACTTTCCATTACATGTTGGAGTGTCCTTAAATAAAGTGTATTAATGGCAGCCACAGTGCCACAATGGTAAGTGCAGGGCCCATATTAGCACAAGAAGGGAAAATACATTATATATTAAAAAAGAGTCAAAAAATTCTGAACACATTCTAAAACTACACAGTTACTAATTCTTGTGCTCATATTTTGTATTTTCTATATTTATTTTTGTTGTGAAAATCATTTAATCCAATGTCACGTCTCCATAATTCATTATGCTAAACTGCATACCAATTCATCCTTTTTCTTTTTGCAAACTGCATTGCTATGGCTGCGTAATATTCACAGTACATTTATACTTCTGAGCAACGAGGTCTGTAACATTTTTTTGTAATCCATTATTGGTACATTGTAATACCACTTAATAGCATAACACATGTTTTAAGCCTCTTCCAGCTGGCATGGTCAGCTACTGCTAACTCCCAAGTTCCCAGATAATGTGAATTTGATGATCATTCTCTGTTGCAGAGATATGGGATTGCATAGTAATGGAGCTAATCACTAGTTCTGTATCTGTGATGTTCCTATAAAGACTTGTCACGGTGACATAGATAAGGAAGGTCTGACTCACATTCAAAATGCCAAGTCTCTACTTCTCTGAAATTTCAATTCTATTTAACACAAAACAGAGGATTTTGATGAGTGCTACTAGCAGAAATCAGGCCTCTAGGGTGTAAGAATATGGGGAAACATTAATGATTTTTTTTCAGATATAGCAGTGATTTACAAATGTATGCAGGTATATATCTGCTGTCTTTCCATACAAATATAAGAAGATATTCATATGACAAGTAGATTGAAAGAACCCATAGACAAGAAACTTTTCTAAACTGATATGTGTGTAAAGACTTGAAAGAAATAAGTTAGTAAAAACCTCCAACAATAATCTAAAAAGAAAGTCAAATTTATTAGTAGAAATTTGATTATGTTCCAATCACATCTAGAAAAAAAAATAAAAGTAGTTTAAAAGATAATAATTTCTCAACTGTAAATGAGAAATAGGAAACAAAAGAATCACTGTGTGCATATTTGATTACTCATGCACATATGGAATAATAAAGAAAAATACTAGAAAAATAATGCTTGTTGTGGGTTGGAAAATTCCCTCCACCATGAATTGGCCAGACCAGCTCAGTTGGAAGCAAATGAAAGCTGTATTTACAAGCAAAACTACAATCTATAATGGAATGCAATGAATTGCAATGTATATGTACAAAATATACAATATTTACAATATTTACAGGTATTTACAATTAATAAACAGCACAAGGACCCCCTGGCCAAAGACCAGGGGAAGCTAAAAGCTTCTCCCTCCCTGCCCTCCCTTACCCCCTTGTACACAAAAGGGACAAGAGAAAGGAGCAGAGGATATATTTTGTTAGATTAGCCAAAACAAGCAGAAGCAAGCTAATCTCTCCTGGAGCAAAGAAGTGAAAAGAGAGAAAGATCATTTTGTACAACTAGTTTAAGTTCTTTATCTCTTCTAATGGGATTGTTTAGAACTATCATTATTTTCCTTTTTACACCCAATATGGATTTATTTACATTTTACCACTTTCTGTTTAAGATCTGTAAAAAATTTTTAAGGTACAGCCTAAAACTACCACAATGTTTCATTAAATGCATTAAAATATTTATTAATAGAGGCAGCCCAATATCATAGTCATATTCATTATAGATATTAGCTTTATTTTTCCTTTTTTTTTCCCCCCACATTTTTTTCCCTTTTACTATGGTTCTAACTGAAGCATTTTGGTTTAACAGGAATTATTATATAACCACATGACTGGAAATTTATTGCACTTAATTCTAATGTACCTCTACTAAATATAACACACTATGCTAGGACATCATATTTATGTTTAAGAAATCAAAATTAAGATTGAAATGGTCACAAGTAACCTGGAAAAGGCTGAGGTTCTCAGAGACTTTTTTACCTCAGTCTTCACCACAAGGGCCTCCAGCCACACTCCTGGAATAGTCATGGAAGCTAATAGCAAGAACCAGAAGGAAGAACTGCCCATCATAAGTGAAGATCAGGTTCGTGATCACTTGAAGAACCTGAAAGTGTTCAAGTCCATGGGACCTGACAGGATACACCCATGGGTAATGAGAGAAGTGGCAGATGAGGTTGCTAAACCCCTCTCTATTACATTCCAAAAGTCCTGGCAGTCTGGGAAAGTCCCCACTGACTGGAAAAGGGGAACCATAACTCCCATTTTCAAAAAGGGTAAGAAGGAAGAACCAGGGAACTACAGGCCACTCAGTCTCACCTCTGTGCCTGGTAAGATCATGGAGCAGATTCTCCTGGAGGCACTACTGAGACAGAAGAATAGTGAAGAGGTGATTGAGTACAGTCAGCATGGGTTCACCAAGGGCAAATCCTGCCTGACAAACCTGCTGGCCTTCTATGACAAGGTGACAATATTGATAGATGAGGGGAGAGCAACTGATGTCATTTACCTGGACCTGAGCAAAGGCTTCGACACCGTCCCACACCACATCCTGGTCTCCAAACTGGTGACACATGGGTTTGATGGGTGGACCACGAGATGGATAAAGAACTGGCTTGATGGCTGCACCCAAAGAGTGGCTGTCAATGGCTCCATGTCCCAGTGGAGGCCAGTGACAAGCGGAATCCCTGAGGGATCAGTCCTGGGACCAGTCTTGTTCAACATCTTTGTTGGTGACATGGACAGTGGCATTGAGTGCACCCTCAGCAAGTTTGCTGATGACACCAAGCTGTGTGGTGCAGCAGACGTGCTGGAGGGAAGGGATGCCATCCAGAGGGACCTTGACAGGCTGGAGAAGTGGGCACAAGCCAACCTCATGAGGTTCAACAAGATCAAGTGAAGAGTCCTGCATCTGGGTCGAGGCAATCCCAAGAACAAATACAGGCTGGGCAGTGACTGGCTGGAAAGCAGCCCTGAGGAGATGGACTTGGGGGTGCTGGTGGACAAGAAGCTCAACATGAGCTGTCAATGTGCACTTGCAGCCCAGAAAGCCAACCAGATCCTGGGCTGCATCAAGAGAAGTGTGGCCAGCAGGTCAAGGGAGGTGATTCTCCCCCTCTACTCAGCTCTGGTGAGACCCCACCTGGAGTACTGTGTCCAGTTCTAGAGCCCCTATTACAAGAGGGATATGGACATGCTGGAAGGTGTCCAGAGGAGGGCCACCAGGATGATCAGAGGGCTGGAGCACCTCTCCTATGAGGACAGACTGAAAGAGTTGGGTCTGTTCAGTCTGGAGAAGAGAAGGCTCTGAGGTGACCTTCTTGTGGCCTTCCAGTATCTGAAAGGGGCCTACAAGAAAGCTGGAGAGGGACTTTTTAGGATAACAGGTAGTGACAGGACTAGGGGGAATGGAATAAAGCTGGAAGTGGGGAGATTCAGGCTGGATGTGAGGAAGAAGTTCTTCACCATGAGAGTGGTGAGAGCCTGGAATGGGTTGTCCAGGGAGGTGGTTGAGGCCCCACCCCTGGAGGTGTTTAAGGCCAGGCTGGATGAGGCTCTGGCCAACCTGATCTAGTGTGAGGTGTCCCTGCCCATGGCAGGGGGGTTGGAACTAGATGATCCTTGTGGTCCCTTCCAACCCTGACTGATTCTATGGTTCTATGATTATATTTTTTAAATAGAAACACTTAGATAAAATATCTGGATTAAGGATTCTGACACAATGATTTTACGTAACAAAGTTCTTTCTAAGGCCTTTCCAGTTTCAGCTGTATAGATATTTGCACCACAATTAGTCAACTGGATTTTCTATATTATTTAAGACCTCGGGTTTTATAGTTTGGAGAGGAGACAGCTGAGAGGGGATCTAATAAATATATGAGTGCTTGGTGTCTGGAAGGAAGGGACAGCCTCTTATCACTTGTGCCCTGTGATAGAACAAGGGGCAACAGATATAAACTACAGTACAGGAGGTTCCACCTCATCATGAGGAAGAACTTCTTTACTGTAAGGGTCATGGAGCACTGGAACAGGATGCCCAGAGAGGTTGTGGAGTCTCCTTCTCCGAAGACTTGCAAGACCCATCTGGATGCATTCCTGTATGACCTGCAGAATATTATATTGTTATGTAGTCCTGCTCTGGCAGCAGGGTTGGAAACCCTGTGATCCTGTGAGACACATACTACTTCCTAAACAAAGTTCATCATAGAATCATAGAATGACTTAGGTTGGAAGGGACCTTAGAGATCATCTACTCCAACATCCACGCCATAAGCAGGGACACCTCTCAACTAGACTCAGCTGCTCACGACCTCATTCAACCTGACCTTGAACACCCCCAGGGAGGAAGCATCCACAGCCTCCCAAGGCATTCTATTCCAGAATCCCATCACAGTTGTACTGAAGGACATCTTCCTAATATCTAGTCTAAACCTCCTCATACACAGCTTAAAATCTTTCCCCCCTTTCCTACCTTTAGACACCCTTATGAAAAGGCCCTCTTCAGCCTTCCTGTAGGATCCCTTCAGATATTTGAAGGCAGCTATAAGGTCCCTTCAGAGTCTTCTCCTCTCCAGGCTGAACAACCCAAGCTCCATCTGTCTATCCTCATAGCAGAGGTGTTCCACTCTTTGAATCATCTTCGTGGCCTACTTCTGCACTTGCTCCAAAATCTGTGTCCTTCTTATGATGGGGATACCAGAACTGAGCAGAGCAGAGTAAATGGGAAGAATCACCTTTCTTGACCTGCTGGCCACACTACTCTTGATTCAGTCCAGGATATGATTTGCTTTGTGGGCTGTATTAGTGCACAGCTGGGTCATGCTGAGCTTCTCATATAGCTCTTTTAACCATTTTAGTTATATATATTTTAATGAGATAAATATAGAAGTACCAATTTTTAATCATGGAATAAAACCTCTAGATGCCTCTAGATTATGTCTATATCATAAAAACATTAAGGTCTGTTCTACAAGTCTGACTTGTCAGACTCCACTAGTCAATGAAGACTGGGTTAGGAATCAGTTACATAAATTGAATATTCATAAGTCCATGGGGCCTGATGAGATGCATCCGAGAGTGTTGAGAGAGCTGCCTGATGTTGTCGCTCTACCACTCTCCATCATTTTTTGCTAAATTCTGGCAGACAGGAGAGGTGCCTGAGGACTGGAGGAAAGCCGATGTCACTCCAGCTTTAAAGAAAAA
This sequence comes from Indicator indicator, assembly GCF_027791375.1. Taxonomy (NCBI): domain Eukaryota; kingdom Metazoa; phylum Chordata; class Aves; order Piciformes; family Indicatoridae; genus Indicator; species Indicator indicator. The sequence continues at coordinate 53,268,755 of NC_072010.1, read as the reverse complement.
GGTTCCAGGAAACTATAGGCCAGTCATCCTCACCTCCATCCCTGGAAAAAACAATGGAGTGGCTCAATCTGGAGGTCATCTCTAGGCACTTGGAAGAGAAGATGATCAGGAGTAGCCAGCATGAATTTACCAAGGGGAAATCATGCTTGACTAATCTGATAACATTTTATGATGTAACTGAATGGATACGTGCAGGGAGACCAATGGATGTCATCTACCTTGACCTTAGTAAGGCTTTTGAGTCTTTCTCCCATAACATCCTTGTGAGCAAGCTCAGAAGGTGTGGGATAGAAGAACAGTGAGATAGATTAGGAACTGGTTACTAAACGGAGACCAAAGAATGGTCGTCAATGGTGCCAAGTCCAGAGCTGTAACTAGTGGAGTACCCCAGGCATCAGTGCTGGGTCCAGTCCTGCTCAACATCTTCATCAATGACATTGATGAGGGGACAGAGTGTCTGCTCAGCAAGTTTGCTGATGATACCAAACTGGGAGGTTTGGCTGATACACCTGAAGGCTGTGTAGCTATTCAGCAAGACTTGGACAGACTGGAGAGCTGGGCAGAGAGGAACTTAATGAGGTTCAACAAGGGTAAGTGCAGAGTCCTGCACCTGGGAAGGAGTAATAAACCGCACCAGTACAGGGTAGGAGGAGATCTGCTAGGGAGCAGCCCTGTGGAGAAGGATCTGGGAGTCCTGGTGGACAACAAGTTATCCACAGGTCAGCATTGTGCCCTTGTGGCCAAGAGGGTTAATGGGATCCTGGGGTGCATTAAGAGGAGTGTGTCCAGGAGATCAAGGGAGGTTTTTCTCCTCCTCTACTCTGCTCTGGTGAGGCCACACCTAGAACGCTGCATCCCAATTTGGGCTCCCCAGTTCAAGAAGGACAGGGATCTACTGGAGAGAGTCCAATGAAGGGCTTCCAGGATGATTAAGGGACTTGAGCATCCAACCAGGATGAAGAGGTAGATGAAATTTTTTATAAGCAGTTGAGAGAGGTCTCACAATTACTTCTCCTTGTTCTCGTGGGAGACTTCAACTTCCTGGATATCTGCTGGGAATACAATACAGGAGGGAGACAACAGTCCTGGAGGTTTCTGGAGTGTGTGGAGGATAACTTTCTGACACAACTGGTGAGGGAGCCAACCAGGGAAGGTGCCCTCCTGGACCTACTTCTTGTGAATAGGGAAGAACTTGTGGAGGAACTCAAGGTTGGAGAGTGTCTAGGGCTCAGCGACCATGAAATGATCGAGTTCTCTATCCTTAGGGAAACAAGGAGAGGGGTTAGTAAAACTGCTACCTTGAACTTCAGTACAACAAACTTTGGCCTATTCAGGACACTGATTGACAAAGACCCTTGGGAGGCCACCATGAAGCATATAGGAGTTCAGGAAGGCTGGGCATACTTCAAGAGGGAAGTCTTAAAGGCTCAGGAGCAGGCTATCCCTGTGTGCTGAAAAAGGAATTATCGGGGAAGGCATCCAGCCTGGCTGAATAGGGACCTTTGGCTGGACCTCAAGAACAAAAGGCCAGTCTATGGCCTTTGGAAGAGGGGACAGGTCTCTCATGAGGGCTATAAAGATATACTGAAGCTATGCAGGTAGAAAATTAGGAGAGGCAAAACACAGCTAGAGCTCAACCTATCTACAGCCATTAAGAATAATAAATGTTTCCATAAATTCATTAACAACAGAAGGAAGACTAGGGAAAACCTTCATCCTTTATTGGATGCAGAGGGAAACATAGTGACTAAGGATGAAGAGAAGGCTGAGGTGCTCAATGCCTTCTTTACCTCAGTCTTTAGCACTGGATCCATTAGTTCCCTGGACACCCAGCCTCATGAACTAGGAGTCAGGGAGGGGAATCAGAATGAGGTCATCACAACAAAGGAGGAAGTGGTCAGCGATTGGATGCAATACTTAGACACATGTAAATCTATGGTGCTGGATTGGCTACACCCAAGGATACTGATGGATTTGGCAGATGTGCTCACCAAGCCTCTTTCCATTATTTACCTGAAGTCCTGGCTAACTGGGGAGGTCCCAATGGACTGGAGGGTAGCAAATGTAACACCCATCTACAAGAGAGGAAGAAAGGAGTATCCAGGAAACCTGACCTGTCAGTCTGACCTCGGTACAGGGAAGATCTAGGAGCAGGTCATCTCAAGCAGCATTACACACCATATAGACACACCAGGGGATGAGGCCCAGTCAGCGTGGGTTTATGAAGGGCTGTCCTGCCTGGCGAACCTGATGTCCTTTTTTGACAAGGCAACCTTACTATTGGATGAGGGAAAGTTCATGGATATTGTCTACCTAGACTTTTGAAAAGCCTTTGACACTGTTTCCCACAGAATTCTCATGGACAAACTGGCTGCTCATGGCTTGAATGAGCACATGCTGTGCTGGATAAATCACTGGCTGAATGAATGGGCCCAAAGAATGGTGGTCAATGGAGTTAAATCCAGCTGATGGCTGGTCACAATAGGTATTGTGGTGGAAGAGAAAACAAGTGCCAACACATCCTAAACACAAACCCTTTGTTCCTCTCCCTTTAGAGCTGAGGGCTTTGGCATGAAAAGTAAGCAAAAGCCAGGAGCCCACATGTCTCTGTAAAGAGGTCTTTCGCAGGCTTGTTTGGACATGTCCTCTCTTGAGATAAACAAAAAAGCACATGGCCCACCTGTGGCTTACCTTGTACTAGGCTTGTGAATCTCCCATATTTGCGCAAGCTTGGTGCTATAGGCTAAATTATCATGTTTATTTCTTTTGCCATTGGCCAACATTGTGATCAGCAAATTGTTAAGATGGTAAACAACTCACCTTCTTTACTTGGAAAGCACAAGAGCCTAGTTGCACCTTAGCCAAAACCAGTGAAAGCTGGTTTTGCCACACATACCACTGCAAAGCTGCAGAGAAAAGCCCAGCTGGCAAGCTGAAGCAGAAAAGGAAAGCTCCTTCTCCTAGCTGGCAAATTTCTGGGCCAGCTGCAGCCCACAAGAGAAGCTATAAACCTCTGAGTGCTGAAAGCAGCAAAGCCAAGCGGTGGAGCCCAAGAGCCGCTTGCCTGAGAGCGGAAAGCCACTGCTGCCAAGCTGCGAGGACAACAGATGTGAGCAGAAAAGTTGCTTTTCCTACGAACTGTGGCAGCCCTGCACACCTGAGAACTGCCTCTTGAGCTGCAAAATGTCCTGCATGCCTGAGAACCTCACAGCAGCCCGCACGAGCTGAGAAAGCTGCCTCGTCACAGTCTACAAAATCCTCGGCAGTAAAGCTTCCCCTGAGACTGCTCTCTCTCAAGTGGCTACACTGGTTCAAAAAGCAAACTGCAAAATTCCAGAAAGCTTCCTCCAGCAACACAACCACATGGTAAAGAGCCATTTTTGCTTTGTTTAACTTGTGCGTCGGCACTGTATTTCGGATTATAAAAGCTGCATCCCCAGAAAGGCTACAGAAGCTCTAGTCATGAGCAATGGACTATATTTCTATAAAGTCTCTGTAATGCTTTGTGTCATCCGCCTTTGTTTACAAGCCATAGAGTCCCCTTGTGGGCAAGCCAGTATCTCCTAATTTAAATTACTGCTTTCAAATTGCTTATTCTTGTATATATTATTTAAACTACTTATATGTACATTTTGTGAAAATATCTAACCACAATCAAATACCCGTAGCTGTAAATATAAATTGTAAATATGTTTTGGCAGGATTTTTGTACTAATAAATAATTAATATATTTTCACTAATATCTCCATCTGAATAAATATTAATAATTCATAACAGGTATTCCTCAGGGCTCAGTGTTGGGACCACTTCTGTTTAATATCTTTATTGATGACCTTGATGAAGACATAGAGTGTGTCATCAGTTAGTTTGCAGATGACACCAAGTTAGGTGGGAGTGTTGATCTGCGTGAAGGTAGGGAGGAACTGCAGATAGATTGGAGGGGACTTGGATAGATTGGATCGATGAGCCAATATTAACAGGATGAGCTTCAACAAGGCCAAATGCCAGGTCCTGCATTTGGGTCATAACAACCCCAAGCAGTGCTACAGGCTTGGGGAAGTGTGGCTGGAAAGCAGAAAAGGACCTGGGGGTCCTAATCAACAAGCAACTGAATATGAGCAAGAAGTGTGCCCAGGTGGCCAAGAAAGTCATGGCTTGTATTAGAAATATTATGTCCAGCAGGAGTAGGGAGGTGGTTGTTCCCTTGTACTTGGTGCTGGTGAGGCCACACCTCAAGTACTGTGTTCAGTTTTGGACACCTCAATACAGGAGAGATGTGGAGGTGCTGGAGTGAGTGCAGAGGAGGGCAATGAAGCTGGTGAAGAGCCTGGAAAATAAGTCTTACAAGGAACGACTTAGGGAGCTGGGACTGTTTAGTTTGGAAAAGAGAAGACTGAAGGGGCACCTCATTGCTCTGTACAACTACCTGAAAGGACATTGTGCAGAGGCTGGTGCTGGTCTCTTCTCACAGGTAATTAGTGATAGAACAAAAGAGAATGGCCTAAAGCTACAACTGCGTAGGTTTAGACTGGACATTAGAAAAAAAATTCACAGAAAGAATGTTCAGGCATGGGAATGGGCTGCACAGGGAGGTGGTTGAGTTACCAACCCTGGATGTGTCTAAAGGTTGTTTGGACGTGGTATTGGGGATACAGTTTAGGGGTGAACCTTGTAGGGTAGGGTTATCGGTTGGACTTGGTGATCCCGAGGGCCTTTTCCAACCTGAACCTTTCTGTGATTCTGTGATCTAAATCAAGTTTCTTAGGCTAAAAGAACTGATGCATACACTTTCTAAAATACCATATGTCATATTCAATAATATTTTTTCTTTTCCATACCAAAATTTTATTAACTGTTCAATGGTGGTAAATTTTGTATAACTTAAATATTAAGTAATTTACTTAAATTTGCAATTTCTAAAGCAGTGATGCTTTTACCAGAGTACTTCTTGGTAAGCTTTCTGTTCAATGTCAGAATTTAACAAGTTGTGGCAGTTTAGGCTGGGTGCCTCCTGTCACTGCCACATAAACTACGTCTGGTGTCCGAGTGTCTACCCAATAAGGTGGACACAGGAAACGGCGTATTTCTACCCATAAGTCCTGCACCATATAAATCCATCTGCAAAGTCATTCTCTTCCTCTTTCATCCCTCTCTGCTCCCATGGGAGATGCTCTCTATCGGGTAATGCCGGGGGAGTATCTCAAGGACTCTTAGGCCTGTCTAGGCCTAATGCCAGCAGGAGAATGGAGGGGGGGCAGTCTCAGACCTGGCCAGCCTGAGACTTGCCTAGCAGTGGGGGCGGGGGGAGGGGAGGAAGAAAGAGCCCTGGGGGTTTGGGGTATACCCTCAGGAGGGGAGAAGGGAAGAATTGGGAAGCCTTTGGGTGTTGTGTAAGGGACTCTGTACACTTTGGGTTATTCCTGTCACTATGCTTTGTAGTTTTTGTAGTTTCACCAATTGCTTTTCCATTTAAACTTTCCATAACTCTTCAATCCGTTTGTGTGAGTGTCATTCTTTTGTCCCTCTTGGGGCAAGAGAGGATCTGTCTGGCCTCAAACCAGCACACAAGTATAGAAAAATATAAAGAAGTATAGAGTAAGAAAGAAACATTTTTTTGGCAAAAAAAACATAAGTATAAAATGTTGAACATTTTTTCTAAAACTAATTTAAAAGAACTTTGATTAAACTGATGGTTGAATTTTTCATTTTGATTATATTTAATATCTGTTCTTCAGATATTACTCAAAAATGGGATTTTAAGATTTTTTACAAATACAATTTGACTATACAGCTTTACAGGGTTTTTAAAACCCCTCTCATATTTTTCAAATAATGGTGACTTTCAGTAGACACTGTATTTTCAAAAAAAAGGTGAAGTCCCTTTTTACAGGTCATTTATGGCATTTTCCAGCAATTCTTTTTTTGCAAATCCTTTGCTTATTGAGGGAAAGTTGTAAGTAAATTTTTTAACTGTATAATTTAAAAAACTGTGAAATCTGAGTAGGAAGCTGCAACACATTTCCCTTTTTTAAAATTTTTTTTATTATATGTCTTGGTGACATAGTTCTCATTTGGTTTTTGGTTTTCTTGACATTATTTACAATGAAAATATGATAACCCTGAAGTGTAGCATTGATACTAAATGCATACTACAGCTTAAAGGTTAAGAAAAATTTATATAATTGAATTTGGTGGTCCTTTTTTTAATTTAGAGCTGAGGCAGGTATTTAATTTTAATTGTAATATATTTTCCTATTTTTATACAAGATATATATTCTTGGATTCTAGGTTAACCATGAACATTCTAGATTGGGAAGCTGAGTTTCTTTGGGAGGAAACATTTTTTTTTTTCCTAATGATAAACATGTCTTAGAAGAATGAAACATATTTTCAAAATCATTGAAAATTCTTTCCATCATGTCTGAGTTTTAGGGACTTTTTAACAAAGAATCCATTAGGAATAACACTATGAACATGTAATCCCTTTGATTCTAGCATTCTTCCCAGCTAATACCATGGCACCATTTTTCAATTAATTTCAGGGGGGATCTGAATTAGGCCTTATGTTGCTAATGAGTTCTTTTGATTGTAGTATAATGTTTCATTATGATTTTACAGCCCTTTGGTGACACCACTGAGAAAGGGGCAAAATGTTAATTCTGACTTCTGACATAAGTCTTTAAGTAGAGAGAACCTTGTATTGCTCACATAATTGTAGAAAACTTTCCAGCTGAAGCCTGCAGAACTGATAGTTTTGGACCACTTGATTAAATAAACTTGAATAGTATTTTTGCAAGAAAAAATTGCTTACAATTTGCCTCTTGCTTAAAATTTGCATACAATTGCTTGCTTGGTGGAAATTATAGCGCACTTCCTCACATTAATAGTAGGTCATTTTTGGAATTACATTCAGTGTGTGCAGTTCGACTCACACACACTGTGGTGAAGGCACTATATGCCCAGAATTAGGCCCCAAATACCGGAAAACTTGTCCCAGCATGTTTTCCACATTCCTATTTTCACACTGCTTTCCGGAGTGGGTACTCCACCCAGAGCTGAGGGGGACAGAGATCCAGGTGCCATTCACATGGCATAAAAACCCCCACTTGCCTTCTAAGGGGTAAAAAACTACATGCACCCTTTGCATGTGATGCTCGTTCTACTGCGAAGTAAGGGCATAGTTCTAGCTTCACACTTTCTGTAGGCTAAAGCTGTGTGTTGACAAGATTACCTATTGGCCATATCCAGCCTCTAGAAACTTATAAGTATTACCCCAAGTTGTAAACAAGTTACTCTTTCTTTGCTACCAAGCTCTCTCTTTGCCTCTTTGCTTAAGTGCTATAGCCTTTGCTATTAAGCTCCTTGCTATTGCTTCTATCAAGCTCCACTTGCAAGCATACTAGCAACCTCTACAATACGGAAAGAAGCCAGCAACCTGGGAAGGGCCACCAAGCCTCAGTTTACCCAGAAATATGCAAAGGAGGGTCCTTCACTGGAAGCCACAGATGGCCAGCATTGTAGTTGCCAGTCCCACCAGATCAGAAGGGAGCCCACCGATTCTTAAAGAGGACTGGACCCCTGAGGGTAAGACGGTAGCCCAGTCAGGGAAGGGACCAGCCCAAGTTTTGGCAGTCCAAACGTCTGCCACAGCCATAAAGCAGCAGACTGATGAGCCACAGAGCCTGTGTGCCAGCTCGTGAAAGCAGGAACAGTGTCCAACTGTATCCTGCCCGCCCCTGTCTCTGTGGGAAAGAAAAGGAGCTGCAACCCCACGGCTCTGCAGCCCTGCAAACTCCAGGCTAAATCGAAGTCAGAACTACCCTAGAGAGGGTCCCCCCAGCTCACCTTGAGCCAAGGGGATGCTGCTGCCACTCTGCGCAGCTGCGCCGTGACCAGCAGCCACTCAGCTGGCCCCTTCATGCTTCAGCAGCGCAAGCTGACCCCAGAAGAGCCTGCTGCTGCACCAGGCCGACACCGCTGGGACCACGCCACCGACCACAGGGGCCAGCCCCCGGCAGCCGCTCTGCGCCACCCCCTCTGCTCTCAAGCAGCAACTCCAGGCGGACCACTGCCCAAGGGCCAGCCCTGGCCCTGCCCCGCAGGGCTGCTCCCCTAGGAGCTGTGCTGGCCATGCAAACCCCGAGCCTCTGGCAGGGCCCGTCCACCGCCACTCCAAGGGAGCTGACCGAACCCTTTCCAGGAGGGAACCTGCCAACTGACAGAAGTCTAAGCCGGCCCACCCCGCCGCCACTGCGGGAGGGGAAGGCTGCCCCCCACCACCACCACCCGGGGCCCGCCAGCAGCTCCAGCCCCCGGATCCCCCTCCCTGGAACCGACCAGCCCAGGAGCCAGCTCCAGCACAAGCCGGGCAGGCAGGCAGGCAGCAGCTCACCCTAACCTAGCACCCAGCCTCTCTACAAACAAAAGACAGAGTGTATCTTTTCACTTGCTTTGCACCCACTAACATTCAGTTTAAAGCCTAGCCGCCTGACATTTCTAGTTCAAGACTATGAAACATTGTGACTTTCCCTGTATATAGTTAAAGCCACCAAGCATCTTGTTGAGTCACCATCTGGTGGAAGTGCCAGAATTGCAGTTTTGTTCTTGAATCATAATTAATCCTGTAAATATTTTAACTGGGTTCAAATTATACATATGAGACCAGTTATGGGATATTTCCCACAATTGTGCACTAGAATCTGTACATAAAATAGTGATTAATCGGTTATTAATAATTTTTAATATTAAATTTTAAAAATAATTTTCATGTTTCAATTTTTATATTCATAAATTAATAACCTTTCCATCACACATACAAATCAGCCAAACAAGGATTGTCATCTGAATGAGAGTTTTAGTGTATAGTCCCCAAGGGGATTTAGTGTTTATATTTTTCTACATATTTAATTATGTAGTAATGTTAAAATTTATACTTTGGGAGGACATGATATAAAAGTATAAGTGAATAAATTTTTGTTGCAAATTTAACAGCAGCATCTTGCCCTTTTAACATCCTCAAATATGACCCAGGTCCCTTCTATAAACTCATCTGACTTCTCTCAGCAGTATGGTCTATGTCTCTTAATATCAACAAATTAACAATGATAGTTACACCAAACAATCTGGCAAACTATTGTCTATATTTGAGATAATAATTTGTCCCTATGAATTGCAGTAAAAAGCAATTTTGTCTAATTACATTGAGCATATTGAAATGTTAGCTTTTCCCTCATGGATACTAATACCAGATTTGGAACTGTTGATAGTACCGAATGGAAAATATCCTTCCATCTGGGAATTGTTGTGATCCCTGGTTCGCAGAAGTTTGTGGTAAATGATAAAGCACAAACCCGTTGCTGCTGCATAACAGAATTCCAGAATTGCAGAGAGTAGACGATCTCAGAAGTCCTTTATTACATCATTAAAAAATCTCAGTCTCAGAATGTCCCTAAGAGAAGAAATCCTCTATTGCCCAAAGTAGCTGATTATATATACTTCATCTTATCTTGCACATTAACTCACTTTAACCAATAGAATTCAGCCCTGTACTCAAGCTAAGAATATTCCCCTATATGAAGCACTAAAAATAGTCCCATTTAAAGAGAGGTCTCAGCACATCCAAAGATCTGGCTTCTGTAGAATGTTTCCTTTTGGCACTCATACAATGTTTTGATTTGTTCTTCATTAACAAGTTTGCAGCTTGTAGTTATTCAATTAGGGAATCTTAGAAGCTTTTGTTGTTTGCAGAAAAAACAGCTTCTACAAGGAATTAGAAGATCCAAATTTGCTCTTGAATATATAATCCTTACTCGTTAAAGTCTGAAATATCCTTACTGTGTTCTTACAAATGTCTCCATGCTACTGCAAGAGAAAGATTTTTTTTTAAAAGAATTTCCAGCTCTCAGTTTTAATCTCTCTTTTACTCGATAATCCATATACTTCATTAATGTAATATAGGACAGAAACATTTCAAATGCACAAATATTTGCAACATTTGTTTTGTTTTTTCAATAATATTAAAATTTTGGCCATTTGCTCTTGAACAGTTAATTATTTTTTGAAAGTTATTATTCACTGAACAGATCATATAAAATACATCTATGGAGGCATACCTCTTCACCCATACTGTCCTGGATGGTAAACTATGTGGTACTTGGTTTATGCCAGTGGAGTAACCTCCCATCAGAAAACTCATGCAACTTACATTTGTTTTCTCCTTGTAATATGCCATTTATATTGTTGGCTTATTTGCCATAACAATTCAGGGAGACAGAGAGAGAGAGAGAGAGAGGAAACAAAATACAAGAGTACTCAAGGTGTTGCCTCCTACAAAAAAACAAGTTCCATTAATTGACCTATGAGGTGGTAAATGAACAGACACAACTCCCTTAGCCTGTCTTGGTAAGAAAAGTGCTCCAGCCCTCTGATCATCTTTGTAGCCCTCCTCTGGACCCTCTTTTACATATCCATGTCCTTCTTGTTTTGGGGACTCCAGAGATGGATGCTGTACTCCAGGCCTCCAGATCTCACAGGAGTAGAATAGAAGGGCAGAATCAACTCCCTTGATGTGCTGGACAAACATCTTTCGATGCAGCCCAGGATACAGTTGGCTTGTTGGGCTTCCAGTGCATATTGCCAGCACATGTCAAGCTCCTCATCAACCAGCTCCTTCAAGTCCTTCTCTGCAGGGCTACTCTCAATCCACTCATCACCCAGACAGTATTTGTGCCTAGGATTGTCCTGACTCAGGTGCAGGATCTTACACTTTATCTTCCTGAACATCATGAGGTTGTCATTGACCCACCTCTTCATCCTGCCCAGGTGCCACTGGATGGCATCCCTTCCCTCCAGAGTGTTGACTGCACTACACAGCTTGGTGTCATCAGCAAACTTTCTGAAGGCACAAAATATTTTATAAATTCATAAGGATAAATAGGAATAAAATAACAAGAGAAAGGAATCCTTTCATCCATTTTGTTGAAGAATATTTCTGAAGAATGTGTAGAGTTCTATAAGTGATAAAAATCTGAATTTATTTCATATCCAGCTAAAGGAGACCTTTTTACAAAATCTAGAGACAACAAAATTGTTGTTGCAATTTTTTATTGAATTTTTCTATGGTTTTATATATGTCATAGATTTTCTGACTAGATCCAGCTCCACTTTGAATTAGAGAAAACAGATGCAATGTTTTTGTACTGATTTATAGGCACTGTAATGATGTGTAGCACCAGTCAGGTTAGTGTCAGCAGGAAGAAAGACACTACTCAAGTAAGTACAGTAGCATTTATCTCACTGATGAATATTGGTAAACATTACATGAGAGAAAATAGGTACCATAAAGGAATACTGAAAAAGACGCATAGGTTTTTTCCTGCTAAACTGGTTAAAGTGTTTATGATCATATATTTAGAAAATAAAAAAAATGAGCTATATAGAGCCATGAAAGTGGCATGCTACTAAAGACTTTTTCTTTCTTTTTTCTTGTAACTGTAAAATGTAGGTAAGTTTAACTAACATTTTGAAATCCCAACAAATTATATTAATCTTTTATTGTCCAAGACTGGAAAATCCACATTTCAGTTTTATTACATTCATAAACATATATGTGATTTTGAATAGTTATTTGAATTGATGTGCACTATTTCCAGATTTGATTCATACAACAAGATGAAATATTCGTCAGTTGGTCTTTGATCAAAGCTTTTCCTATTGGACAATTTTTGCACAGTAAAATTTTGATATTCAAGTAATATGTAATATTTTTTTGAAAGAAACTCTTCTCCAAAACCAGAATTCCAGACAAAGACTTATAGAAAGAAGTAAACCAACTAACTGCAGTGCTCAACACACATTTCCAGAAAATTGCCAATGGCAAGGTTTGAATGAACAGCAGATAGGTGCCGTTTAAGTTCAATGGACACAGCATGTCTCTTTGAGATACTTTCTTATCCTGTTTGTGGACTGATCAGAACAGAGCTCTGTTCCTGGTTCTGCCATACAGGATAAATGACCTTCTCTGCCTTGTCAACCTGTCAGCTTAGTTTGGCCTATAATATAAAGCTAACTTTTTCTCTGAGTTACTTTTATGGTATTGATTCCCCAAAGAAGATGTGGATGTTACACAATAGTTGGGATTGATTCTGAAAAAAAACACTGTCACATCATTAAGACTCAGAAGAACTTTCTGACCCCTTAGTGGGGAAATAAAATGTGTGAAAAACATAAAAGCTTTTCTACCAGTCTAGTTGGTGGGCTGCAGGTCAATATACTAGATGTCACATCAAGTGTTGTCAAATTTTGATCACTGATTCAGCACCTCCTATTCAGGAATCAGTGCATTTCACATCACCTTTGAAATATGGAAGTCAGAGGATTTAGAAAAATCTCCTGATAAAGAAGATATTCTATACTTACCTACTGCAAATAGAGTTTATGTTCCTTTATAATTTTTGTGTTCATGTCTATTTTTCTGTGTCTATGAATTCTTTTATTACTGCAGACACATTCAAACATAAAAACTAAAAAGGATGGGATTTGTTTTAAGCAGTTATTTTGCAATGCTGTCAGATTTACCTACATCATGTCACCATGAACAGTCATTTTTAGAATAAACATTTGAAAATATATATAATTTATTAGAATTTTATTATTTTTTAAATACAATTAAATACTGTTAAAACAAACCTAAGATTTCCCAAACATTTCTCACCTGTTATTAAGTTAGATAAAAATAATAAAATCAAAACTTTTGGTAGATTTGGACATGTCTAATATTAAAACATGCAGATAAACTTTTGGTTCCTTTGATTCTTTTTGGTGTTAATGACATTTTTTTATGTTCTCAATCTGAAAAAAGAAAAAAAAAGAGACATGGACAGGATGGTTAAAGCTGTGAATTCCAACACAGAAATATCCTTTATATGTAGGACAATAGGAAATTTCAAAATGCAGAAAATTGCAAAAACATTAAGATTGTTTAAATAGAAAAGAGAGTTAGTAATAATACTTGGGATGCACTCCTGCCTACAGTTCTACAAACCAATTAAAGAAAGATTTTGGTCTAATCATAGGAACTTTATTAATGTCCTTCAACTACATGAGTTTTATTTTAAGAACAACCAAACTGACCTCCTCCTATGATCAGGTGACCCACCTGGTGGATGTGGGGAAAGCTGTGGATGTAGTCTACCTGGACTTCAGCAAAGCCTTTGACACAGTCTCCTGTAGCAAACTCCTTGTCAAGCTGGTAGCCCACGGCTTGGACAGGTGAACTTTGTGCTGGGTTAAGAGCTGGCTGGAGGGCTGGACCCAGAGAGTGGTGGTGAATGGTGCCACTACCAGTTGGTGGCCGGTCACTAGTGGTGTCCCCCAGGCATCAGTGTTGGACCCCATCCTGTTCAACACATCAGCCACAACAACCCCTTGCAGCACTACAGACTGGAAACAGAGTGGCTGGAGAGCAGCCAGGCAGAAAGGGACCTGGGGGTGTTGGTTGACAATAGGCTGAACATGAGCCAGCAATATGTCCAGGTGGCCAAGAAGGCCAATGGCATCCTGGCCTGTATCAGGAATAGTGTGGCCAGCAGGAGCAGGGAAGCCATCTGCCCCTGTACTCATCACTGGTTAGGCCATGCCTTGAGTACTGTGTCCAGCTCTGGGCCCCCCAATTCAAGAAAGATATTGAGTTGCTCAAACGTGTCCAGAGAAGGGCAACAAAGCTGGTGAGGGGTCTGGACCATAAGCCCTATGAGGAGTGGTTGAGGGAGCTGGGGTTGTTTAGCCTGGAGAAGAGAAGGCTAGAGGAGACCTTACTGCTATCTACAACTACCTGAAGAGTGGTTGTAGCCAGGTGGGGGTTGGTCTCTTCTCCCAGGCAACCAGTGGCAGAAAAACAGGACACAGTCTCAAGCTGTGTAAGGCGAATTTTAGGTTTGATCTTTGCAGAAAGACTGATTGGCCATTGGAATGGGCTGCCCAGGGAGGTGGTGGGGGGGAGGTGGTGGGGTTGACATCCCTGGAGGTGTTTAAGAAAAGACTGGATAAGGCACTTAGTGCCATGTTCTAGTTGGTTCGATAAGGTTGGGTGATCAGTTGGACATGATGATCTTGGGGGTCTCTTCCAACCTGGCTGATTCTGTGATTCTGTAACACTAGTCAGATGAGGAACAATCCAAAGCAATAATGTGTCTGATGGAACTTGACACTCTGACACTCTTAATATGAGTTTGGGATCTTTAGACGATACTTGCTGTACTTAGAGATTTGTCTTATGCATGCAAACATAGAACTGTTCCAAGGACAGAAGAAATTGAAGTCAAAGTCCTGTATTATTATTCATAAAGCTATCCCTCAAAATAAAATACTGCCTATTTAATTTGTGATTAGAAGAATGATTGTATTAAATTGTAATTGATCTATGTAATACTGGGTTTTTTTATTGTGCATATTCAAGATGTGCTAGATTTTCTTTCATTTTCTTTGTGATATAATAATGATATTGATAAATACAGGAGTGGGATATCAAGGAGAAAAGCAAAAACTTAAGGTGGATCTCAACTGAGATTCCCATAAAACAGAAAACACAAATGCATCTTGTATATATATATACATTTTTTAAGAGCAGACAAAAAAATCTGTGAAAACAAACCTAAAAAGAAAACTAGTTCTTGCAAACACTTAAAGGAAGGGTTGAAAATACGTAATTTTTATCCATTTCTATTTCTGTTTTGTTTCATTTTGATCTATTGCTGAAAGCAACTTCTTCAAGTTTCTCTTCAGAAGTCTTCCTGAATTTAGAAGCCTTGTGGATTTGAGGAGGGACGTGGGAAGGGTCTGGGGGCAAAGTTATTCACACTCCTGTCATGGTCTGGTCACACCTGCATCAAAATTGAAAAAAGAAAAAAGGCAAAAATTAATCTCTGTATATATAATTTATGCATGTCACTTTCCTTATGTGAATTTTGATCTCTATGAAGCATATGTTGCACCACACTGCCTGCATCTTTTCTTCATACACAGGTATATTTACTTCCTTATAGAGTTGTTTTTACCCTATGGGTACCTGTTTCATAGTGTTAATATGTTTATATTACCAGCACACACATAAGATAAAGTGTACCTATTCAGCAATTATAAATGGGGAACATAAACTCTAAACATTGTTTTTTATAATTCTAAGGCCTGTCTGTAGTACAGAATCACAGAATGTTAGAGGTTGGAAGGGACCTCGAAAAATCGTCTAGTCCAACTCCCCTGCCAAAGCAGGATCACCTATACCAGACCACACAGGAATGCATCCAGGTGGGTTTTGAATATTTCCAGAGAGGTAGACTCTACAATCCCTCTGGGAAGCCTGTTCCAGTGTTCCATCACCCTCACAGTGAAAAACTTTTTACTCATGTTTCCGTGGAACTTCCTATGCCTCAGCTTCCACCCATTGCCCCTTGTCCTGTCATTGGGCATCACTGAGAAGAGCTTGAGTCTATCCTCTTTACATATTTATAAACATCCTCTTTACGCATGTATAAACATTAATGACCCCTTAGTCTTCTCCTCTCCAAACTAAAGAGACCCAGGTCCCTCAGTCTCTCCCCGTAAGGAAGATATTCCACTCCCTTAATCATTTTTGTGGCTCTGCGCTGGACTCTTTCAACCAGTTCCCTGTCTTTCCTGAACTGAGGGGCCCAGAACTGGACATAATATTCGAGATGTGTCATCACCAGGGCAGAGTAGAAGGGAAGAAGAACACCTCTCAACCTGCTAACTACACCCTTTCTAATACACTGCTGTTTGGTGTCAGTTCATCATAATTTACTCCAATGGAATTTTTTAATCTAGCATGAACTCCCCACTGCCCAGGATTGGCTTGGGAAATCATGTTATGACAAAAGTGTGATGCAAAATTTCATGGAATAATATGTTTTGAATTAATCATCAGAATTGGCTATTTTAAGAGATCTAAATATTTTGTCATCTAATTATATTCCTTTAGAAACACTATTATTATTCCAACAGTATTTTATACAGTGTCTATGATATTTGATCAAAAATAATGTTTAATATTGACTACATAAGACCATGGTATGCATTAAAATGTAGAAAAAACATAAAATGTGTTTTGTGTTTGAAATGATAATACAATATTCGCCCATTTCATAGATTATAAAGCAATTTTCAGCAGATACTCCAGTTATTATCACTACATGGCATCCCAGTAGTAATTATTGTATGAATTGACAGAGAACTTAGAAGAAAGATAGGAATGATTGACAATCAGTGAAGATGATCAATAAATATGTGACGTTTTGCTGAAGTGTCATGAAATCCTAAAAACAAGTTTGTTATTAAACATAATATTTTCCCTTTGAATAAAATTGAACTTGAAGGTTTTCTTATCATATTTTGGGAAATCTGAAAACAAATGTGAGATTCATCACTAAATAACATTTGCTTCTCTGGGATGGAGAAACCAGGTATTTCCTGATATGATCATTAACCACTCAGTTCACTGTGGATCAGTGATAATTGCATATTGAATGTAAAGAAATAACTGGCATGTAATTAGCTTTTTCAAATAAAACTAATTAGAAAAAAATAACAACAAATACATACGAGAGTGTGGTAATTAAAAAGAGGAGAACAGGTAATAATACAGTGGTAACTAAATGATATGGTGAATGACAGATTCTGCTTGCTAACATTTTGTATTGATTTCTTTATTTCATCTTTTGTTTGCTTTTAATTATTGCTTTTTGTACATTGCATCTGAATTAAGCCCTTGGCAAAAAAATAAATTTCCTGTCAACTGCAGATAGACTTTTTGTTGTTGTTGTTTGGTTGTTTGTTTTTGTTGCTGGGTTTTGTTTGTTTGTTGGAGTTTTGCTTTTTCATTTTGGTTTTTGTTGTCATTTTTTTCTGTTTTCCTTCCCCCCCCCCCCATATAACAAAGGCAATTAACCCAATCATTGGGAATCTTTTTATGTGCATTTTGATTCTGATATTTTTAGACTTCTCAGATGGGAGGAAAATAATAATATCTGGAAAACATGAATTGATTCTGTAAAGGTAACCATCCAACAGTCATGTGTGGCTTCTCAGGTCCATTAATGCTTGAAAATAAAGGAGCAATTGGTGTTTACCCATCTCACTTTATGCAAGTGTGTACCTGATACTCACAGAATGAATGGCAATTTTACAATTATCCTGAAAATGTTTTCAAGTTGTTCTCATTAAGTTAAATTGCATTTTTTGAAAAAATATATGTTTTGTATTATATATAGTACGAAGAAAGCAAGGATATTTTTTATTACTCTTACCTTTTAAGATATCTTCAACACCAAATTTCGTACACTTGCATCTAGTGTAGGCATTCAGAAAGTCCTAGGAAAGTCCCAGGTTCTTGAACAGTCAGCAGGCAGCTGAGCTGGTTTTCCCTCCTTGAAAAAGAGGGCTACTATGAAGTAAAATGAACAATAGAACATCAGGCAGGGGATAACAAAGACCTGTGAAGAAGGAACTAGAAAGCATGGTGCCCTGAGAGAGAGGAGACTCCTAGATAAAAAAGATCCTGGAGACTTCCTTTCACATGAACTGCAGAAGAAGCTCCATCTCTATTTACTTCTTCCCAGCATCCCCTGCAGTTGCCCTCTTTGCTTCAGTGAAATCCAGTTTTACAAGAAATAGGTTTTTCCTTTGGCTATGATGTAAAACAAGGTTTCTTCTTGCAAAATATGCTATAGCTCAGGGTTGAGGCAAGTCTGTAATATGAATATTAAACTACTGACAGAGAATATAGGCTGAGGAGTATTGAGGTCGATTATTTTCATTTGTTTTACTGCCTGAGTTCATTCTTTAAAAAGTAATAAATTAAAAAAATCATGCAAATAAAGGCTGAAAAAATCAATGCTTTAAAGCTGAAAAAAGTTTTATTTGTGCACACATAACAGATTAGTTCTCAAGACATAGCATGCTGTTTAGGACACTTCTGAGCATTCACATAGTGTTCTACCTAGGCAGTATCAGAACACTTATATACACTGAAGTTATGTCAGCTCTGCTAAGGGATCTCCAAAGAGTCTGACTGGTGTGAAAACGATGTAAATTCTTCTTTCAGATTCAGGTACTAAGAGTCTCAAGATTTTAGCATATCATTTA
Source organism: Indicator indicator (assembly GCF_027791375.1). Lineage (NCBI taxonomy): Eukaryota > Metazoa > Chordata > Aves > Piciformes > Indicatoridae > Indicator > Indicator indicator. The sequence continues at coordinate 53,250,599 of NC_072010.1, read as the reverse complement.
TGGAATATTAGCATTTTCTTTTTCTTTTTTTTTTCCTTAAAGAGTACTTATAAAACAGATAGTGTTTTCACTAATAATCTTTGGATATGTACATGAATATTAACATGTACATGTATATACTATGTGTACATATACATGCACACATGCATATAAATATATACAGATCTCTTCCTAAAGATCATGTTTTGCAACATGAGGATGGTTTTCCCTTCCCTTCCCTTCTCTTCCCTTCCCTTCCCTTCCCTTCCCTTCCCTTCCCTTCCCTTCCCTTCCCTTCCCTTCCCTTCCCTTCCCTTCCCTTCCCTTCCCTTCCCTTCCCTTCCCTTCCCTTCCCTTCCCTTCCCTTCCCTTCCCTTCCCTTCCCTTCCCTTCCCTTCCCTTCCCTTCCCTTCCCTTCCCTTCCCTTCCCTTCCCTTCCCTTCTCCTTTGCCCCAGGTAATGCAGTACATCATAGATTTTGATAACTCTTCTGTTGTCATGTCTTCTACCTGTGAAACAGTATACTTAAATTTCTATTAGTATTTTTCTTAAAACACTGACAGAGTTTTGCTATCTTTGCATAAATTGTATTTACAGACAAAGAATTAAGTTACTCCTCCCTCTAAAATGATCATATTTTAACAGACAATATCTTTTTCAAAGCTTTTTTTTCAAGTAATTAACAAGTTGAGTAATATCTACAAACCATGAATTATGAGTTATTAATAAGGAAAACATGATATTAATAAAAATACTGATTAATAATATGAACATTTGCCAAAAAATGTAATAGGTACAGCGTACAGCTGTAGCTTATTTACAATGGATATGTACAGTAATTAGGCAATATTAATATTTTAACAGTATTAAGCAAACTGGGAAAATAACAACGGCAATCTGTGTCTCATGCACTAGAAGGAGACTTGACAGGAACCTTGCCAAAACATCAGCAGTTAAGGCAGATAGAACCTTTTACAAAGAGGCTTTATAGAGATAACAAATTACTCACAATGTTATTTCTCTGGAATTCTCTCCAGTGCTGCAATTTAGTCCAAGTTACACAGAACAACGGGAATTCCACCCATGTGGAGGGGTGCTGCTGCTGTACATTAGCCAGTAAAGACTTTTGGGGTGCTCTTGGGTGCTGGTTGCCAGCAGGGTTGTCTCACTGTCCCAATGGTAGGGCTGGCCACGGCACGATGTCAGGTGTCTCTCAAAGCATCCTAGGATTTACAGGCTATCTTGGGGTTTCAGGCTCTTGGACAATAGCCTGTTTCTCTTGGTGCTTTGCTGCGAGGTCTAGGTTTCAGAAGCGGGTGCTTAAGCTGGAAGTGACCTGTCACCACAAGGGGACAGTTCCTCGGGTCTTGGCTCACCCAGACTTTGTCCCTTCTGCCCAGCAAGACACTTCTGCCTCCTCCTGGGCTTTTATGACACAAAGAGGCTGACTGTGGTTTCATTGCAGCTTACACAAAGGGACTTTGTTACAGTGTGGTGGGCTAGAATCCCCCTCCCACATTAACAATAACCAGGCTAACTCAGTTCAGAAGCAAATGAAGCTGTATTTACAGGCAAAACTACAATCTATATTAAAATGCAATGAATAGGTACAAATATACACTATTCACAACATTTAGAAATATATGCAATCAACAGAAAAACACAACAAAGCCCCCTGGCCCCCAGAGGTGCTGTGCTTCTTTTCCCCAAGGGGCCCCCGCTTCTTTTCCCCCTGCTTTCCCAGAGCAGGCAAAAGGGAAGAAAGCCAAGAAGCAGAGAGAGGTTTGTTAAACTTAGCTCGTCAAGGTCAGTGTGAGAGTGTGTTTGTTATCTCCAGCCAGAAGACTACTCAGCAGAGAAACACCAGACACCTTGTTTTGAGTACTGACTCTCAAACATTTCTATTTCTCCAGTGGAAGTGTTTAGAATAATCATTATTTTGATTTCTTACACCCAATAGTGATTTATTTACATTATTTCACTTTTCTGCTCAAACTTTGTGAAGAAAAATTGAAGACAGTCTTAAAACCATCACAGGCTTGTATCTTCCCAGGTAAACTGGGGCACAGCAAAGATTTGCAGTTTCAAGGCTCGTGGCTTCTCATCCCATATCTTAGGCAAGGCAAGGCACATTGTTTACAATTTGGCTTTGCTTTTATCATTTGCCCAAGGGTCAATTTGGCCAACTGGCAACCAATAGAATGGGATTTTGCCAGGACGTGACCATATAAGGTAAAGACATAAGCCTAATATAGGTGAAGCATCGGCAGTGCACATGAATGTTTACCACAAAGGGAGGACATATCCCTTGTTTACCAGACTTTCTGACACCTGAGTTCTTTCTCTTTTTTCCCACATTCCCCCTGCAGAAGGGAAGGGGGAGAGTGGGATCATGCCTCGACATGCCAGGACTTTTTCTGGGTTTGTGTTGGGCCTGTTTGGCCCTACCACTACAGTAAGAACTCACAGTTGTCCAGAAAGGATAGATAATTTCTACTCTTGTACTGACCCTGAATGTCATGAAGGCATCCTAATTCTAGAATTATGCCCCAGATATTGCTCAAACTTGTCCCAACATGTTTGATTATGTCCCCCCCTTCCCCTTCTTTTCCAGAGTGGGTGCTCAGCCCAGAGCTGGGAAGACAAAGGACTAGGGTGCCAGTAAGATGCAGTAAACAACCCAACTTGCCTTCTTTGGGGTAACCAAGACTATGAGCCCAAAGTATGGGATGCTTATGCCAAGCCTGTGCTCCTTCCAAGTTGGGGCATAATTCTAGCCACATGCTCAGTTATAGGCTGAAAAGGTCTCATCATGGTTGACTATTGGTCCAAATTCAAGGCTCAAGTAACGTGTAAGTATACCCCAAATTGTAAACAAGTAATTCTTTGCCTAAGCTCTTTGCCTGAGCTCTTTGCTCTTTGTGCTTAAGCTCTTGCTACTAAGCTCCTTGCTATTGCTTCTACCAGGCTCCGCTCCCTCACATGCATACTAACAGCTTCTGCAGTTCAGAGAGAAGCCAGCAACCTGGGAAGAGCCATTGTGCCTCAGTTTACCCGGAAGCCCTCAAAGAGTCCTTCTCTTTGGTTCATCACAGTCATAATCTGTCAGTCCCACTGGTTGGAAAAGAGTCTTAAAAGGGACTGAACCCCCGAGGGTAAGACTGCCCAGGAGGGGGGAGAAAGTGCCTGAATCTCAGCAAGTCCAAACATCTGCTACAGCCACGAGCTGCAGACTGGTGAGCCACAATCCTTTGTGTATTAGCTCGCAAAGCAGGAATTGTGATTGGCTGCATCCTGCCTGACCCTGTTGTCACAGGAGAAGAGGAGCTGCCCGCCCATGCCCGCTCCATAACCTTGTACATGCCAGAGAAATTCAGAGCACCGTCTGTGCCTATAATTCATTGCTGGGACTACTTGTGAGCATCCTGTATAGCCCATAACCATAGAAACAGCAAAGCAGTCGCCACCGAGAAGAATCAGCACTGTCTGCTCATTTCAAACCAAGCCAGGGGAAAAGCCACGTCCCTTTGTGCTGCCCCCCCACTCCACAGCCTCTGCTGTCCAGAAAGGACTGCTCCAAGGGAGCCGCCCGAGCCCTGCCAAAGGAACCTGCCCAAGTGGCAGAATCTACATCTCACACCCACCCCCGCAGTTGTGGGAGGAGAAGGAAGACGCCGCATTTGAAGGGACCACCCCAGGATCCAGCACCGGCCCTGCAAGCCCTTGAGCTTTGGCAGCCACAGCAGCCCCGACGGGTGCCCTTTTCCCCGGAGCCAGCCAGCACCAGCAGCCTGACAGCATAGCCTAGGCAATTAGCAGCTAGTTAAAAGTGATACAGTGTACCTTTTCAGTTTCACTGCTGCCTTCTAGAGGGCAGACTTAGGTCTTTGCTTGACAGAGTCCCTTGGGAGTCAATCCTGTAGAGCAAAAGAGTCTTGGATGGCTGGACATCATTCCAGAAGGAATCTTAAAGACAAAGAAGCAGTCCACCTTGGCTGTAAGACAAGCCATCAGGAAAGAAAATCAGCCTGGCTGAACAGAGATATTTGGAACTCAGGGAAAACAGTGAAGAAGGAAAATTGGAAAGTCTAATGACCAACTATAATTTAACCTGGATAATGCTGTAAAAGACAATAAAAACTGGTTCTCCAAATAGACTAGTAGCAAAAGGAGGTCTAAGGAGAGTCTCCAACCTTTATTGGATGTGGTGACAAAGGATGAGGAAAAGAATGGGGTACTTAATGTCTTCTTTGCCTCAATCTTTAATAGTATGGAACAATTGTTCTCAAAGTACCCGCCCCCATGATCTGGAAGGTAGGCATAGGTAACAGAATGAAGCTCACATAACACAAGAGGAAATGGCTAGCAAGCTGGTGCATCACTTAAACAGAGATATACATATGGAAGCAGGTAAAATCCACCCAAACGTAGTGAAGGAGCTGATGGAAGTTTTCACCAAGCCACACGCCATCCTTTATCAGCAGTCCTGGTAAACTGAAGAGTTGGCTGAGGGTTAGCAAATATTGTGACCATCTACAGAAAGGGCTGGAAGGACTGTTCTTAGCATTACAAGCCTATGATTCTGATCTCAATTCCAGGTAAGGTTATGCAAGAGATTGTCTTGAGTGCCATCACATAGCACATAGACCACCAGGAGATTAGGTCCAGTCAGGATGCATTTATGAAAAGCAGGTCCTGGTTGACTATACTTATCACCTTGTATAACAAAATGACTCACTTACTGGATGAGTCATCTATTTGAAAACATGAACTTCACCACTCAAATTAATATGATTATGGCAGGACATGTTTAACTTAAAGGAATAAAAAAACAAGTATAGCCAAAAATACAATCAAAATAAAGCCTTGCAAAACTGAATTTCTTTGTCTGCTATCCTGACCTAAGATAATAATATATTTTAATGCGTGATTTCTTCATCCAGGGTTACTCTAGTTTTATGTTTACCAATATATAGTACTATTATTCCTTGGTTATTTGCTTCTAGTCAGATCAAGACGGTTTCAAGGTCTTTGCATTTTAAGCATTTATTTCTTAAAGAATGAACTCAATTATACTAAGGATGTTTTACAAGATTATTCACTGTGAAAATGGAATTTTTTTTAAAGGCACTTTATGAAGATAGACTAATTAATTTCCTTTATATCTAGATAGATTTCTTGCTGCTCTATTAATTCCTTTGCAGTGACTGAAGATTGCAGAACACAGCTAATCTTCTACACAATGACTGAACTTTTCACCAAAGGAGTTCATTACTGTATTGAGTGAAAACACTGTTAATCTTGTAATTTTAAGTCTGGATTGATACAGTTTTTTATATTTCTGCACTGGGTTTTTATGGCAATGTTTTGATAGCAGGGGCAGAAGGACAGTAGAGGTGGCTTCTTTGAGAAAACCCTAGGGCTAGCCTGAAAAAGATTCAAATGCTATAGAGTAGAGTAGAATAGAGTAGAATAGAGTAGAATAGAATAGAATAGAATAGAATAGAATAGAATAGGATAGGATAGGATAGGATAGGATAGGATAGGATAGGATAGGATAGGATAGAATAGAATAGAGGATAGGATAGGATAGGATAGGATAGGATAGGATAGGATAGGATAGATAGGATAGGATAGGATAGATAGGATAGAATAGAATAGAATAGAATAGAATAGAATAGAATAGAATAGAATAGAATAGAATAGAATAGAATAGAATAGAATAGAATAGAATAGAATAGAATAGAATAGAATAGAATAGAATAGAATAGAATAGAATAGAATAGAATAGAGTAGAATGGGACGGGACGGGACGGGACGGGACAGGATGGGATGGGATAGTTCAGCTGGAAGGGACTGACAGTAGTCACCTATTATTATCATTATTACTTAGCCAGAAAACTAAGAACACTAGATTTTTTTGTATCTAATGAAATCAAACTCAGCAGACTGATGATATGAGAATGCCATCAAAACATGTAGCAAGAAAAAAATTAAAAAGACAAAATTGAGGGCTGAATTTATTGGCAAAGTCTTTGCACAGCCCCATCTGAACAAATCTGAAAAATTAGAAGACTACCCTTACGCGCAAGAATGAACTAGTGGCTCTAAACCTGATCTAAGCTTCCTAGGCCCTCAGTAAGCACCTTATTGACAATTTGCATAGGAAAAGGGCATGAACAAAAGAATCTTTTTGTTTTTCCCACAAGTATCCCCAGCTGTTGGCTTATTCCTTAAGCACTGTCAACTGCAGGTGTAAATCAGGATGTAAAACCTGTTGGCACAGGAGAAAAAAAATCTGTACTTCTTGTCTATGGGGTCACTGTAGGTTTTAAATTGCTTTACACAGACTTTTAGCAGGTACACAGTCTAGTTGTCACTGACAAACAAGCATGATAATTCATTTTCTTAAATACAAATGCATATGTGTATCAGAATGTATGCGAGAAAGAGCACTGAAATCATCCTATCAGAACCCTTTTTAACACAAGTAAGTCTTTCATGAATAAAATCTGTCCAGGCCACATATCACAGAAATCCGTTAATTAAAAAATGGAATACTTACTTTTAAAATCATAGTAGAGACTTTCAATGGATTTCTTCAGCTTTATTAATAATGGTGGGTTTGAATTCATTAAAATAGACTATTCAAATCACTGTTAAAATTGAATTAATATTTTGAGCTGTTCCATCAGAACTGTTAAATGAAAGCTAGTGAATGACATGAATTCAGAGGAAGACAGTAGTGTCTGAACTGTAAGACATGAGAACAATAAAATCTATGAAGCTAAAGACAGGAGAAAGCCATTTAAATTTGTGTCTAGCTGTTACATACTTGTTTATTTAGCATATCTATCACAATCACACTTATACATTTCTGTATTTCTGTAAAAGAACTGAATTTCCCAGTAACAATAATATTGTACCAAAAATCTAATCTAAGAAGGCCTCATCAATTTCATCAACCCAATCCTACTTAACTTTATGATTATTGGATGTTGCACGAGCATAAAATTGCCCTGATTCCAAGGAAGTCTGAGATCTGTCTTGTTGAGTTCCTGAGTCATATAAAATGGGTCCAGACCAAGGTAATTTTTATCACTGCCAGTATTTTTTATCCTTTTTTCTTATCTGGCCCTGATGCCTGTTGTAATGTGTGGCTTGCAATAAAAATTCTTTACAAATTAAAATAAAAAAATAGAGTTCTTTTTCGTCAACAAACTATTAATATGTGTCATGCTGTGAATAGAGTGATTCAGCAAGCATGTCTTTAATTAAAAAATATAATTTATGGGGATGATAGGTATGTAAAATATCGGTAAGTAGAAAACAGAATTACAAGATTCTTTCCTTAACAAAAATTTAAGCAAAAGAAAGCATAAACTAAAGGCTAGATTGAATACATCTACAGAAGAGAGGAGGATTCTGTCTGATATGTCTGTTTGAACAGCTCTCTAGTACTGTTTTTCTCATAGATATATCATCTAATATAACTAAATAAAAAAAAAAAAAGTTACTTTTGTAAGCTATAGAAAACCGGTATCTGATGGAATAAAACCAAGCACACCAAAGAATCTAAACAATAAAGGAATTCTGAAAGAGTTGAAATGCAGTCTTTTGTGTGTGGTCTTTATGTGTAAGAGCTCCATAGACATATATCAGACAGCAGTAATTCTCACACTGTTACCAGTGATTTCTAGTGCTAATAACAAAGCCTTGAATATTAGTTGATCACATGGACTAATAGGAGCACAAATACTTTCAGTTTATATCTTATACCTTATGTAAAGTACATGATTCAGATATATCTTGTTATATGTTTGTTGATAAGGTACCAAAGAATGAAGCTGAGTATTTAATGTCTATTAATATACTTATATATAAAACTTTCATATAAATACTTAATGATCACACAGATAAAACCCAGAATAACTGAACTCTATTGTATAAAGTAGTAGAAAAAGCATGCAAAAATCCAAATCTTCTACCATATTCTTAAGATTTTTATCCCTGTAATTTTTTTCATCCTTTTAATTTTCTGAATAGGTAGTGAGATATTTTTCATCCCCCTATGAAGGCAAGTAGTCATTTACAAATCTGTGACTTTGCTCCAAGTCTGTATTAAAAACCTTACCACTCATTCATTTAATAATATATGTTATGTGTTGCAATTTTTGACAAATCTCTTACTATATAGGAGGTGTGTTGTCATAAAAGGTACAAGTGTACCCAAAAAAGAGTTTACACTTTTGATAATGGCACAAAGAAAAATCACTTTCTTCTGTCCCACTTTCTGTTAGTCCAAATCAAGCTTATGACTAAGTCTGAAGGATGCAGTGACATAAAATATTTAAGGTATGACAATATTGATACAGAATAATGCAAGAACATGTGAATAAAAGTCACCAGAAAACAGTCCTACTTTGCCTTCGTAGTCCTGATGACATCAATGTCCTCCTTCATCCAAAAATACAGAGGTAGACGTTTTTCCTGAGTAAAAATTGAGGTTTTATCCCAGTCAAAATACCGTAAATACCTTAAATTCAGGATAATTCAGTTCTGTGAAAACAAGAAATTGAAGGCATGTCATTCAAATTATATTGATTCTGTTCTCAAATGTGATTGTTTAGGTTTTGGGAGTGGGTTAATGATGCTTATGTCCAAGACTACATCCCAAATAGTGCCAGGACATGTCCCTACATGTTCATCTTGAACCCCCTCTTCCCTCTCCCTTCTGGAAAGGGGGGGGTGAAGCCTTGGCGCCACCGAGTCCAGGTAAACAACCTCCCTGGGCCCGTTGTGGTAAACAAAGCTCAGGCGACCTGCTCATGCTTGCTTTAAGGTGTATGCTTATACTACATTTGGTAAAACATCATTTCATTGGTTGATTACTCTGTTTACAAAGGATGCTCACTGGAGCAGTGTTCGTGTGGCAAATGTCAAATAGGGTTGTTTTGGTAAACAAGTACTCCGTGCTTGTACCTGTGCCTGTTCCCATGTGCGTGCCCGTGTTTGCCTCGTGCCCTGTGTTGCCGAAGTGTCTGCTTTTGCCCGGGACTTGAACTGGCGTGTCCGAGCGCATCGCTGCAGATCACCACTGTTGCCTGACCAATCGCCGAGTGAGGGAACCGATTGCTGAGCAAGGAAACTGATCACTAAGCGAGGGAACCGTTGTAACCCGTGTGCACTGCCCATCCCGGACTGCTACAGACCCCGCGGAGTGGGGACATCGCTTTGGCAGGACTGGCAACTCCCCGGCCGCTCCCCATGGATCACAGAAGAAGTCACCCCAGCCTCACAGAGAAGCCACTTTGTTGTGCCCTGCGACCCCGGCGACAAGGCTTTTACCCCAGAGCAGGAAGCTCTCCTTATGTAGTGCAAACCAGCGAACTGAGTTGCAGCAGCCTCCGAGGCTCACCGGAAAACTCCCAGGACCTTTTAGTTCCGGAAGAAGCAGCAACCACGTGACACAGTGCGACGCAGTCAGTGCCATTTTTTAATGTCTTTATTAAAACACAGTATCAAGAAAAGATCTCTCAAAGTTCTTTAGTTTGTGAGTAAGACAAATATTTTCTTCACAGAGTTTCTCTGGAGGTTTGTGCCAAACTGCCTGTTTGTGAGCTTGCAAGTCCCTGACAAGCACTCTCCCCCCACCTCTCTCTCCCTCTTTCCGAATTGGTTTCTCTTTCTAAACTTCTAGATCCCCTCAAGCTGTTCAAAGCACCCATATTTATACATTCTGTAAAATTGATTCTTCCAACCAAATACTGGGACCTGTAAATATCGACTGTAAATAATTTGTAATATAGTGTATAAATAAATATTTATAAAATCTGTATAAATATCTCTGCCAATCATTTCTTGGCAAGAATTTACATTTCACATCAGTTATGGCTCAGCGTAAGGGTTATTCAATAGGTGAACATTTCTGCAGAATGGGATATGTACTGAAAAAATCCGATATAGAATGGGCCAGAGAAAATTTGACAAATTCAGACCAAATCATTGAAAAACTGACTGAGTACGTGATTGAGCTGTGCATTGAACTGGCAGCAATAGTCAAGGACAGGGTTGTTGCAATCAGGTTCTGCATGATGCCAGCACAAGTCAAATTTATAGCATTAGGATGGAAAAAATTAAAAAAAAAATGATGAAAAAAACAATTTATTTGAAAGACAGTTAAAGAGTCAGAGGAACAAAACCAGAAACTCCGTGATTTATTAATGTTGCAAATTAAAGAAAGCAGCCCTGCTATTAAAGCATTAGCAGAACCAGATACAGACTCTGTTTCATACCTTCCCGGGACTTCCCGACCGCATAGTTCCGATGAGGTTCACAGAGACGACACAGCGTCTGCAGCCAGATCCCCTGTACCATCTTTTTACAAGCTACCCCTACCGCAACTGCGTGAACAGGACTTAAAAGTAGCAAGCTCTACTGCAGTGCGAGACCTCAGACTGACAGTGTCCCTGGAGCAGCTGAGTCTCCAAATGCCGGGAACGGCGAATTTGAATGCACCTACTCAGCCCAGCATGTCAGCAACACTGCTTGAATTGAATCTACCTGTCAGCAGTGCTCCGAAAGGCAAACCCCAGAAAAAAAATCTCTTTATTTATTTATAAAATCTCTATAAATATCTCTGCCATTCATTTTTTGGTGAGAATTTACATTTCACATCAGTAACAGAACATAGGATCTACAATAAACTTATCTTGAATAATTAAACTAAATAGATTACCTATTATATATCACTTTTAACCCAGCAAAGTACAGATTGGAATTTACAGGTCAATGCACTAAAAATACTTAAAAAAAAAATTAAATACTTAGAATTCAGAAAGTGCTGAAGTTCTTTGCTTGACTAGGGCTTACATGGTCTAAAAGAAATATTTATGAAATAAAAGAAAAGTTGGCTTAGAAATCTCTGTAGTCTGCTAAGAGAGGCACACAGCTCAGGAAGATAATTAAATCATCAGATAATGAAGAAGAGAATCTGAAAAGGTGCAATGACCCACTCTCAAAGTTACCAATAATTCTTCACTTACTACAGAGAAGGAGAGAATGACTTGTACAAGAACTCCATCTTTTAGATGACAACTTACTTGAAGAAAAACTCATCTTTTCAGTACTTCTGACAAGTGGCAGCTCTCCTTTTAATTCCAGCTGGTTACAAATGTAACCTGAGGGAAGGGTGGAAAGAGAAAAAAAAAGAAACAAACAAGAGGAGGATAAAATACTATTACCCTTCTCAATGTCCCTGTTTTCACTTCAGGATGGCCTATATTTGCTACACAAATGGACTAATGTATAATGCAGGTATCTTTTTTTCCCTGAGGAACTGAGAAATAGATACACAGAAGAACACTGTTATGTGTGGACCAGAGAACTTGAATAGACATAGGAGAAATTAGCCTGAGACATAATTACAGTATAGCTTAAACCAGAGGAGTTATTTTACCACTGAAGACAGAATGACAATTTATTTAAGAGTTAATGCCAAATAAAAATAAAAAAATAAAAATCAATATGTATCTCAAGTGTTTTGTGTTGATTATTGTAATTACAGTCAGTGGAAGGTTTGTCTTAGCCTACTGGTGCTTCTACATTTCAGTTCGTACCAAAACAATTTTCTCCAATGATTTTCCTGGCTTCTATAAATTTAACATAAATGCTATTCTTGTATGGACTTCTCTGTGTGTTTCAATTGAGTTTGGTTTTGTTTGTCTGCACCTTATTGGAATTTATGCTGCTGGCAACAGAAGCCATAAAAGAATCAAAAGCATAAAAGAATCAAAACATTAAAAAGCAATTTTTTTTAATTCACTTTTTAGTGAAGTATTGATGAACACTTCCCAGCTATCTAGCTTCTGTGATTCCAAGCTAGAGGGATGCACTCATCTGCTACTATATGAACACATGAAAGATGATAGCTGAGTCAGATGCCAATAGCTCAAATGTAATTAATCTTGAATAAATAAACAACAGTAGCAGTAAGATGCAAATCAGATGTTTGTTTTCCAAGGTTTTTTTCCCAAAAGATTTTTTCCCAAAACTCAACCAAAAGTTTAATTTCCTTTCAATACTGAACTTCTAATCTTGCACTATTCAGAGTTTTATTCTGAATATGTTTTCACATATATTTCTAGAATATTCCTGGAATTTGTATTGCAATGCAACATACAATGCAGATTGATAAAAAGCAGCTCCTTAAATTCAGTGGTAAACTAAAAAACCCCAAGAACAAACAAAAAAATGACAACTTATTATTACACCTATCTGAAGCCATGTCTGAGGATAAACATAAACCAGCTAAAAGGAAATTTAAGTTATGGAAATATATAACTATTTTATTGGGATATGTTCACAATAGATGCAAGCATATTTTTTTCTGATAACTTAAATCCTTGTTTAGTTCTGTTTGGAAAAATAAAAGTTTTATCCCTTTGCACAATATAGACTTACAGAAGTTGCAGAATGGTAGGGGATATTCAAACAGGCTGTCCTCTGTATCTACTTCTGATTTCTTCAGGTAGATTGAATAAGAAAATACAATTGGTACACTGATGTCTAGAAATAGGTTGGCAGCTCCTATTTAGAACATTTTTGGGAAAACTATTTCAGGCCTTTTACTTCTGAATTAGAAACTAAAATGTCAGTATAAAATATCAATCATAGATGAATTTTTATTCATTATTATATAAAAGAGGAACTAAATTCAAGCAATGCTTGCATTCAAATTAAGATAATTTAAATTGCAAAAAGAGACTTTAAATTTTACCATAAAAATATGATCTTGTCATGAATGTTACCTACCTAAATCTTTCTACGGTATGCTTTTTGCAATTGGACTAATAAATATGCAGGACTGTGGTGCAGGTAGCTGTTTTATACTTTTTAGAATTACATTTGCATATCAGAGGTATTTAATTTGAAAATCCATGAGTATTTATAATAAAAACCCTTTTCTGAATTCCCTGTTCAGGAAATCAAAAGCCATTTTATTAATGTAGTGAGTAATTAATTTACCTAAGAAATATATCTTCATAAACTCAAAATTTAATGATTCTCTATATAGCATACTGTAATGATGCTCCAAATTTTTGACCAGTAATTTTTTGTAATTATATGTATTTTATATATTATATGTGAATATATAATTTTTTTCTATTGCCAGTTACTCCCTGGGGCTCTATAATTGCCTCTATAAAGTCATACTCTACTGTGCAAAGGGCTAGCAATTAGTTATGAAGGAAAGAAATATTTTGATTGTGGAAAAGAATCATGAATTTCATTAACATCTTTTCTGCTTTTTTCTACTCTGACTTACGTATGCTTGTGGTTGTGTTGTAGAAGAAACAAAAGGCATGTTGTAGAATGCTTCTACATCTTTTTCAATTGTATGAGTTTTCTGCTCCAGTGGTGAAAAATATGTATTTAATAGTGCATATATAATAAGGGGTAAATAACTGAAAACCACATCCAGATTAAATGTAAATCTAATTTAGAGCCGCATGAGTAATTTCTCAACTCCAAGTGTAGTTTCTAAAGTTGTTTGAGTTTGGAGGTTTTGGGAATTTTTTCATTATTTTGCTAAAAAGTTACAAGTTACACAAGTAAAAGAAATACTCCATTTGGCAATAGTTCAACATGTAATGAAGCAACTGATTTTTTTCCTCAGTTGACCCAACATGTTTCAAACAATTTCCACATGAGAATGACTTGTTTTTCTCTTCCCCACCCCACCTCTATTTTTAAAGTATACCATGGAAATGTTCCATAAGCCTTTGAGCTCTAACTGTAACAGGACTACTTTCTGCATTTGCTCTCCTCCAGTCCATATGAGCACTAGGTGCTTGGGCAGTAAGCCTTCTCCTCAAAGGGAATAGAATATCAAATGGGAATCATAACATTTACAAAGCACTGCTTGACAGTACTGAAATGCAGTGTAGATTTGTACTTGAAATGGAAAAAGTCTAATTTAAGCCAACTGAAACATTAATTGTAAAAAGCACTACAATGTACTGAATTCTCTAAACAAGCCAATTTATATTTCAACTCTCCTCTTGGGCGCGATGCTGTATCTGCGCAACACTCTGAATTTAACCTCTCTCAGCCAAAGTTAGATTTCTTTGTGGCATACACTGAATTTCACCATTTTCTTGCATCACCCAATAGGTGTGACCAGGACCTTCAGCAGAAACCACCCCTCAGACAGGTTTGGCCTCTCCTGAAGGAGAAAATACCCAAACAGTTTTGCCTAACAGATTCTTTTCTCTGATAACAGGAACTCTATCACCTTCCTCCTTTCGCAACAAATCTGACTGGGCAGGTCCAGCTCAATTCACTGAACCTCTACTATTCACTAACCAGGTTGCTTGTGCTAAATGTTTCTCCCAGTTTTTCAAAGATCCACCCCCCATGGCTTTGAGAGTGGTTTTCAGCAAACCGTTGTAGCGTTGGATCTTCCCTGCAGCTGGTGCATAGTAGGGAATGTGGAATATCCACTCGATGCCGTGCTCTTTGGCCCAGTTTTTTACAAGATTGTTCTTGAAATGAGTTCCGTTGTCTGACTCAATCCTCTCTGGAGTTCCGTGTCTCCACAGGATTTGTCTCTCCAGACCAAGAATGGTGTTACGTGCAGTTGCATGAGGAACTGGATAAGTTTCCAGCCATCCAGTGCTTGCCTCTACCATAGTCAGCACATACTGCTTACCAGATGGAGAACAAGGTAGAGTGATGTAGTCAATCTGCCAGGCTTCACCATACTTGTACTTGGACCATCGGTCACCATCCCACAAGGGCTTGATACTCTTTGCCTGCTTAATAGCAGCACAAATGTCACAGTCATGGATGACTTGTGTGATAGCATCCATGGAAATATCAATGGATCTGTCACGAGCCCATCGGTAGGTTGCATCTCTGCCTTGATGTCCTGACGAGTCATGGGCCCACCGAGCTAAGAACAGCTCACCTCGGTGTTTCCAGTCAAGATCAGGATCAGAGTTTGTGTCCACCTGGGAAACTCTTGCAGCTAGATCTGCCTGATGGTTGTGTTGTTGTTCCTCAGTAGCTTTGCTCTTAGGAATGTGAGCATCGATGTGTCTCACTTTCACTGGAATTCTCTCAATGCGAGCAGCAATGTCTTGCCACAGATCTGCAGCCCAGATTGGCTTTCCTTTCCTCTGCCAGCCATTCTTCTTCCAGTCTTTCAGCCAACCCCACAAGGCATTGGCTACCATCCACGAGTCGGTGTAGAGATAAAGCTTTGGCCATCTCTCACATTCAGCTATGTTAAGAGCTAGCTGGACAGCTTTTACCTCTGCAAATTGACTGGATTCTCCTTCTCCATCTCTCGCTTCTGCAACTCTGCGCGTTGGACTCCACACTGCAGATTTCCATCTCCGCTTGTTCCCAACAAGACGACAGGAACCGTCTGTGAACAAAGCATATCTCTTTTCATCATCAGACAGATCACTGTAAGGAGGAGCTTCCTCAGCACGAGTTACTCTCTCCTCTGGAGGTTTTGCACAGCTTGTGCCTTCTGGCCAGTTTGTGATCACCTCCACCAAACCAGGCCTTTCGAGATTTCCCATTCGAGCTCGCTGTGTTATCAGAGCCATCCACTTAGACCAGGTAGCATCTGTTGCATGATGTGGTGAAGAACCTTTGCCTTTGAACATCCAATTCAGAACTGGCAATCTAGGAGCTAGAAGAAGTTGTGACTCAGTTCCAATCACTTCAGAAGCAGCTTTCACTCCTTCATAAGCAGCTAAAATCTCTTTCTCTGTTGGAGTGTAGTTTGCCTCTGAGCCTCTGTAGCCACGACCCCAGAAACCAAGAGGACGTCCTCGTGTCTCCCCTGGAGCTCTTTGCCATAAGCACCAGGTTGGACCATTGTCACTCGCGGCCGTGTACAGAATGTTCTTAATGTCTGGACCAGTTCGGACAGGTCCCAGACCCATCGCTTGGACTACCTCTCGCTTGATCTGGTCAAAGGCTGCTTGTTGCTCAGGACCCCATTGGAAACTGTTTCTCTTTCGAGTCACATCATATAGAGGTTTCACAATCTGACTGTATCCAGGAATGTGCAGTCTCCAAAATCCCACTATGCCTAAGAAACGCAGAGTTTCTTTCTTGTTGATGGGATTTGCCATGGTGGAGACTCTGTTTATCACATCCATTGGGATGTGACGGCGACCATCTTGCCACCGCACTCCCAGAAACTGGATTTCTCTGGCAGGTCCTTTCACCTTGTCTCGCTTGATAGCGAAACCAGCTTGCAAGAGAATGTCAATGATTTTGTTACCTTTCTCGAAGACTTCTTCAGCAGTCTCACCCCAGACGATGATGTCATTGATGAACTGAATGTGTTCTGGAGCTCCACCTTTCTCCAAAGCATCATGGATCACTGCATGGCAGATGGTTGAACTGTGAATCCACCCCTGGGGCAAACGATTGAATGTGTATTGAATGCCTCTCCAGGTGAAAGCAAACTGAGGCCTGCATTCCTCTGCTATGGGAATAGAGAAGAAAGCATTAGCAATGTCTATGGTAGCATACCATTTGGCCTGCTTGGATTCCAGCTCATATTGGAGTTCCATCATGTCTGGTACAGCTGCACTCATGGGTGGAGTTACTTCATTCAAGGCATGGAAATCAACTGTCAGACACCACTCTCCATTCTGCTTTCTCACAGGCCAGATTGGACTGTTGAAAGGTGAATGAGTTTTGCTGATGACCTTCTGACTCTCCAGCTGACGAATCAAGTTTTGAATGGGCACCAAAGAGTCACGGTTGGTTCTGTATTGTCTGTGATGCACAGTTTGAGAAGCAACCGGCAGCTTTACATCCTCTATCTCATGTTGTCCCACAACTGCAGATTCATCTGAAAGCTCAGGTCTAATGGACAACTTCAATTTTCCTCCATCAATTTCTGCAGTTGTTATTCCAAAAGCCCATTTGTAACCCTTAGGGTCTTTAAAACGCCCTTCTCTCAGAAAGTCAATTCCCAAAATACAAGGTGCATTAGGACCTGTTACAATAGTATGTTTCTTCCACTGCTTCCCGGTTAAACTTATATCAACCTCTATCTTAAACAACTCTTGAGATCCACCAGTGACTCCCTGAATAGTTATAGATTCTCCCCCTTGATAATTTGATGGTATTATGGTGCACTGAGCTCCTGTGTCAACCAAGGCCCTGTACTTCTGAAATTTTGAAGTGCCAGGCCACTGGATGTACACATCCCAATAGATTCTGTTATCTCCATTATCCCTTACCTCCCCCTGGCGGAAGGCAGGGCACCCCTAATGGTGGGGATTACCTCCACATGTACAGCTGGCACAACGTCCAGCACCAGAATTAGGATCACTGTTGGAGCTATCAGAGTTGTTCTGGGAAACTGAGGAAGCGACAGCTACCCTCCTGGTATTGCTACCTCGGGATCTGCCCCTCTGCAGCTCCCGTAACCTCTTGAAAAGATCAGAAGTTGGTTGACCATCCCATCTGTTCATGTTCTCACCAAACTGATCACGCAGAGTTATCCAGATACTGCCACGTGATTGCCTCTGCTGTCTGTTTTGGTTTGACCTATTCTGGAATGGCCTTCTTGGAGCACGTCTGTTCCTAACAGCTGAAACTTGTATCCATCTGGAGGAAGAGGAATCAGAATCATCCCCCTTCATCAAGTTGGATATGGAGGTTTTAAATTCCTCCTTCAGCTCTTTCATGCAATTCTTCATTTCTCCAGACAAAGTTTCAATGGCTGAAACCAAAGAAGTACGTGCAAGACTATCCTCCAATTGCCTCATTTGGTCAGTGAAATGGCCAACAGTAGGAGGTACTCCACCATAATTTCTTGCCACAATCCTGCTTGCCAGAATAGTAGCATAATTAGGAGGAGCAAGCTTAATGAGCTTTTTGGCAAGGCCTGTTCCAACAGGAATTTCATCAGGATTCAGAGTCTTATGACCTCCATACATTATTTCTCTCACAGCAAATTCTCTCAGACGCTTGATTCCCTCATCTACTGTGGTCCAAGGCTTAAGGTTCCATGGTAAATCATCTCTGCTGGGGTACCTCAGCGAGACTGCCAGTAGGAGGCGTGCCCACAGAGAAACTTTACCAATGCACTTGCCTAGGTGCCTGTCTATGCCTGTATCCTTTGAGAGCATCCCCAACTGAGAGGCCGACTTGTCGCCTACCACCAATGCTGGGGCTCCCATATCAAAACACCTGGCTAGCCAAGACAGGACTGGCTCATTATCTCCTCTGATGTAATCCTTCCTCACATGTCTCATTTCCTGTCTGGGTGCATTAGCTGACTGTATGTCATCCTCCTCCTCCTCCTCCTCCTCATCATCATCATCCTGAGGTCGCTGTCCCCATATTCCTATTGTAATCCTCCGTTGAATTTCCTTGAGTTCAGAAGCACTGCCAGCAGTTGCTAATTCAGCAGGGTGTACATCTCCATCATCCATGTGGGGTCTCAAGAGGTCTGCCAGAGTTTTAAGGCTAACCTTCTCTTCCTCACCAGAAGGATCTTTCTTAACAGAGGGACCCTGAGTAGAAGGACCTTCATCTCCATCTGCACTATCTCCTGCAGCATCTGCATCTCCTCCTGCAGCTCCTTTGCGTTTTCTGCTGATAGTGGCAACCAAATTTACTGGATTGGCTTTCACATTCACAGCAGAGTTGGAAGGAGTAGAGGAGTTTTGTGCAGGATTAGCAGGAGCAGAGGGAGTCTGTGCAGGGTTGGCAGGAGGTGTGTTTTGAGATCCTGCAGCCACTGCTGCGTCCGTCTGGGCAGCAGAGGGAGGAGGAGGAGACTGTGCCTCGTTAATGGCGTCTGCCTGCACAGCTATGTCTGTCTGCGCAACCATTTCTCCATTTCTCTCTCTGTAACTATGTCTGTCTGCACAGCCATTTCTCTCCGTGCAACTGTGTCTGTTTGTGTAGCCATGTCTGCCCGTGTACCCCTGTCTGCCTGTGTAATCGAGTCTGTCTGTGTAACTATGTCTACCTGCGCGGCCATTTCTGTTATCTCAGATTCTGGCAAAGGTCCTGCAGCTACTGCTGCTGGCTCTGAGTCAAAACTATCGGCAGCTTTCTCACAAACCTGAACTGTAATTTCCTGGTCACTGTAATCAGAATCAGAAACCAATTCCGAACCTCTCTGAGCTTTTCTATATTTCCTCTTACATCTACGCAGGTCGGAAAAGCAAGTAGCCTTACATCTTTCTTGACACAGTGCTATCAGCAGCCATATGATTATTCCAAGAAGCAACAAAATTAAGGCTAGCACAAGATATCTAGGGTACCACTGGTTCCAAAGACCCTCTGTAGTTGTAAGAGGAGTAACAAACTCAAATGTGTCTGCTAGCAGATTCATAGTTGAGTTACCATATCTTCTAAGCCCAATAAGACCACAACAGAATCCAACAACATTTAGTAACTTGTTCTTAACCCAAAGAAACGACTTATATGCCACATATCTCACAATCTTGTCTATCATGCAGGAAACGGCCCATCTGTAGACAATCACACCGATAACAGATGAAATAAAATTACTCAAAATCCAAAACAGCTTCATTTTGCTTCCTAATCTGAGCAAGAATAAATCATACAAGCAATCAAACCCCACGTTGGGTCCCAAAAATAAAAAAAAGTGTGTCGGTGTGAGCTGAAATTCCCCCCCCACCGACAATAACCAGGCTAGCCCAGTCTGGAAGCAAATGAAAAGTTGTATTTACAAAGCAGAATCTACAATCTATGATGAAATGTAATGAATATAGAATCATAGAATCATAGAATCAAGAAGGATGGAAGAGACCTCAAAGATCATCGAGTCCAACCTGTCACCCTAAACCTCATGACTATCTAAACCATGGCACCAAGTGCCACGTCCAATCCCCTCTTGAACACCTCCAGGGATGGTGACTCCACCACCTCCCTGGACAGCACATTCCAATGGCCAACCACTCTCTCTGTGAAGAACTTTCTCCTCACCTCCAGCCTAAACCTCCCCTGGCGCAGCTTGAGACTGTGTCCTCTTGTTCTGGTTGCCTGGGAGAAAAGACCAACTCCCTCCTGGCTACAACCTCCCTTCAGGTAGTTGTAGACAGCAATGAGGTCTCCCCTGAGCCTCCTCTTCTCCAGGCTAAACAGTCCCAGCTCCCTCAGCCTCTCCTCATAGGGCTTGTGCAAATATACAAAATTCACAACATTTACAAATATATACAATCAACAGAAAAAGCACAACCGATCTCCCTTTGCTTCCCCCCAAGGGGACCCTCCCAAAGGGGCCTCTCTCTCCCAGGAGCTTCCCCCCAGACCCCCTTGGACAGAGAAGCAGAGTTAGTTAGAGCAGAAAGTTGTTAACTTAGCTGCCAAGGTCAGTGTGTTATCTTCAGCCAGAAGAGAAGAAGAAAACAGCAGCCAGACAGCCCAGCAACTGCCCCCACTGCCGGACGCAGAATGTGCAGAGTGCCTACTTTGTTTTGGGTAATAGTTCTTAAACATTTCTATCTATCCAATGGAAGTGTTTAGAACAATCAGTATTTTGCTTTCTTACACCGAATAGTGACTTATTTACACTCTTTCACTTTCTCTGTTCTGAACTTTGCAAGAAAAATTTAAAAAGACAGTTTCAAACCATCACAATATTATAAAAAAATAAGAAAATATATACACATCAAATTTTAATCCAGTCTTGAACAAAAAAAAAAAAAAACACAACATTTTACAAGGAACAAAAATTCTGAATTTCATTTAATTTGTTTGAAGTGAAGAATGTTTATATGTTTAACCCTTGATTTATTATTAAGAATGTAAGTCTATCATTAGCATAGGTTTATCAAAGATTAATTTTATGTGTACTTGTGGTTGTACACCAACAGAAAAACACATGAAATCAAGTATAATTATTTTCTGTATCCTCTACAAGAGTAACAGATTAATAAGATCATACACTTTTAAGAACAGGATTTGGGGAGGTGGATAATGTCAGAATGTTTTATAAAATTTTATTGATTACTTAAATGCCTTAAATATCACTTGAGCATTTGAAAGGGCACTGTTAAAAATATTAATCTTCAAGCTCATGAACTTAGAAACATTTGGGGTTGTATTTGTATTTTTAAAAAAATAACTTTAATCTCCTACCTTTTGAATATTTTTGTAAATGGAGAAAAAGAAAAAACATCACCACCACCAAAAACCTAAACAATGCCACACACTTGTTTTATTTACAAGAATGACAGATAGATGTTGGCAAGTAAGGATTCATGAAGATTTTCTTCCTGTAAATTATGTGCATTACTTTGTTGTAAAATATGTCTTACCCTTCTGTCCAACCAGAACACTGCTCAGTATGGATGCGCAGAAACTACAAAAAAAAAAAAAAAAAAAAAAAAGAAAACAAAATGCTAATTTTTCCATTACCTGAAGTTTAAATTTAGACTCATTTTTTGGCTGAGACAGAACAAACAAAAGCTATGTATGTAATGGTGAATTTCATGGCTTTCTGAAGTCTGTTATTAAACACATGATCAAAACAGACAGGCACTGTACTGAGTGTATGTTTCGAGGTGTGGGCAGTGGAGGGGGTGCAGGGCACCCTCTGTGAGAAGACACCAGTGGCTGTCCAATGCCAAACACATCTAATTCCATCTGGCTCCAAAAAAGAACCCTTCACAGGGCACAGCTGAGCCTATCAGCCATTATGGTGACACCCTTCTGATGATACAGTTAAGAAAGGGTAAAAAACATTGTGTATCAGTTGTGTGAGAGTAGTGAGAGAGATATGAAAGAAACAACTCTGCAGACCTCAAGATGAGAGAAGGAAGGGGAGAAGGTCTTTCAGTCTCTGGAGGAGGGATTCCCTGGTAGCTCACAGATGACCACAGTGGAGCAGATATCCCCACTGTAGCATATGGAGGTCCCCAACCACAGCTGTGAAGAAAGCTGCAGCCTGGGGAGAACCTGTGCCAGATCGGGCTCCCATCAGGAACTGTGTTCTGTGATAACCTGTTCTGGAGCAGTTTGTTCTTGAAGGACTGTGCCACCAGGCACCCACATGAGAAAAATTCTGAAAGACTAGCAGCTTATGTGAAAGTCCCACATTGGAGCAGGTTGTGATGGGCTATCTCCTATTGGAAGGAACTACACACTGGATGTAGGGAAGTGTGAGGAGGTAGATACATCAAAGCCAAAGTTTTATCAACTTACCATGAACCCCATTCCCCCTTACTCACTTCATTCACCCCAGTTCCTCCAGTAACTGATTTTCAGGACACACAATATTCCTGTCCCAGTGGCTGGAGATTAATGACCCCCACTGGCTCCAGTATCTGACACTGAAACTTCACTGGGTGCAGTAGCTGACACCAACAGATCATCCCTTAACTAGTGAATGAAGAGGTTTTATATTGCAACGTGAATAAAAGGGGGACACTTTTTTGTGATACATGGAAAAGTATTGTTCTGTCTAAATCTGCAGCACCAACAGGTCAATTCATGGCTCCAGGACTGGTGTCATCAATAGGGGTTTGGATTTGGTTTACAAGGCATGAGAGCTGTGAGCAACTAATGTGATGTACCTGTCCTAGAGGGGGAAAATGATTCTGGGGCAGGAGTTGGCAGGTCTCATTGATAGGGCTTTAAACTAAATTTGAAGGGGGAAGGGGTTATTAATCTCATGCTGGCCTGTGACACACAGTGGGGCAGCTCATCAGAGGCAGAGTGATGCAGTGCTAGCATGGTCTCTCAACTTGTTGCTCTGAGGCAAGCCAGGGACAATGCACCAAGACACCCCAAGAGAGTCAAGGGGGATTCACCTAAGAGAGTGACATGGCCAGCCCAGCTGAAGTGCCTCTATGCAAATGCATGTAGCTTGGGCAATAAACAGGATGAATTAAGGGCCACTGTGCTGCTAGGATGCTATGACATAGTGGCTACTACTGAAACTTGGTGGGATGATTCCCATGACTGGAATGTAGGGATAGATGGGTACAAGCTCTTCAGAAAGGACAGGCAGGGTAGGAGGGGAGGAGGTGTTACTCTCCATATCAATGATCAGTTGGAATCAGTGGAGCTCCACTTGGGGAAGGATGATGAGCTGGTTGAGAGCATATGGGTGAAGATTAAAGGAAAGACAGGGGAAGGTGATGCTACCATAGGTGTCTGCTACAGGCCACCTGTCCGGCAGAACCAAGCAGAGGAGGCCCTCCACAGGCAAATAGAAGTGGCTTCATGTTCACAAGTCCTGTCCTTGTGGGCAATTTCAATCACCCTGACATCTGCTGGAGGGACAGTACAGCTAGACACCAGCAGTCCAGGATGTTCCTGGCGAGTATAGATGAAAACTCCGTCTCCAAATTGTGGAGGAACCAACAAGAAAAGGTGCAATTATGGACCTTGTTCTCAACAATAGGGAATGGTGAACAATGTGAGGCTCAGGAACAGTCTTGGCTTCAGTGACTATGAAGCAGAAGAATTTAATATTCTCAGAGCAACTAGGAGGACATATTCGAAGTTTACAACCCAGGACTTTAAGCGTGCAGACTTTGATCGCTTCAGGGATCAGCTGGCCAAAGTATCGTGGGGCAAAGCCCTGGAAGGAAGAGGGGCCCAGGACAGCTGGTCAGTGTTCAAAGATCACCTTCTCCATGTTCAGGAGCAAAGTATACTGACAAAAAAGAAGGCAGGATTAGCAAGGAGCTCCTGGACACACTGTTACAGAAAAAGAAACTATACAAGGAGTGGAAGAAAGAACAGCTAGAATGGGCAGGGTATATAAGGAAGCTGCTCGAGCAGCAAGAGACCTGGCTAGAAAAGCCAAAATTCAGAATTAAATCTAGCCAAGGAGATCAAGGGGAACAGTAAAAATTCCTATAGGTATATTAATGGCAAAAAGAAAACTAGGGAAGGTGTGGGCCCCCTCAGAAAGGAAACAGGTGAACTGGTGACAAGTGGTATGGAGAAGGCTGAGGTTCTCAAAGACTTCCTCACTGGCAAGGGCTCCAGCCACACTCCCGCAATCACGGAAGATAATGGCAGGGGCTGGATGAAAGAACTGCCCATTGAGTGAAGATCAGGTTTGTGACCATCTGAAGAACCTGAAAGTGTTCAAGTCCATGGGACCCGATGGGATACACCCCCGGGTTCTTAGGGAGGTTGCTAAATCACTCTCTATTATATTTCAAAAGTCATGGCATTCCGGAGAAGTCCCTACTGACTGGAAAAGGGGAAACATAACCTCCTTTTTTCAAAAAGGGAAAGAAGGAAGAACTGAGGAACTACAGTCCAGTCAGTCTCACCTCTGTGCCAGGTAAGATCATGGAGCAGATCCTCCTGGAGGCACTGCTGAGACAGAATAACAAAGAGGTGATTTGGTACAACCAACACAGCTTCACTAAGGGCAAATCCTGCCTGACAAACCTGGTGGCCTTCTGTGAAAAGGTCACAACATCAATACATGAGGGATGAGCAATTGGCATCATTTACCTGGACATGAGCAAAGCCTTTGATACTGTCTGAACAACATCCTGGTCTCAAAACTGGTAAAGTAGTGGTTTGATGAATGGACAACTCAGTAGATAAAAAATTGGCTTGACAACCACACCCAAATAGTGTCTGTCAATGGCTCCACGTCCAAGTGGAGGTCAGTGACAAGTGGAGTCCCTCAGGGATCAGTCCTGGGACCAGTCTTGTTTAACATCTTTGTTGGTGACACGGACAGTGGCATTGAGTGCACCCTCAGCAAGTTTGCTGACAACCCCAAGCTGTGTGGTGCAGCAGACACACTGGACAGAAGGGATGCCATCCAGAAGGACCTTGACAGGCCAGATGGGTGGGCCCACGCCAACTGCATGAAGTTCAACAAGACCAAGTGCAAGCTCCTGCATCTGGGTCAGGGCAATCCCAAGCACTGGCATAGTCTGGGCAGTGACTGGTTTGAGAACAGCCCTGAAGAAATGGATTTTGGGGTGCTGCTGGATAAGCTCAACATGAGCCACTGTTGTACGCTTGCAGACCAAAAAGCCAATCGTATCCTGAGTTGCAGCAAGGGAATTGTGACCAGCAGGTTGAGGGAGGTGATTCTCCCCATCTATTCCACTCTGGTTAGACCCCACCTGGAGTGCTGTGTCCAGTTCTGGAGCCCTTATTACAGGAGGGATATGGACATGCTGAAATATGTCCAGAGAAGGGCCATGAACATGATCAGAGGGCTGAAGCACCTCTCCTATGGAGACAGACAGAAAGAGTTAGGGCTGTTCAGTCTGGAGCAGAGAAGGCTCTAAGGAGAGCTTCTTGTGGTCTTCCAGTATCTGAAGGGGACCTACAAGAAAGCTGGTGAGGGACTTTTTAGAGTGTCAGGTAATGATAGGTCTAGGGGGATGTCCTGGAGGGACAAACCCCAAAACATGCCCTAACACAGACAACAGGTTAAGCACAGGTGAATGTGCAAACCTGGACATTTCCTGGGGTCCAGATGGTGCAGATAAACCTGTAGCACATGTAATTGACCTTGTAACACACCTGTGAACTGTGCGTGCCCCATGTTTTGACATGACCCATCCTATAGGCTCAGCTATCAGATTTCTGTTACCAACAGTTATTAATTGTCTTTGTACAGTATTTAAACCAGCTGAGAAGGTTGGCAATTTGCCTTGGTCTCACACAGAAAGCAACAAGAGCCAAATGCTGCTGGAGTTGCAGCTGAAGACCTTGCCCTAGCAGGAAAACCACACTGGGCCTTGCACCTGGACCAAGGCAACCAACACTTTGAGAGCCCTGTGCCAGAGGCAGAAAGGGAAAAAGGCTTGAGAGAACCAAATCCCAGAAGAGCTGCACTGCTACAGCCCATGGTGAGCTGGGAAGGAGAGGTTTCCAGGGAGATGGTGGAAGCCTTATCCCTGGAGATGTTTAAGGCCAGGCTGGAGGTGTCTCTGAGCAACCTGATCTACTGTGAGGTGTCCCTACCTATGGCAAGGGGGTTGGAACTAGATGATCCTTGAGGTCCCTTCCAACTCTGACAATTCTGTGTTTCTATGATTCTACCTTATGGAATATGGAGATGTGAATTAGGGAGTCCTATTCAAAATGTAGCCAATACTGGGTATATAAAATTGTCTATAAGAAGTTAATAAAGAATAGCAAGAGCTGCTGTCTTTACTGATGAATAATCAGATTCAAAATGTTATCTGGAGTTAAAGTCAGCAGACCTTTCCTACAAAAGCTAACAAACCACCAGTTTTGTAATTAAGTTGTGATTAGTTTCCCCAGATGAGATAATTATGTGCTAAATTTTTGGCACAGAGCACAACAAAATTCTAAGGTGGTTACATTCCCTGTATGGTAAACAGGATCACCTTAGAAGCTTCCAAACTTTTCTTATATTAGATCCCTAAGGTAGGTGGTAATAGTAATAATAGTAATAGCAGCATTAATTTTAAAAGTAATAATAGTAATTGCATCAATAGTAACAACAGTAACAACAACAGTAGTAGTAGTAGGAGGAGTAGTAGTAGTAGAATCCTCTACCTTTTTTGAATATATTAGGTGTTTCATTGAATATTGGGGTATGTGATAGTATTGGCCATGTTAATGAATATCAATTCCTCAGTAGTAATATATAAGGCAGACTTGACTGTACCTCTAAGTTTGAAGAACATTCTGGATGCTTAGTTCAGTCCTCTATCTGACAGACAACTCCCCTAAAAATCTGTAAAAACAAAATATAGTGGAATAGGTATTTTTCAGTCCATCCTGTTCTCCTTCAATTAGTAGAATTACTTTATGTGTCGCCTCAGAAAGAAAGCAATACCTATGATTTTCTTCCCTAGAAGATAAAGCATTTACTTAGCAGTGATGAAATTTAAGTTGCACACTGTAAGTGCCTGTGTCATGTTTCATTTTTTGAGAAATCATATTTTCCAACAAAGAAAGCCATCAGATCCAGTATTTAAGGAAGAACAATGAGTCAGTGTGTGGTATTGTTATTAGATCCAGACCACCAACAGTCAAAATTGAGAAACAAGTTAGATATGTCTGAAAATCTGCTTTACACAGCAGTAGAACAAAAATACTGAGTGTATTTGCTAGGTGACTGCAATGTAATGTCTGAGAAGAGCAAAGAGTTATAGCTTAAATATCAGGGGGTTGTTAGTTACATTCAAATAAAAATTTTACATATATAAAAGAAATCATAGCACTGTAAAAACTAAGAGTCTGTGATCTTTGACTGACACAAGTGAAGACAGTACATCAAAGGAGGCAGGACAGCAAAAGGATATATATGAATTTTAGTTATTTCTATGCTCTTATTTACCTAGCAATCTAAGCAGCAACAATAAGCTGTATTTTTTTTTCCACATTAACAGATTAAATGTGGTCTCTGTGAGCCTTTTCTAGAAGATTATTAATGTCACACCACTGTCCCGAAGGGTCAAACCCCAAGACGTGCCCTAATCCAGACAATGGGTGAATGTGGAAACCCAAACCAACACACCCGGTGACAGAGAACACGAGAGAGGAGAGAGGCCCCCTAGCCCTCTTTGAGCCAAGAGTCACTCAAATTATAGTCACAGTATCTGGGAAGATACCAGACAGAGGAGCAAGTCATGAGTCTCTGGCTAACCTGCCAGGGAATTCCATTTGTAGGAAATCACAGCACTTTTATTTCCAATTTCAATTGCTGTATTGGAAATATGCTTAAATTATTTAACTATCTTCATATGAGAAATGTATCACTCACAGCTGAATAACAGAACCTGTAAATATACTTTTTAAATACGTTACAGTGGTTTGAAAATGCCGCTGCCAGGAAATATTAAATATAAATATATAAAAATATACATTTTATTACAATCATGTAAAATGTCCTCTTAATAAGGGTGCCTGATTTGTCATATGTATTTAAAAATCCAATTAATGTAATTTAATTTTGCCTACTGAATCAGTGGAATTTATTTAGCCTTATTATTTCAAGTTCTGAATAACCTGTTAATTTTACAAATTCAAAGCTTCAGTTTCCCATATACATGTGTGAATGATGTGTACCAGCATTTACAGGAAGTTTCTATGATATGAAACAGGTTAAAAACGAGGCAAATTGACAAAAGAGTAATTTAGTTCTTTTATTAACTTCTTTTCTTTTTCATGTCTTCATGTACATTTATTCTCTTCCCTACATACTAGTTCAAAAATGCAAAATACAAATAAAAATCATTGTATTGAACTGTTTAGTATATTTTTATCAAAGTGCAAAAGCTAGTGCAAGCTAGAAACATTTGATTTGATTAGCGTAGAAAATGAAGTTAAACATTTTTATTCCTGTTAATGAATTATAAAATTAAAATACTAAAAAATGTTGTTACATTAAGATGGGGAATGAAAAGAATGTATTCTATCTAGTTAACCCACTGAAAAAATTTTATGCTATCCATTTGACTACATATAACCCTTAGTGGCATCAGGGGATGTGATGATTTTAAGACTGTCTTTTTAATTTTTCTTCACAAAGTTTGAGCAGAGAAAGAGAAAGAATGTAAACAAATCACAATTGGGTGTAAGAAAGCAAAATAGTGATTATTCTAAACACTTCCAGTGGAGAGATAGAAATGTTTAAGAACCACTACTCAAAACAAGGTTGGGCAGTCTGCAGTCCGTCTTCTCTCAGTCTGCCTGCTTCTTTTTCTGTCTGAAGATAACACATGTACTGACCTTGACAAGCTAAGTCTAATGAATCTCTCTCTGCTTCTTGGCCTTCGTTCCTTTTGCCTGCTCTGGGAGAGGGGAGGAAAAGAAGCGTGCTCCCCACCCCCCACCCCCCTTTTGGGGGACCCAATGGGCTTGGTTGTGTTTTCTGTTAATTGTACATATTTGTAAATGTTGTGAATATTGTATATTTGTACATATTAATTGCATTTCATCATAGATTGTAGTTATGCCTGTAAATACAGCTTTCATTTGCTTCCAGACTGAGCTAGCCTGGTTATTCTCAGTGTGGGAGAGGGATTTTAGCTCTCACACTGTTACAGGGGGAAATCATGATATTCCCAGAGGTCATTCTGAGGAAGGCTAAGCTGACTATTTGTGAATAAAAAAATCTGTTGCCTAAACATTTCCATTTTCAGAGAGTAGAGGCAATCAATAACTTATTTAACATCTAATTAAGAATAAGATTCCTTTGGGGGGGGGGGGGGGGGGGGGGTTGGAAAGAGAGAGAAAGTGGTTTTTATACCAGAGATTTCAGGTATCTAGCTTAAATAGTTTAAACAAACCTCTGGAAGTACTTGTCCTTCCCATCTGATTATGGAAGGAGATAACATAACTAGTTTAGGCAATATGCCTAACTCCAAGAGTAAGGTAGTTGAAATGACAAGAAATTAATAGTATTCTACTTGTACATCGTTTACAATCAATTACAACTCTTTTTGTTTTCCTTTTTTCCCTCCCTCTAGAAAGTTACAGCACAGCTGAACATCTCGACTGGTGCATGACTACTTTGATTTTGATGATGTAGATGTCTACACATAAATGAAAAGATACACATAAATGAAAAGATACACATAGAAACTAAAACCAGAATCCTGATCAGTGATTCTGTAAAAGAAGAAATTATGTACTGCAAAAGGAATGGAAATGAACTGCCCATGACTCCCACTGTACACTTAAGAAATTTCAGCACAATTAGTAGTTTCATGTTGTTGTCAAAACCAAAAAAAATCACGTTTTCCTTTACAGGAAAATAGAATGTGAATGTGTTTTGATTCAGACTTTAGGTTTAAGTGTACAATTAATTATTTTCTTTAAAACTTATTATTTTCCAGAAAGGTTGTTTAACTAGATTTTTTTCCCTTAGCTGATTTTAATGTCAAGCTTTAATCTCTGTACCACTTTGTGTCATGAAGAAAATGCATAATAATTTGCAAAGTAGACCAAACATTGATAAGGGAGATGATAGATATTTAGTAGTTTTAAAATACACTGCCTTCCTGTATTTCAGTCCTAATTTTCAAATCTAGCTGCATATATTACTTTGAGACCAAAGCTGTAAATGTGAGAAAGTTATTTGTGGTGAATAAAAGATATGAAATTTATTCCCTGAAGAATTACCAATGAAACATAGAAAGAATACAGTTTGAAATAAAATTCAGCAAGAGCTTTATTATTTACCACCTTACACCCATGAGGAAAAAAAAAAAAATTCAGACAGCTTCACAATTGACTCCCCTCATGACATAACTGAATTCATCAGACAAGCTGGTGGTACCTCTGAGAAAAGATATTTAAGAAAAAACCAAAAATTCCGGACAGACAGAGAAGAGGAGAAAATGTGCGATAACAATGAAAACAGAACTTCTCGCCTAGAGAAGGCAATTTCAGTTCTCTTCCCTCAAGTGGGCTCTTTCTAAATGTATTTGTTTTTATGGACCACTGCTAAGTAAATGACAGAATTAATGGCTAATGGTAAACATATTTTTGTAAAAATTAAGTTTTGCCCATATCACTCCAGTAATTTACTTTACAATGCTATTGATACATTTTCTGACAGTTAAACAACAGGAAATTTTGTCACTGAAACAGAAAATAGTGCTGGATATTGGAGGAAGAACAGAAACTTCTGACAGTTCTCTTGTTGACAGACTGTCTTCCAATATCATGACCTGTAACTTCAGCAGATGTTTTAGCTTAAAATCAGGAGTACCTTAATATGCAGTATCACAAATTTAGTATGAGATCAAATTGCATTATCTTTACCTATATATATATGCTGCCATGCTTGTCCAAGAGGGCATTTAATAAATTACCTTGGAGAAAAGAATATTCACATTTAAGTTTATGGGCATGATATGACTCATGGCTATTCAAAAAAAGCACTTACATTTAGCTGAAAAGAAATTTAGATACATTTTTCACTTGAATTACAGAGTCACAGAATACAGTTTAGCTCATCTATCTGTATTTTAGAAATTTTATTTCCCTTTTTTTTGCATTTTCCATACTTAATAAATATTCTTCTGAGAAAGCACATAAAATTCCATATAATTCAACCATTTTGATTTAGGATTTGAGCATAAAATATTTCTTTTAACCTAGATTATAAGCTTTTTTATGACTGTGCAGATTGTTGGTGAGTTGTTTTCTCTTTTTCTCTTCTTCCCCTTCTTCTTTTTGGTTGTCTTCTTTTCATTTTGTTTTGTTCTTTTTCTTTTTTTTTTTTCATTCTTTTTCTTCTTTTTTTCTTTTTTTTACTTCCTGATTCGAAAGCAACACCTTTGTTATTTGAGATAAAAATGAGATGAAGGACACAGTGGTGACTATGAAAAAGCACAATTTTTTACTATTTTTTTTCCTTGGCAAGAACAATGCATTGCATGTTTTATGACTAATTTCTCAGTTTCATCCAAAGATGATAGGAGAAATACTAACTCATTGATGGATTTCTAATACAGTAATATAGCTTCCACGAGAGAAAAAAGCCCTGTATACTGTCAGCTGGGTAAGACATGAGAGAACTTCTTGGACTATTTCCAAATACCACTGAGCTCACTGGAAATTGCCACAAAATTCTCATTCTGAAAAATTAACAAAAAATTCAGGAAATTGAGATATTTCCTTTATCTACTTAAGCTTATTCTTACTTTTCTGGGGAATAAAAAAAATGTTCAAACATTTACATACAAAATAATTTTAAGTAGCATCCACAGCAACTTCAGCATCTTATTAAAATATTGCTAGTACTAGCTGAGCAACTAATTACAGCCTAAGGGGAACAGAAATCACTGTGAATGGATATGTAATTGTTGGAAGTGTTTTTAAAATATCCAAATAATACATCATGTTTCCCTTGTAAATACAAAAGTTTCACAATGGGTAGATGAGGGAAGAGCAGTGGATACCATCTACCTTGACTTCAGTAAGGCTTTTGATGCTATCTCCCATAAAATCCTTAGAGAAAAGCTCAAGAAATGTGGCATGGATGTCTGGTCTGTGAGGTGGATTAAAAACTGGCTCGACAACAGAGTTTAGAGGGTTGTCATCAGTGGCAGAGTCAACTTGGAGGCCTGTGTCAAGTGGCGTTCCCCAGGGATCAATACTGGGTCCAGTTTTGTTCAATATCTTTATCAACAACCTGGATGAGGGGATTGAGAGTACCCTCAGCAAGTTCACTGATGATACAAAACTGGGGGGGATGGCTGACACCCTGTCAGGCTGTGCAGCCATCCAACAAGATCTGGACGGGTTGGAAAGCTGGGTGCAGGCAAATCTCATGAAGTTCAATAAGGACAAGTGCAGGGTCCTGCATTTGGGAAGGAATAACAACATGCACTAGAACGTGTTAGAGGCTACCCTTCTGGAAAGCAGCTCCACAGAGAAAGACCTTGGAGTGGTGGTGGACAACGAGTTCTCCATGGGACACCAATGTGCCCTCATGGCCAAGACAGCCAATGGCATCCTGGGGTGCATCATGAAAAGTGTGTCCAGCAGGTCAAGGGAAGTTCTTCTACCTCTCTACTCTGCCCTGGTGAGACCACACCTGGAATACTGTGTCCAGTTTTGGGTTTCCCAGTTCAAGAGAGACAGAGAACTGATGGAGAGAGTCCAATGGAAGGCCATGAGGATGACTGGGGGACTTGAGCATCTCCCTGTGATAAAGGCACCATATGACCAGAATTATGCCAAAAATACTGGAAAATTGGTCACTCTTACCCTCAGGGGTGCAGTCCTCTTTAAGATGAGGTGGGACTAGCAAATATGATGCTGGCTGTCTGGAGCTTCAGTAAAAGACACTCCTTTGTGGGCTCTCAAGGTTGCTGTCTTCTCTCCGTACTTCAGAGGCTGGTAGTTTGCTTGCATGTGGAATGAGAAGGCTTGCTAGCAATAGCTGTGGTACTTATGCCTGGAGCTTGGTAGCAAAGAGAGTAAAGAGGCAAAGAGAGCTTACAAAGCTCAGGCAAAGAGAGTAACTTGTTTATAACTTGGGGTAATACTTAAAAGTTTCTCATGGCCGAGTTTGGCCAAGGGGCAATCTTGTTAACAGACAGCTTTAGCCTATAGAAAGCATGAGGGAAGTATTATGCCCTTACTCAGCAGCAGCATGGGCCTAGCATGTGCTTCCCATGTGGTAGGTGCATGTTTTTGTTTATCCCTTAGAAGGTAGGTTGGGTTGTTCACTCCTCTGAATGGTGCCTGGTCTTGTTCCCCTCAGCAGTGTGTTAAGAACCCACTCCAGAAAGGAGAGTGAAAGGGAGAATGTTGGGACAAATTTTCCACTATTGTTGGCATAATTCTGGGCATATGGTACCTTCACCACAGGGAGATGCTCAAGTCCCCCAGTCATCCTTGTGGCCCCCCATTGGACTCTCTCTAGCAGTTCTCTGTCCCTCTTGAACTGGCGAGCCCAAAACTGGACACAGTTTTCCAAGTGTGGTCTCACCAGGGCAGAGTAGAGAGGTAGAAAAACTTCCCTAGACTTGCTAGACACTTTTCTTCATGCATCCCAGGATATCATTGGCTCTCTTGGCCACAAGGGCATGTTGTTGTTACATGGAGAACTTGATGTCCACCCCCCCAGTTTTGTATCATCAAACTTGCTAAGGGTACTCTCAGTCTCCTCACCAGGTTGTTGATAAAGATATTGAACAAAACTGGAATAAGTACTGATCCCTGGGGAACACCACTGGCCACAGGCCTCCAAGTTGACTCTGCCACTGACGACAACCCTCTGAACTCTGTTGTCAAGCCAGTTTTTAATCCACCTCACTGACCAGCCATCTATGTCACATTTCCTGAGCTTTTTTATGAGGATGTTATGGGAAATGGTATCAAAAGCCTTACTGAAGTCAAGATATATGACATCCACTGCTCTTCCCTCATCTACTCATTTGGTCGTGATTTCATAGAAGGCTATCAAATTAGTCAGGCAGGATCTCCCCTTGGTAAATCCAGCTTGGCCACTTCTGATAACTTTCGTGTCTTTCATGTGGTTAGAGATGACCTTCAGGATGAGCTGCTCTGTCATCTCTCCAGGGATGCAAGTGAGGCTGACTGGTCTGTAGTTGCCTGGGTCCTCCTTCTTGCCTTTTTTGAAGACTGGAGTGACTTTTGCTTTCTTCCAGTCTTCAGGCACCTCTCCTATTCTCCATGACTTTTCAAAGATGATGGAGAGAGGCTCAGCAACAGTATCAGCCATCTCTCTCATCACTCGTGGATGCATCCTATCGGGGCCCATGGACTTGTTTGTTATTACGTGGTGTAAGAGATGTCTAACCGGGTCCTGACTGACCAGCAGAATGTCCACAACTCTCCAGTTTTGCTCCCTTGCTTCTAGAGACTGAGGTTCCTGAGGGGTGTTCTTAGGAGTAAAGACTGAGGCAAAGAAGGCATTCAGCAACTCTGCCACCTCTTCATCATCAGTTACCATATCTCCCATCCCATTCAGCAGCAGGCCCACCTTTTCCCTGCTCTTCCTTTTATCATTGATGTATTTGAAAAAAACTCTTCTTGTTCTCTTTCACCCCTCTGGCAAGACTTAGTTCCAGGAGGGCCTTGGCTGCATTACTTATGCCTATACTTATGCTTATACTTATTACTTATAAGTAATGCTTATACATTACTTATTACAGTGCTTATGCTGCATTGCTGTTTTAAAAATGTCTTTCCAAATATCACTGTTAGTAGTTGCTCATGGACACATTTCCTCTCAAAATACTGTGCCTACTGTGCCTCTCAAAATACTGTGCCTACTGTGCCTCTCAAAATATATGTCTTGTTCAAATGATTCTAAGCGGTTCCAGAGATTTACACATATGGAATTACCCTGAAATGTCACAGAAAATAAAAAAAAGATCTGCCAGCTCTCTTCTGGTCCCTTGTCCCTGAGGACTGTTTCCTACGGGATCCTATTTACTAACTCCTTGAAGAGATGGAATTTTGCTTTCTTAAAATTTAGGGTCCTAAATATGCTTCTCTTGGGCTTCATTCCCCTTAGGACAGTGAACTGCACTAGTGCATGATGACTGCAGCCCAGGCTGCCTTTGACTTTGACATCCATGGTGACTTCACTTGCATTGCCATATCATAGCTCAGTCACAAAAACCTCATACTCATATTACCTTGGAGATGCTTCACATCTATTGCAATTCTTCTACATAGGAACTCATAAATAAAGCTCTTAAATGCTAGGAGTGTGATGTTAATTGTTAGTTTTGTTAGCAATCTGATAAACAGTTTAGGAATAAAAGTCATAAAGGAAGTTGAGGTTGATATGGATTACTTCTTGGTTCTATTTGCAAAATATTTAAGAAATTCCATTCAGAGTAATGAACTTGAGACAGGGTTTATGATTAGAAGACTACTCATTCTGTAGTCATCTATTTGAAACAAAAATGTGACACCTCTTTGTGGTGAAATTATAATAAAAATCTGTTCCAAATCACCTGGCTATTCCCCTGGCAATTCTGTGTTGTGTCTTCTCATGTCTTCTGCTGAACTAAGAAGACCACGAAAAGGAATTATTCTTTCACTTCTGCCTCTTTACTGGTTTCCTTGAGTCTCTGAATGTAATTCAGAGTCCAGCAGTAGGGCAGAAAAAGGCAGTGCTGGCATTCCACATTTTAAAAATTAGCAGATAAAGATTTATTTCTATATTTGCAAATATCGAAGTTTCATATTGAACAAATTCAAATCTAAACTAAGACATATGGTGCATCTTCAAAAAGAAACCAGAATTTATAGACATGATTATGTAAAAAAAATACTCCTGGTTCAAATCTCCTACTATATTTGACCTTGATTTAAACTTCAGTGACAAAGATAAGTACATTTTGCAGTGACAATTAATCTAGATTTAAGAAACATTTTTTGGTTCCTATTCTCAAGGCTACTTTAAATTAAACAGACAAAAAATGTAAAATACTCAAAAGGAAAGTAAGTTTCCTCTCTCCACCAGGAGAACTGATGCATAGAGTAGCATTATTTGTGCCAGTAAAATTGATAGGGTTTCATTCCTTGCTGAAGGCAACAATATCTGCTAGTATATTAAATATAAAAATACAACTCATAAAATTGATTGAGAAAAATACCATACTACAAAAAGGATTAATCCATGAAACTCATAATTTAATCTTGATGATTTTGATGAAGAAGTAAGAGTGGTTCCACTATCAACGTTTTCATAGCTACGTAGAGTGACTGATGAAACACACAAAAAAAATGGAAATAGTTTGGGTTTTTTTCAGCACTGTTCACCTTCCTTTATGCTTCCCTTATGTATGACATCTCAAACTGAAAGCATGCTGTGCCTCCTCTGCAGCTGATGTACAATAAGTACTATGTCAAGATGCAGAGCAGATGTGAGAGGTTGTACAATTGCTGCAAGGGGAGTGGAAGGCAGCAGGAGCAGCTGTTGCTGCAGCACTTGTTTCTTGTCAGGAACACAAAGCAAACTGTAAAAAAACAATGTTAAAGATTGCTATTTTGGCCTGTTTCTTTTTAGATGATGTGAGAACTCCTTATCCACACAGTTTATGCAATCCCTGTCGAGAACCTCAGCTGTGCAACAATCTTCACTCCATTTCTCAAACTGTAACACAGACATATTGAATACATTATTCCCATTGAGTTTACAGGAGTATTTCATTCCTATTGGGATCCTAAATCTCTTATACGTAGCTTAGGATCAGACTTTTCATATTCAAATATGAAACTAATACTTTTGTGGTATTCACAGATTTAACAAAATAAACCCCAAACAACAAATTAAAACCAAACCAACCAACAAACAGAGAAATATAAAAACAAACAAACAAGAAAACAACCAACCAAAGCAGTTCTAACAGAAACATTCTGAAACAAGAAGACACAAATATTCAGAGTGGTATGATGCTATGGATAACTGGTAACAATTATTTAATATTGCCCACTTTCTATGAAAGCTATATTAATATTAATTTGGGTTTGGATTTGGTTTTGCAGTTTTTAAAATTTTATTCATTTTTTGTGTCTACTCTGCCAACTTTACAGCCGTACTGACTTGCAGTAATTTTTAAACATTATCTTCAGAACACGGCGTATTTTAAAGTTAACATTTCCCTTTTTATGCGGAGTAGAATTTAGAATCAAGTCTAAGTATTTAAATATTTTCTTAATGCATAAAGCTCTTACTTTGGTGTTGTGTCCTTTACTTGTCACTATTTTTACTGATCAAACAAAAGAAGCTTTCTCCAAAATACCAGAAACAGTTGTCAGTCTTTGTAATTTGTGTTCTAACTCTAGATAGTACAAGTCCATAATCTAGTGAGGATCAAGATAATTATTACTGTAGCAGGATTCTTACTGTTGGAGTGTATTAGAATAATAGAAACACTGACATAGATCCTAGATCATAGAAGGTAGGGACCTTGTCGTGGTTGGGCCAAACGGGCCCAGCATAAACCCAGGCAGGCCCTGATGTGTCTAGACATGGTCTCCCTCTCCCCCCTCCCTCCTGCAGGAGTCGGGGTAACGTGGGAAAAGGGACAAAGGGACAGGCCCTGATGTATCTGGTAAACAAGTCCACTTTTGGAGTAAGACCACGTGTACTGGCCACTGCTTCTCCCTGACCAGGCCTATGTTTCTGCCCTTTATGGCCAAGGCCTGGCAGAATTCATTTTCATTGGGTAACTGTTTGCTGGTTTCAGTTGCCCTATTGTCCCAATCAAATCTCAGGCAAGATACATACACAGGGTGATTTCTAGTCACCTCACCTTACCTGCTTGGACTTGCCTTGCTTGAAGCTGCCTTGCCTCAAGCTGCCTTGCCTCAAGCTGCCTTGCCTCAAGTTGCCTTGCTTGAAGCTGCCTTGCCTCAAGCTGCCTTGCCTCAAGTTGCCTGGTCCAGAAACCACGAGACTGCTCAATGCAAGCCGAGAAGCCACAAGCTATTGGATCCAAGACTCACTTCCCCTTGCAACTAGAATTTGAGCCCTGCCTCAGTTTACCCAGGGAGATGCAAGAGCCCATCGCAGTAATCGCGTCATAAACAGCCCGCCATCCTGCTGGAGCCAGACCAGGATCGAAGACTGCATGGGATTCCTGCCGGCAGCCAGCCATGCTTGGTGCACGAGAGCACCTCAAAAGCTTCAACAGCTAATACAATAGTAGCACCCCCCTGTTTAGGGTATAACCCAGTGAGCAATTCATTGCCTCCTGTATTTATGGTTCTTGTCAAGTCTCCCTCCCATGGTTGAGAGCCATTTTGCTCTGGGGAATTCTCTTTCTGTTATTCCTCCTGGTTTGTTTAAAATTGTTTAATTGTTATATTTCTCTAAATATTGTACGTTCCCACTGTAAATATATATTCCAACCATATATCGAACTATTTAATAAGTTTTGGAGTTTTTTTCATATTATAAAAAGTTATTAATTTTTTATTAATATTTGCCATATTAATTTTCATAAATTCATAACAGACCTCCAGGGAGGATTACCTAGAGCAGGTTGCAGAGGAACCTATCTGGACATATATTGAAGGGTGACTCCACAATCCCTCTGGACAGTCTGTTCTCATGCTCCATCAGCCTCATAGTAATGACATTTTTCCTTATGTTCAGGTGGAACTTCCTGTGTTCCATCTTGTGTCCACTGCCCTTTATTCTATGACAGGATATTATTGAACCACTTTGAAGTGGTAACACTATATATTTTTCTCACTTTTTACCCTTCTTGCAGATTTTTTTCAGGGTTTCATTAGCATTTTCTCAACAGAAGTAAATTTCTTCCAGCAGCCAAGTATCTTCCAATTGTATGAAGCCTTTTTCAAATTGTGTTATGTATGCTACATCCTCTCAAACAATCCTGAGCTAATTTTGTTTCTCTCTCCTGCTAAATTTATTCTAAAATTTAAGAGAGCGCTGCATTAGAAGGAACTGTTACCTAAAACTCTGACTCTGCCATCCCTCATACAGTCAGGACACTAAGTGCTCCCTACTTGCTTGTCAGCTTCCCAAACAGAATGACTCAGAAGCTCGAGATCAGTGGAGACAAATTCCTCCCAAGTGCACCAAGTGTGGCACCCCACAGGCCACAGACCCCCTCAGGTGCCCCTGTATAATAGATTTGCTGTTCTTAATGAACCTGTTTTCACCAAAAACAATGTTCAGCAAGTGAAACCAACTGACAGTAACTATGAAATCTTGTCTAGTTTATGTCATTCAGAGGGGCTAGGAGTAAGCAGACCTACTGTCAAAACATGTGCAGTTAAGAAATGGCGGGTGCCTGTCCTTGGGGACTCACTTCTGAAGGGCACTGAGTGTCCTATATACAGACCTGATCCACTCTTTATGGAAGTCTGTTGCCTACTTGGGGCCAGGGTCAAGCATGTAGTAGGAAAACTTCCTACCCTGGTTCACCCAACTGACTACTACCCGTTGTTAGTTTTCCAAGTAGGCAATGATGAAATTTCAAAAAGGAAGTTTGAGATCAATGAAGAAGGACTTCAGCACCCTGGGAAGAATGGTTAAGGGGCACAAGTAGTATTTGCTTCTATCCCCCCACTAGCTATGCCTAATGATGGACTAAACACGAAAATCCTGGCTGTGGGACTGGTGTCAATGTCAGGATTTTGGGTTCTTTGATCACAGGCTACTCTACAAGACTTCAGCCCTGCTGACTATAGAAAAAAAATACTTATCTCTAAAGGGAAAAGGAATCCTGGGAGAAGAACTGGAATGGCTCATTGATAGGTCTTTAAACTAAATTTGAAGTGGGAAGAGGGAAAAAACAGGCTCACTGAGGACATTCCTGGGAAAATTGTGAGTCAGGGTACCAGCTCCACTGCTGTCCCAGGTGCTGTAGGGGATAGTAGATTATACAACACCCACAATGATGACAGATACTCCTCTGCTAAGTCTTTGAAGTGTCTGTATACCAATGCAAGAAGCATGGGAAATAAGCAGGGTGAACTGGAAATCTGGGTGCAGTCTCAGGGATATAATCTTGTTGCAATTACAGAGACTTGGTAGGACAGCTCCCATGACTGGAATGTGGTTATGGATGACTGTGTTCTTTTCAGGAAGGACAGGATGACAAGGCAAGGTGGTGGAGTTGCTTTCTATGTGAATAAGCAACTAGAATGTGTTGAGCTTAACTCAGGGGGAGATGATAAAAGTGTTGAAATCTTATGGATAAGAGTGAAGGGACATACAAACATGGATGATACGGTTGCGGGTGTTTACTACAAACCACCAAACCAGGAGGCCTTCTACAGTCATCTTGAAGTACCTCAAGATCAAGTGCCCTCGTGCTCATGGGTGACTTCAACCACTCTGATGTTAGTTGGAAAGATCACACAGCCAAACACAGTCTAAAAGGTTCCTGCAGTGATGACAGCTTTCTCCTGCAAGTAGTTGAAGAACCAACAAGGAGAAGTGCAATTCTGGAGCTGGTATTAACAAACAAAGAACTGATTGTAGATGTTAAGATTAGGGGTAATCTTGGTTGTAGTGACTGTTGTAGGATGTTGCAGACCCCCTGAGAATCCGGCTGTGAACTTCTCGGGAGCTCCCCGTAACTTCTCCCACCAGCCCAGCACTGTGCAGCGTTGCTGAAAAAATCACACCAAGGTGAAGAGTGTATACATCAACAACTGACAGCACTTTGATGAACACAAACCCTAGTTTTTAAATACCTTTTTACTTCCCTGCCAGGTTGGTTTCCAAAACACTTTTCCTCAGGAGCAATATCTCCCTCAACTCTTATCTCACAGCTGCAGAGCTAATCATCTTTAGGAACACAAAGGGGGGCCATTCTCACCAACATCAAAGTCGTTTACAGCTAGCCTGCCAGCAGCCTAGCCAACTCCACATTCTATCCATAAGTGACCATGACATGTTAGAGTATAATATCAACAGGCAAAGAAACAAGGAGATAAGTAAAATTTCAACTGGGGACTTTAAGAGGGCAAACTTTCCCCTCTTAAAGACTCTAATTAGAAATATTTAGTAGGTAGGGCTCTGAAGGAAAGGGGTCCCAAGAGAGCTGGTTAATATTCAAACATTACTTCCACCTAGCTCAGGAGAAATGTATTCCCTTAAAAAAAACAAAACAAAAAACAAGCAAGGCAGGCAGAAGACCTGCATGGATAAGCAAGGAACTCTTAGTAAAACTCAAGGAGAAACAGGAGGTTTACAATATGTGGAAAAAAGGACTAGTCAGTTGGGAGGATTATGAGATACAGCAAGAGAATGCAGAGATGCAATAAGGGAGGGTCAAGGCCCTCTTGGAACTAAATCTCATCAGATGGGTGAAAGAGAATAAGAAGATGCTTTTCAAATACATCAATGATAAAAGGAAGAGCAGGCAAAAGGTAGACCCACTGCTGAATGATATGGGAGATATGAGAACTGATGATACAGAGGTGGCAGAGTTGCTGAATGCCTTCTTTGCCTCAGTCTTTACTCCTAAGAACACCCCTCAGGAACCTCAGTCTCTAGAAGCAAGGGAACAGGACTGGAGAGATGTGGACATTCTGCTGGTCAGTCAGGACCCGGTTAGACATCTCTTACACCACGTAATAACAAACAAGTCCATGGGCCCCGATAGGATGCATCCACGAGTGATGAGAGAGATGGCTGATACTGTTGCTGAGCCTCTCTCCATCATCTTTGAAAAGTCATGGAGAATAGGAGAGGTGCCTGAAGACTGGAAGAAAGCAAATGTCACTCCAGTCTTCAAAAAAGGCAAGAAGGAGGACCCAGGCAACTACAGACCAGTCAGCCTCACTTACATCCCTGGAGAGATGACAGAGCAGCTCATCTTGGGGGTCATCTCCAACCACATGAAAGACGAGAAAGTTATCAGAAGTGGCCAAGCTGGATTTACCAAGGGGAGATCTTGTCTGACTAATTTGATAGCCTTCTATGAAATCATGACCGAATGGGTAGATGAGGGAAGAGCAGTGGATGTCATATATCTTGACTTCAGTAAAGCTTTTGATGTTGTCTCCCGTAATATCCTCGTGGAAAAGCTCAGGAAATGTGACATAGATGGCTGGTCTGTGAGGTGGAATAAAAACTGGCTTGACAACAGAGTTCAGAGGGTTGTCGTCAGTGGCAGAGTCAACTTGGAGGCCTGTGGCCAGTGGTGCTCCCCAGGAATCAGTACTTGGTCCAGTTTTGTTCAATGTCTTTATCAACAACCTGGATGAGAGGATTGAGAGTACCCTCAGCAAGTTCGCTGATGATACAAAACTGGGGGTGGTTGGCTAACACCATGTCAGGTTGTGCAGCCATCCAATGACATCTGGACAGGCTGGAGAGCTGGGTGCAGGCAAATCTCATGAAGTTCAATTGCAGGTGTCCTGCATCTGGGGAGAAATAACAGCATGCACCAGTGCAGGTTAGGGGCTGCCTTGATGGAAAGCAACTCCACAGAGAAAGACCTTGGAATTCTGTTGGACAGCAAGTTCTGCGTGGAACAACAATGTGTCCTTATGGCCAAGAGAGCCAATGGTATCCTGGGATGCATCAAGAAAAGTGTCGCCAGCAGGTCTAGGGAAGTTCTTTTATCTCTCTGCCCTGGTGAGACCACACCTGGAATACTGTGTCCAGTTTTGGGCTCCCCAGTTCAAGAGTGACAGAGAACTGCTGGAGAAAGTCCATTGGAGGGCCATGAGGATGAGTGGGGGACTTGAGCATCTCCCTATGATAAAGGCACCATATGCCCAGAATTATGCCCCAAATACTTGAAAACTAACATGTTTGGTTACATTCCCCCTTCCACTCTCCTTTCCAGAGTGGGTGTTTAGCTGTTACAGGGTGCTCCAAGGCCCCCTTACCCCACCTCCATCAGCAGAGGTTTGAATGGGAGAAGAAAAAGTTGTGAAATTGCCTTCACCTCCCCTCCCACTGGAGGGACAGAAAAAAAGGTGCCCATTCTTCCTGCCTGGAGCTGAGGTCCCTCGAGTATATTTACCTATGGGGGAAGCCTGTGCTAGGATTTGGAACTGTGATTGGTTGGGTTCTTCGTGTCCAGTATATATTGGCACTGGACACATTGTCTAGGAAGGTCTTAAATAGAGTGACCAGGAAGCGGTCTGTGCTCACTCATTTTTGTCTCTCTCATTTTGGCGCTCACTTTGGACTCGCTCTTCTCTTGCTCTGGATTCATACTGAAACTCGGACCTGGCTTCCTCCCGGACCTGCCTGACCTGGGGTCCTTCTCCCTGCCTGCTGCTGGAATGACTCTGCCTGCAGTAAAACTGCGGCTGTTCACGGCAACATGCCAGCAGTGAGGCTTTTCTTGCACTGCTCAGACAGTGCTGCTGCACGAGTCCTGCCTTGTGGCATCTGTGTCTAAGGACACCTTGATTTTGGTGCGTCCCTTTTCCTTCGGATTTGTGCTGAGTAATCCACAGATCGGATTATAAAACTTGCAGTTCTGGACACTGCCACTGAAGAGGGACCTAGGGACCATCTCCAAATTCCTGCTCGGTCCTCGTGAATAAAACCAGCATTCTCAGCTTTGCCTAGGGTCCTGGCTTGACTCTGATTTTATAAGTGTGGTGAAGCTATTTTGTGTCTTAGGCTTTTCCATTTTCTGAATTCTCTAAATTGTAGTAAAGTTGCCCATAAACATTCTGGTAGAATTTGCGACCGAATAGAACCTGTAAATAAATTTAACCAGTTCTGTACATAATTTTGGGGTGGGTTTTTTTGGAAAATAAAGATGACTTTATTTTTATAATTCCCTCCTTGTTAATTTAATCCCAATCAAAACATTAGCCCAGTGCTGAGGGGAACAAGACCAGGCACCATTCAGAGGAGTGAACAACCCAACCTACCTTCTAAGGGATAAACAAAAACATGCACCTACCACATGGGAAGCACATGCTAGGCCCATGCTGCTGCTGAGAAGGGCATAATTCTTCCCTCATGCTTTCTATAGGCTAAAACTGTCTGTTAACAAGATTGCCCCTTGGCCAAACTCAGCCATGAGAAACTTTTAAGTATTACCCCAAGTTATAAACAAGTTACTCTCTTTGCCTGAGCTTTGTAAGCTCTCTTTGCCTCTTTACTCTCTTTGCTACCAAGCTCCAGGCATAAGTACCACAGCTATTGCTAGCAAGCCTTCTCATTCCACATGCAAGCAAACTACCAGCCTCTGAAGTACGGAGAGAAGACAGCAACCTTGAGAGCCCACAAAGGAGTGTCTTTTACTGAAGCTCCAGACAGCCAGCATCGTATTTGCTAGTCCCACCGCAACAGGGGACTGCACCCCCGAGGGCAAGACTACCCAGTTGACGGGAAGAGACTAGCCTGAATCTCAGCATTCCAAATGTCTGCCATAGCCATAAAGCAGAACACTACGAATCTCAGAGTCTGTGTGCCAGCTTGTAAAAGCAGGAACAGTGCCCAGCCACATCCTGTGTGAACCCCCTCCGTCATGGAAGAAGAGCCGCCACCTGTGCCTGCTCCACAGCCCTGTAAACCCCAGGGTAACTCAAAGCCAGGACTACCCACAAGACAGAGTCCCAGCAATCATGCACTTTATACAATGTGTTTATTTATGTTTTTGAGCAGTATTGCAACTTCAATGTTAAGAGTGAAAATAAAACTAAAGTTGTAATTTGATTTAGTACTAAAACAAAATAAATCTCCAAATCAAAAGTGATAAATGGTCCTTTTATATGCTACTTGACAATTACAATGAACCATATCCACATTCCCTGCAACTGGGTGTAGATGAAACTTAT
Source organism: Indicator indicator (assembly GCF_027791375.1). Classification (NCBI taxonomy): domain Eukaryota; kingdom Metazoa; phylum Chordata; class Aves; order Piciformes; family Indicatoridae; genus Indicator; species Indicator indicator. The sequence goes on along the minus strand of NC_072010.1, from coordinate 53,205,881 downwards.
TACAAAACGAGATATTAAAAATATGTTTAAAGGTACAAAATGTTAATAACTTTCCACTTCAAGGAAGTTGGACAGGGAAATAAGATGTCTATGGAATTACTGTTTCTAGCTTTGTCAGTGATAAATCACAACAGACTTCCTCATTTATTAAATCCATATGAGCATAGATATGGCCACCTTAGCATCTAAAAGGGTGCACTACAAATGGCAGTATATGAAAAAGAATAATGAATCTGAGGCAGCTAATATGCTTTTCTGACATTTAAAATGCAAAACTCAAGAAAACTAAAAAAGAAAACAAAAAAAACCAAAACAAAAAACCAAAACATATACACAATGAAAAACATAAAACCAAAACAAAAGCCAAAACCAAACAACCACAAACAAATAAAACAAACCAAAATAACAAAACCAAACCCCACCAAACAAACAAACCATCAAAGATCAGTAAAGGGTATAAATATCTGGAGTTACTAAGATTTCATATTCCACTTCTCTTATATTTAGAAAATAAAAACCGAAGAGCAAGTTTTTCCTAAATGTCGTCTAAAAATTATTCATGAGAAACAGATATTTACTGACTTTACAAAGTCATCTTGCAAAGCTGAATGAGCTCCTTTACCTCTTAGACGCTGAGGTTGTCAGGAATACAAAGGTTTATACATACTAGTGTATATAAATTCTGTCAGTGTTAAGGCTATAAACAATTCCAGGAAAACTTGTCAACCTGTCAGACTGCTTCTGTATTTCAGCACTGTTTTTCAGGCAAGACATAAACAAGAGCCCTGCTGCTGTTAAATGACAAAAAGTGTTCTAGCTAATGGCATCTTTATGGAGTTCCTCAAAGGCCAGAATTTGAAGACCATGATTAGAAATCTCTTAATGAATACTCAAAACATAAAACTCTTAAAGAGTAGACTTAAGTTACAATGACCCTTGAGCATGAGAAAGAGAGTGAACTAGCCAGTATGCTTCCTTAAAGATTTTCGCAAGCAATTAGAACAGCATTTTTAAAGAATGTTTTAAAGAAAATTTTCCCAGTGGAAAAAAAAATCTTTTAATGCCTTTTCACAGTTCCCATGAACAGATTCTAGCATTGACTATGTCTATAGAAGCTAATAAGCAGAAGTCAGTGAGGAGTTTTGTTTTCTGTAGTTTTATCCAAGCGTGAACTCTCTGGTGGAAAAGCATTTTGCTTGACATCTCAAACAATGTGAATTTTCCCTTTCTTTGACAGTATAATTCTCAGTAATAGTAAAGCTGGAGTAGGTATCTTGGCAACAGAAACAACTCTTTGACAAATTCAGTGATGGTTTCCCTGAAGGCTTTGTTTGTCTGACAGTACTTTCCAGTATTTAAAGCATCAGTAAGTTGTTCATTGTCTGTCACACATATTTATATCTGACATCTAGTTTGAAAAAACAGCAGGCAGAGACACAACTCACAGTAAAGTTATTTGTTGTGGGATTTAAATGTATATTAATTTATTAAATACCATGAGACCACACTAGAGACTACTCTTGAGCATTCTCAGAATTTGAACACCTCTGTAAGACAAAAGTCTGAGGAAAACTAGCTAGCACTAGCTGAAAAAAAGCAGTCTTAAATTTGTAAGTTTGCAACAAGCATGCATGTTCTGCACAAGTGTGGCAGTTCCGGCTGGGTGCCTCCTGTTACTGCCACATAAGCTACACCTCCAGTGTCCTGAGTGTCCAACCCAATAAGGTGGGCACAGGAAATGGCGTATTTCTACCCATAAATCCTGCGCCCTATAAATCCATCCGCAAAGTCATTCTCTTCCTCTTTCTTCCCTCTCTGCTCCCATGGGAGATGCTTCCTATTGGATAACGGTGGGGGAGTATCTCAAGGCCTCTTAGGCCTGTCCAGGCCTAACGTCAGGAGGAGAAAGGGGGGGATCGTCTCCGACCTGGCCAGCCTTAGACTAGCCTAGCAATGGGTGGGGAAGAAAGAGTCCTGGGGGTCTTTGGATAGACCCTCACATGGGGAGAAGGGAAGAGCAGGAGGTCTTTGGGTGCTGTAAAAGGGATTCTATGCGCTTTGAGATTCTTTGCCACTATGCTGCTTGTTTTTTGTAGTTTCACCAATTGCTTTTCCATTTAAACTTTCCATCACTCTCCAGTCCATTTGTGTGAATGTCATACTTTTGCCCCTCTTGGGGCAAGAGAGAATCTGTCTGGCCTTAAACCAGCACAACAAGTTACATTTTTACTTCTTTGGTTGATATAACATGTGCCAAACTGGAATAATAAAACCTAGAAGTATTTTAAAATTGAACACTATTGCAGATCTGGCTTCCAGTATTGCTAATGATTCTATCAGTAAATATTGTACAAATAACTGCAGTTACAGAAATACTGTAAAATAACCAGTATCAAAGATGAAATACATTCTAGTGACTTTGAATAAGGGTACTGGCCTTAATTTTTTTTCAGGATACGAACAGCAAGCATATGTTAGGTTGTCATGTGTCATTTGACAGTATGAAGCATTAACAACCATTGATACTCCAAATAATTATTAAAAAAAGGTACTGTTGACTTTGTAGAAACACATCCAAGACTAATTTTATCTTGGAAGCAATGGACCAAGATCAAATGCTGAATCACTTGGTGAACGAAGGAGGAAATATTCTAAACAGAAACATGATGAATCTCTTTAATGCGTAAACTGCAACTTCTGCAATTACAGTTCTGCCAAGAGTCACATTGCACACACTTAAGAATTAGTTATAAAAGGAATTAATCAGACTTTGCCATAGCCTGATGAAAGACTATAAAATTATATGTGTAAATTTGTAATTTTTCCTTGCCTTCTGTATATGGCATTCCAATCCCTTAGGAATCTGAGCAACAAGGCAAGTTCAGAACAGATCTTTTTCTTCATTTCAGTATATTGTCGAAGATGTGATTCTACTGAGCTCTCAGTTCTTGAATTGCAAATTCAAAATAAAATAGAAGTATATATCCTGCTTAAACTATTCTGCTATCAGAAGTGACTATGTGATATCATAGATTTTATACAGAAAAAATACAGAAACTTGTCATATATTAAAAACAACATTTTGAAGATTTGTAGAGTGGTGTGTAGAATAATATGAGAACTAAGTTGCTGTTTGTCATCATAGGCTTTGTTACTCTTTAAAACAATCCGACAGTAATTATTGTTTAATATTCACGACCATAGTGTTTTTCATACATAGAACAAGCTTTTGAGGGGTGCTAGGAAATTACAGCTCAGTGAATATTTAGAGTGTATAACCCTTTGCAACACAAACTTTCAATAATGCAGATGGGATTCTGTCAAGCTTTTTACAGGATTTCAGAAATTTAGTTCTAAATAAACCTTTTAACATTCTCCATATATATTAGGAAAAAAGCAAAACAAAACAACAAAACAATGAGGGTGGTGAATTATTTTTGTGAATTGATACAGGCATTTCAATATACTTCTCTGGCATATAGTCATGATGACTTAACAAAGGCAAAAAAATAAAGATTAGTATGATACAGAAGCATTTATTCTTAGGAGTACAGAATCAAAACTCTCTTTGTGGCACAGATTCTATTGTCAGTGCAGTCAACAGTAAAAAAAAAACAAACCACCAACAAACCTGCCCACAACAACAACAGAAAACACTTCCATGAGAAATATAATTCATAAAATACATGACTTCATAACGAGTGACTATGACATAAAAATGTGCAAGTATCAAATATTTTATGAAACAATGACAACAGAGAATGACAAATGGATTTTAGATACAGATAATTATGTTTCAAACCCAGGGCTTATCTATACAGAGATGGATTTCTTCCAGTGCACTTGTTTTCTCATTATTTTTTTCATCATTAACGAACCACAATGACTACATCCACATGAATGTCTTCACCTTACTTTCCTAAAATCATGTCTAAATGACAGGAAATCAACATAAAGAGATGGTATAGTGCTGATTACAGTATGGCTTTGCAATGTAAGTACAACTCACAAAAAGTAGTGTGGCTTGTGCTCTGAGTATTTGCATGCCAAGATGGTGTGACAGCAAAAAAAACCAAAACCAAACCAAACCAAACCAAACCAAACCAAACCAAACCAAACAAAAAAAAAAAACAACAAAACACACCAACAAAAAACCCAAACAACAACAACAAAAAAACCAAACCCAAACCCCAAAACAATTAAGCTTTATCATTTATTTGGGCATTTCCAGTTCTGGATGTTTACTCTGCAAGTAGTTATCTAGGTTTTCTAACACACCTAAACCAATAAGCACACTGCTGATTACTAGTGCTAGCCACAGATTTACAAATGGAGAAAAAAGTAAGTGACTAAGTACTGCTGTCCGTTCTGAAACATTGCTCCACACAAAAAAGATGTAATTTCCAAATCTCAGTTAAATAAAGTAGAACCATGAGGTTACACTAAGGAAAGTAAAAGCAGCAGTGCAGACAACAGATTTGGATCACTCTGACTTTTCCTCAGGTGTCTATCAACTATTTAATGCAAAAAATTGAAACTAAATTATAGCTAAAAATTACAGTAATTGTCCTTATGTATTTTTAGGGTAAAAAAAAAAAAAGAGTCTTAGAATCACTTATTAATTTTCCACCTTTGGCTTTCCTTCAGATCCTACAACTTCCTTTTTCTAGTTCCAGTGGAAATCAGAAACTCTCATACCTACTGAATTCAAATATTAGTTTTCAACACTGTGCCTATGATGACAAATTTCAGAAATTACGCAGGTGACATCCAACAGTGCTCTATAATGGATGGCTCTGTCATTATCCATCCTCTCTGTGTGTGTAGGGATCAAGACTGTGTATTCTTAGGATTCTGTGATACACAGGGACTTGGAGGCTTTATTCTCTAAATTTCTCTGCTTTGTTGCCAGAAACTCTCATTTCAAAGATGATCTGCACTGCAGTTGAAGATCTTGTAGAAAGTTCACTCAAACATATTTAGGAAAGAGTAAAGTACATGCAGCACGGAAAGAACTCAGGGAAAGAAGCTCCATTTTGGATAAAAAATAAGTAATTTTTGTATTATAGAAATGCAAGAGAATGGTAGAACATTACCATTTGGAGCAGTCAATAGGTGATGTTAATTTCTGATTTTGACCAATAGACAATGGTGTTTTCTATGCTCTCAGACTAATTTTTATTTTTCTAATTTTTTTTTCTCTTCTTGCAGTTAAAATAACCAAGGATAGTTACTAATACTTACTGTCCCTATATGTTTTCCCCCTTTTCCAGCCTATTTTTAGTTGGTAAATTGCATTTACAGTTTCTTGGGTTTGGGCTTGTCAATAATATCTCACGATGTCTCCATTTCTAAGGCATCTACCTGCATCTCAAAGATGCCAGCATCATTTCTCAAGGATCCTTTCAATTAACAGGCCTAGTTCCCAGGCTGGCAGGCATTTTCTCTGTCAGTATTTCAGCAGTTATTTTCTTCTGTTCAGTAATATTCCTCTTCTAACCAGTTCACTTCTATGACTGCTTACATTAGACCTGCATAAATGTTTATGCAGTCACAGTAATGACTCTTAAATTGGTGAGTCAAACTGGTCCATCTGCGTAGCTATTCCAGGCATGTGCCAGGCATTCAGATAAGTGTCACAGACACAAATCTTTGGATTAATCTTTGACAATTTATCAAATCATTAACTGTCTTCATAAAGCACATTAAAAAGGAAAAATAAGTAATTTCAGCATGAACTACATGCGTCTCGTGAACAAATGTTAAATTTCCTGGTAGAAAGCATGTTAGGCAAAAAAAATGAGAAATACTGAAATGGCATCTACTTAATTAAAAAAAATAATATTGTATTAACTGACACATCTCAAACTTAATTAGAACATCAGTGTTCCAGAAATTATGGAAAATGAATCTAGACTTGATGAGAGGGGACTGACCGGTTTCAGCTATACAGAATATGGGATTCTGTAATTCAGTACTTGATAGTCTTAAATTATGAAAAAATACTAGAAAGTGTAGGTGCATTTGAGAACAGGTGCAATAACTTGATACTCTCAGTAAAAAAAAAATACCTTTAACAAAATGTCTGCTTGAAAAAATATGCTGAACATGTTCACATTATCTACCTTATAAGTCTCCAATAATAGCTTGACTATGAAGCATTATATAAAGAAATGAATGCAAAGCCTTTCTGTGGATTTGAAGACAGCTTAGAAAATATGTTCATGCATACAAACATGTGTGGGCTCTCACACAGATCTTAGGAACGGGTTCTAGTTGTGAAAATACATGACAAGTGGGAAGTTAGGATTCTGGAAAAGTTCAGGGTGTTTGCAATATCCACTTTGACATGTTGCTATAAGAAACATTAAAACATAAAGTTTTACCATATTGCAGCAGGGGTGTAAAATAGTGTTTTAAAAGCTAGCATTATTTTCAGTTATATTTCCTAGAATTTGATATATAACAGTAAATAAAAATAGGTTTTGCAACTGTGAATAGTGGAAGAGATGTTAGTTGGCTGAAGAAATGCACAGAAGATGACAGAAGGAAAAAAATTCACAGTGGAATTAAAAAAAATAACAAAACCAAAACGTAAGGAGTATTGTAGAGGTAGGAAAAGGTTTCAGAAAAAAACACATTTGCTTGTTGCCTGATAAAATACTGGCAGCTTTTACAGCTCTTATAAAATTGGTTCATATGCAGGATCAGTAGGGATATTGTGGGTATTTTGCTAAACAGTATAACACTTCTGAGGCTCTGAGTGTGGGAGGACGTGGTCTGAAATATACAACTGAGCACTGAAAATCATGAATCTAAGTGCTTTATTCCTTGATTTGCTCCTCATTCCCTCTCAGCCTGAATGGTGTCATTTCCCCTTGTTCTTTCACAGCATGGAAATCTCACACACACACATGTGTAAAGCAGTCTTTCAAAGCTTAGCTACATATTGTTAATTCATCAGATAACAGCCACTCTAAAGTGCAACTATTAACAATGATTTTTAAAAGTGGATTATTCAGTGCCAGATGCATATTTCAAGTGATATTGCCTTTGGAAGAAGGCAGCAGCTTTAGGAATAATAACGTAATGACCAAACACTTCATCCTTTCAATAAAGCTTTGCTAGCTCTTTGATATTTGAGTGGAATGTCCAGCAGATCAAAGGGAAAACACTGATAGTCTTAGAGATGGAAGTGGATTCAGGGGCTTAGAACTATTTAAAATCCATAATGTGTTCAGAGAAGCTGAAATCTGAAATTAGCACTGTGTTCTTGACGCACCAGACAAAATTTAGCTTTTATTTATACTTTGAGAACATAGGTATTTAATATTATGTAAATTCCTATTAAATCAGTCATAAAGTTCCTATTAACCTGAAGTGTTGCAGCCTGATCAATGGACCCCAAACCAAAGTTGATCTCTAGATTAACAATACAAACATTAGATATTATCAGTATCTACTCATTAGTGAAATATGTATTATCCTTAGCATCTATTATCAGTTAACCAAATATATATGTTTATTAGTGAAAGATGTAGCTTAGGCAGAATGTAGTCATGAGAAATCATATGAATGTATCCAACTTTCCTTATTTATAGACAGACTACCAAGGACATGAAGTGAGATATCTGTTCTTGGGTGGGGGTGTGTGATCACAGCTAGATAGGTAAAACACTCCCTCATTTTACTCCTGGGGCCCGGCCAGGCTATGGGAAAATACAACAGGAGAGTGAAGTCAGAGGTTTCTGCATTTAGAATCACATAAACTTGTTTATTCAACAGTATAAAGGCTGGACCCTCTTTCAGAAACTTTGGAAGACTCATGTACTGGTGGATGCACCATCTAGGACTACCCAATTGCCAGGAAATGTTCTCCAAATCTTCATTGCAACCAGGGTTCTCCCAGCGATTGTGGATGGTGGTAAAGTATTGGGATAATTGGTGATGTATCTTTCTTAATCACTATCACTAACCTTATGCAGCGATGTATAGGTTCATTACCTTGATATGTTTTACCTTTGTTATATTATCATTATTTATCCTGGTTATACTATTACTATTTTGCTTGCTTTCTTTTGTTTTATGTATAAGTAAAGTATAGATTTACCTCTTTCACTTGGTCTCTGTGTCCCTTGTGCTAACTGTCAATTGCAATACACAAAATGGCATCAAGGGCAGGATTCAAAAGATAAATGTGTTGTGTGAAAGTTGGGATTCATGCTTAAGCAGAGATAAAACCATTTGATTTTTTTTTCAGAAGAAGCTCTTGATGTTTTTCAGAGGAACCTGATTGAGAATTTTTTCTGTGTTTTTACTTGGAATCCTACCATTCAGCAATACATAACCTGAATATAGCCTATTATTTGAGGTTAATAAAATTAGAAAATTATGAGACTAAACTACAATATCAAGGTGAGCCAAACTCCAAAATTCAAATACAGAGAATAATTTTAAGAGTTATTTAACTTTCAGAGCTTACTTGTTTGGGTTTTTTTTCTTTGTTTTGGTTTGGTTTTTTTGTAGAAGAAACACATACTTCTTTTCTTTACTAATCTTATTTTAGGTCTGTATGGCTTCCTCAGAATTCAGCCATTTAACATTTTGCCCACAACTATAGCTAGAATTATGTGTGAATTTTATGCTGCCTTTCATCAACCATTAAAGTTCAGTATTGTCAATACTGTGTTGCCAAGCCTGTAATTTCAATTTAAAACCCAAACCCCGGAATTTAGAGTTATCCAAGTAACTCCCATGTGTATTTACCTTACCTTTCAATGACAGAGCATATATGCTTGGTCTTCTCCCATCACATGTATATTTCCTACAATGTGTCCCAGTACTGTCCTGGCATAGCCAAACCTTCTTAATTTTGATTTGAAAGAAATCAAAAGAGAGCTACAGAATGAATGAATCACATGTAAATTCAATTGGGCCTTAATTTAAAATTAATTTAGGCTTGGACTTCAAACTTCAAGTTACATGCTTTTATACATGTTGGACAGAGATTTGAGTGTTTCCCAGCTCTCTATGATTAGGTGGGGTTTATAGCCAGGTATCAGCACAGATTGAAAATCTGGTTAATATGATGCTATACCTCTCCAGCAATTACAGATATTGTTCTCCTGTCATCTTTAGATCCATTACCCAGAACACTGCTCATCACTCAGGTTTTGTTTGTATGGTCTTATCTGGCAATAGCCCACTACACTTGTTCGAGTTGTAGGTGGCTTTTAGCAAAGATGGCAGTGGTATGCACATATCAGATGCCCTGAGAATCATTCCCTGTTTTCAAGAGTTGATCCTTAGGATTGTCATCTTTTCTTGAATTGACAAATTCCTGAGTGTTTATTGCTAGGTGAATATTTCCTTTTTTTCCTGTGTGGCAAATTAATTATGCAACCATATTACAGAAACAGGGAATGTTATCAATTCAACCATATCACAGAAACAGGGAATAGTATCAATTCTTGTGCTGTATTCCTTACAATGATTGCAAGCTGTTTGTTTAGCTAGGGACAGTTTTTGTCTGTAGTGGCCACTTTGATCAAATTGTTGTTTGAAACTTTCAGATTGCTGGTGGGCATGTCCTAAGAATAGCATATCTCTAGTTGAACTGGGTAGAAAACACCTTAATTTTCCGTATAATATTCTATAAGCACATAACATTTTTTTTATACTTAGTTCCATTATAAAATAATTTCAATTTATTGCAGTAGTCTCTCAGTTTCCATGGTATATTATATTTAGTATGAAATCTCTGAGTCTAAATTCTTGGAGCTGAACAGGATCACATAAGCCAAAAATGTCCTTCCTATAATGAATTGTTGCAGTGTAGTAAAGTTTAAAGACTTCCAGCATTCTCAAACCAGGAATTTTTAAACTGAGCTTTTAATACCAAAGTAGACCAGCATTATTAATATTATATCTGGTAAGTTTTCATGTGATCACTACTAATCATTTAGAAAAACTGTAAGGAATATATAGAGAGTATAAAAGTAGTGTGGCATTTCTAAATGTCTTTTATCTCCCATATAACATTTCTTCTTTCATTCCAAGGATACGTCAGCCCCAAAGTACTTACATCTAAGTCACAAATTTTACTCATAACTGGAAAGATCCATTAAGATCTTTAAGAACATTAACATCAAAGGAAGAGATTTCAAAAAAATTGGTTGAACACAGAACACTGGAAAATGTGCTTTCTGCAACAAACTGTAATATTGGTTACGTTTTCATGACATTCTTGGCAGTTTAAGGATGCACAAATGACTGCTCTGCATCTATTCTGACTGATGACCTGTTTCAAAGAGTAATTGGCAGTACAAAACATTCCCCAAATACAATCTTCTAAATTCTGCCAACTCACTCTAGTCAGAGAGGTTTTGTTTTGGTTTGTCTTTTTTTTGTTTTTGTTATTGTAAGTTTGTGTTCAAGAACTTTTTAGCTTTTTATATTTTTTTCCCCATTCACAGTGAAGCTATCTAGAAGTCAGGTTTCTGTGTTTTTTCACTGTTAATGTACATGCCTATGAATCACATCACCTTCATAGGCAAACTTGTCAGTAGTGTCCTGGAAAGATAGCCAGAGACAAACAGTGGATAAATTAATTGGTGTTATGGTTTAAGTTTTACTTGGAGTGCAAAAGTCCAAAAGGAACAGATTTAGGTTTCCTCCCCCTCTGCCTTTTTTCCCAGTAAGGTAAAAGCAAATTAGGCAGGAGAAAAGAGAGGTAAAGTCACAAAAGAAATGGTCTGGAATCGGTTTGGGTATAAGGAAAAGGGTAAATAGAAAAAATATACAAAAGCAGGCCCAGTTGGCATTGGATTCCCTTGATGGAAATTGTTTCTGTTTGTATGCAGCATGGAGGCAAGCCACATGGTAGCTCAGGAAGCAGGAGCAGCAGGGACCCTTCTGTCGAGCAGGCGAGGCAGGGGGAAGAGAGAGAGCGAGCAAGAAATTACTAGCCTTAAATAGGCTTGCTGGACAGGAAGGGGGAATGGAATACACCTTTGGCCCAGGGGACCCTTCCTCCTGGGAGGGGGAAAAAAACAAATCTTTGCCCACTTGGATCAGGTTTCTTTAGCCCACCTGGGGGCTAGGTTCTTCTCAGCCCCCATCAAGGGTGGGTATAACCTGGCACAATTGGTAAACTCCAGCAACACAAGGGAAGTCTCTTTTCCTCTTTATGGCCCTGTGTTTCAGCTGTGAAATAACTCTCCTGGGAGTTCCAGCCCTCAAAAGACAACACGTTCTACTCCCCACCCATGAGCAAGCATCTATGTGATGTTTACTTTGCTGGCAGGGGTTTAGGCATGACAGATGGCAAATACATAGTAAGACTAACAACTTTCACCAATATCTGAGCTGATTGGTTAAATTTTAGGATTTGAAATAGTCACAGTAATCAACTCAGAATTATCAATGATCTGTAGTTTATCAGTTTTATACAAAGCTTTTTTACATAGGAGCAATCCCAACAAATTTAATGTTTTTGATCACAAAATAACTCTTTGGCAAACCAATGGTATTATCACCCTACAGGCACATTTGTGATGAATGTTCATGAACATCTAAACATGACTGAAAACACTGAGTAATTGTGGGCCATTTAATTATTTTTAATAAAGCACTGTAGGTAAATGAGAAGTTTTTAAGAGATGGAGCACCTCAGCTGCCAATTGGAGTACACAATTTTTGTGTAATTGTATATTTTATGTGGATTTACTTATTTGTGTTTTCAAAGACTTTATAATATTTTACTAGGAAAGGTGAAATATTTAAGAAAATTAACTCTGTAAAAATATATGTCATGACTGTCCTCCTATAATTTTAGAATTAAGTAATTTTACATAATAATCCATACATGCAACCTAAAATATATTTGCAGAAATTGGTGATCAAAGTTCTGAACAACTGACTTAAGAAGATCTACTTATTTCTCTGACAATACAGTATTTTTTCCTATGAAAGGTACAGATTTTCAAAAAGTCTATTTTCTGTAGGATCCTTTCTGTAGATTTTTATTATGGAGTAGGGTTACAGAGACAGCCACAAAGCAGACAGCAACATCTACCCAAAACAAGGATTTATTGTAACCAAAATTACTCAGTACTCCTGCCAACAATTAAATTATAAGTTTGGATGTCAGGAATATACTACTAGAAAACCAATTCTTAAGGGAAAAACCTCCTACTCAAGGGTGCCCACCAGCAAGAGAGTGAGGACTCACCAAATCCTCAAAACTATCTTCAGATGCTGTCCCAGTCTAAGGGGAAGGTCCAACTGTAAGGCTCACTTGCTTTGAGGAGTATCACCTCAAAACAGATCTTCAGTGGATCTCCATTTATATCGTAGCCAAGCAAGTGTTTCAGTCATCCCAAACTGTTGGAGGGAGAAGCCTGCAAGAAAAGTCCTGTGAGTATCTGGACACTGAGCTGCTGGTTAACCACTGTGAAGCACTGTATCAATCTTTCCCAGGCCTCTGACAAGCCCTGGACCTTAGTCTTGTCTCTGTCAGGGTTTTTTTTTTTTTGTCAGGTTTTACTCTCAGGGCACTTGCACTTGCCACAAGTATATACACAAGCTCTCTGTGTATTCTTAGGACAGGTAATGAAGACAAAGAATTTGAAGGATTATGATATAAAGGTTGACAAAAGCTCTTGTTTCTTAATGTTCAAGTGAAATTCTGATTAAAATCTCAGGATTTGGAACTTCCTTAAACCATAATAAATATTTCTCTCAACAGTTATAGAATTGATTTCTTAATTATATATATTTTTTTCTCTACAGAATTAACTATGTATAATTAAATTATTTCATAGAATCATAGAATTGTTAGAGGTGGAAGGAACCACAAGAATCACCTAGTTCCAATCCCCCCCTGCCATGGGTAGAAACGCCTTACACTAGATCAGGTTGCCTAGAGCCACATCAAGCCCAGCTTTAAAAACCTCCAGGGATGGAGCTTCTACCACCTCCCTTGGCAACCTGTTCCAGTGTCTCACCACCCTCATGGTGAAGAATTTCTTCCTAACACCCAATCTGAATCTACCCATTTCTATTTTTGTTCCATTCTTCCTAGTCGTATCATTACCTGACACCCTAAAAGGTCCCTCACCAGCTTTCTTGTAGGCCTCCTTAAGATACTGGAAGGCCACAAGAAGGTCTTCTCAGAGCCTTTTCTTCTCCAGATTGAATAGCCCCAACTCTCTCAGTCTGTCCTCATAGGAGAGGTGCTCCAGCCCTCTGATCATCCTTGTGGCCCTTCTCTAGACATGTTCCGGCACATTCAGTTCTTTCTTGTAATATGGGCTCCAGAACTGGATGCAGTACTCCAGGTGTGGTCTCACCCTCAACCTGCTGCCTATGCTTCTCTTGATGCAGCCCAGGATGTGATTGGCTTTCTGGGCTGCAAGTGCACGCTGGTGGGTCATGTTGAGCTTCTCATCCACCAACACCCCGAAGTCTTTTTCTTCAGGGCTGCTCTCAAGCCAGTCCGTGCCCAGCCTATGTCGGTGCCTGGGATTGCCCTGACCCAGATGCAGGACCTTGCATTTGGTCTTGCTGAACCTCGTGAGGTTGTCATGGGCTCACCTATCCAGCCTGTCATGGTCCTTCTGGATGGCATCTTTTCTGTCCAATGTGTCTGCTGCACCACACAGCTTGGTGTCATCAGCAAACTTGCTGAGGGTGCACTCAATGCCACTGTCCATGGCACCGACAATGTTGAACAAGACTTGTCCCAGGACTGATCCCTGAGGGACTCCACTTGTGACTAGCCTCCACTTGGACATGGACCTATTGACAGCCACTCTTTGGGTGCAGCTATCAAGCCAGTTCTTTATCCACTGAATGGTCCATCCATCAAACCCAGACTTTACCAGGTTGGAGACCAGGATATCATGCAGGTCGGTGTCGAAGGCTTTGCTGAGGTCCAGGTAAATGACATCAGTTGCTCAGCCTTCATCTATTAATGTTGTGACCTTGTCATAGAAGGCCACCAGGTTTGTCAGGCAGGATTTGCCTTTGGTGAAGCCATGCTGACTGTACCAAATCAGCTCTTTGTTATTCTTCTGTCTCAGCAGTGCCTCCAGGAGGATCTGCTCCATGATCTTACCTGGCACAGAGGTGAGACTGACTGGCCTGTAGTTCCCTGGTTCTTCCTTCTTTCCCTTTTTGAAAATGGGAGTTATGTTTCCCCTTTTCCAGTCAGGGGGGACTTCCCTGGAATGCCATGACTTTTGGAATATAATAGAGAGTGATTTAGCAACCTCATCTGCCAGTTCCCTCCGCACCCATGGGTGTATCCCATTGGGTGCCATGGACTTGAACACTTTCAGGTTCTTCAGATGGTCACAAACCTGATCTTCACTCACAATGGGCAGTTCTTTCATCCAGCCCCTGCCATTATCTTCCGTGATTGCGGGATCATGGCTGGAGCCCTTGCCAGTGAAGAAGTCATTGAGAACCTCAGCCTTCTCCATACCACTTGTCACCAGTTCACCTGTTTCCTGTCTGAGGAGGTCCACACTTTCCCCAGTCTTCTTTTTACCATTAATATACCTATAGGAATTTTTACTGTTCCCCTTGATCTCCTTGGCTAGATTTAATTCTGAATTTTGGCTTTTCTAGCCAGGTCTCTTGCTGCTCGAGCAGCTTCCTTATATACCCTGCCCATTCTAGCTGTTCTTTCTTCCACTCCTTGTATAGTTTCTTTTTCTGTAACAGTGTGTCCAGGAGCTCCTTGCTAATCCAGGCAGGTTTCCTAGCATTCTTTCCTGCCTTCTTTTTTGTCAGTATACTTTGCTCCTGAACATGGAGAAGGTGATCTTTGAACACTGACCAGCTGTCCTGGGCCCCTCTTCCTTCCAGGGCTTTGCCCCACGATACTTTGGCCAGCTGATCCCTGAAGCGATCAAAGTCTGCACGCTTAAAGTCCTGGGTTGTAAACTTGGAATATGTCCTCCTAGTTGCCCTGAGGATCTTAAACTCTGTTGCTGTCCCTGAACCTCACATTGGTCACCAGCCCTTCTCTATTCGTGAGAACAAAGTCCTGCATAGCACCTTGTTAGTTCCTCCACCATTTGGAGGAGGAAGTTGTCATCTGTTCATTCTAGGAACATCTTGGAATGCTGGTACCTAGCTGTGTTGTCCCTCCAGCAGATGTCAGGGGGTTTGAAATCCCCCAGGAGGACCAGGGCTTGTGAATGTGAAGCCACATATATTTGCCTGTGGAGGGCCTCCTCTGCTTGGTTCTGCTGGTCAGGTGGCCTGTAACAGAACCCTTCAGTACATCTCCTTCCCCTGTCTTTCCTTTAATCTTCACCCATATGCTCTCAACCAGCTCATCATCTTTCCCCAGGTGGAGCTCCACTGATTACAGCTGCGCACTGATATAGAGACCAACCAACCCCTCCTACTCTGCCTGTCCTTCCTAAAGAGCTTGTACCCATCTATCCCTACATTCCAGTCATGGGAATCATCCCACCAAGTTTCAGTAATAGCCACTACATCATAGCATCCTAGCAGCAGAGTGGCCCTTAATTCATCCTGTTCATTGCCCAAGCTGTGTGCATTAGCATAGAGGCACTTCAGCTGGGCTGGTACTGTCACCCTTTTAGGTGAATCCCCCTTGATTCCCTTGGGATGTCTAGTGCTTCATCTTTGGCTTGCCTGAGGGCCACAAGTTGAGAGCCCTTGCTAGTACTCCGTCCTTCTGCCTCTGATGAGCTGCCCCAATGTTCGTCACAGGCCAACATGAGATTAACAACCCCTTCCCCTTCGGATATAGCTTAAAGCCCTATCAAAGAGCCCTGCCAATTTCTGCCCTAGAATCCTTTTCCCCTCTGGGACAGGTGCGTCCCATTGTTTGTTTGCAGCTCTGGTGCCCTGTAGACTGTACTGTGATCATAAAATCCACACCCCTGTCGATGACACCAGTCCTGGAGCCATGAATTGACCTGTTGGCTCTTCCTAAATATTCCCTCATCCATCCCTGATGTCAGTCAGCAGTTGCCCCAAGGGCCTGATATCTCTTTTATTTAATTGTGAGCTTCTTACTACTGTATCACTACCCACCTGAAAAAACAGAAGTGGGTAATTGTCTGAAGGACTCAGAAGGGTGGGACATCCTTTACCCGGGCATCAGGGAGACATCAGACCTCTCTATGAAGTGGGTTTGGTCTCAGCTCTCTTTATCAGGGAGTCACCTATGACAATGACCCTTTGATTTTTCTTTTCAGGTTCAGTTATAATGGCTGGCCTGAGGTGAGTCAGCCTTGGTGGCACTTCTGTCCCTTGTGGCACTTTTGGCCTTTGTGAGCCCTCCTTCTTGCTCACAACCAGTTTCTCCTGTAGAGTCTTGTACCTGGTCTGCAAGGCTACTGTGGGGGGTACACTTCTTAAAGGAGCACATTTGTTTCATTGTGTTGTTTGTTTCGTCAAGTAGTGACCTGTTCCCATTGACACTGCACATGCGAATTACTACAGTTACTGCAGGATGGCTGGGGGGCTTGCTGATGAGAGAATATCGAATCCTCTGCTCCACTAAGAGTTAACTCCTGTTCTGTATTCGTAAAGATCAGTTTGTGAAAGTTATCAGTTTCCTTCTCATTCCCTGATGCTTCTTAACCCACTCACCTCTTCCCTGAGCTCCATCACTTCATCCTGGAGCTGTGCCAACTGGATGAGCAGTTCAAAAACCTGCTTACACCACACACACCCATAGTCAGTGCTGTGAAAGGCTGTGGCATTCTGCACAAACTGTGGTCTGGATGCCAATATCCATTCTGGCGTGTGCAGAGAGCATAGTCTTCCTCCTCCAAGCAGTCACCATCATGCCTTCAGTAAAACTTGTATCCTGCCCACACACCCTGCTCATGTCAACTACTGAGCTAATTCAAAAGGTGTCCCTGGGGTACACTCAGTCTCTATTTGCTCTCCCTGTGTCTGTTAGCCTGCCTGTACCAATGGCCACTTGCTCCCAGCTGTCTGAGCACACCCCCTCCCTCTCACGCCCCACTCACTGGGTTCCAAGGAGCAAGAGGGCTGCTGCCTCGCAGCTCACAGTCCGAGAGCCTCTTCCAGTTTCTCCAGGTTTAAATCTCCCATGGCTTCTCCAGGAACACCCCCAGCAACACTGCCCTCTCAGGTACCCTTGCGAGAAACACCAAGTTGTGTCAGGTCGGCTCTCCTCCTCTCTCTTGGTCTCCCTGTCTCCAGGAGCCCTCTTTTCTCTTCCAGAGATCTTGGCACAGCATGGAGCTAGCCGGTGCTGATGCAGTTGCCTCACAGCTTGCAGTTTCTTTATTTTCTAATTTATAAATGTTTCTTTAATATTCATTCTCATTTCTTTCTAAGACACATCAGATTCTTGTCTTCTACTGTGAATGTTGGTTTAACAACTGGTTTTGTAACTGCAGATAAATTTGTTTCTCTGTTTCATTAGTATCTTCGAATTTTAATTTTGCTTTTACAAAATTCAGATATTTGGGTAGAATTATATGCATTCATTTTTCTCTTGACTTGCTCTTGATTTAAATTAAATCAGAAACAGATTTTTTATTTTTAAGTCATGGTTTAATTAGAGAACTCTGCTTCTAAGAATAGATAGCATAAGCACTCTAACATTCAGAGTAATTGATTTTACATATCCTGCTGACATGAAACAGGTGAATAATCAAATAAACATGTTATATTTTTATTAATGTTTTACTTGCCTAGTAAGATATTATTTTTATTACCTTTTTTTGTTCTCACAGTGTTGTTACTTCCTGTTCATTTCATCCAATATATGCATGCACAGGAAATGCATAAAGACATAAAGTTATGCCTTTAAAAGGTATTGGTATTCCAAAATAAAGGAAATAATTCTGTCATATTTATTTATTTTACTGAGTGAAAATTAGCATTGTTTCATTCACAGTACTCACACTTTTTTTTCTGTGCTTTTTACAAGTTATGCAACTAGCACAACTGATATTACTAGGGAAATCAGTCTCTAATGATATTGAACTTTTTCTTTTTCTTTTTCTTTTTCTTTTTCTTTTTCTTTTTCTTTTTCTTTTTCTTTTTCTTTTTCTTTTTCTTTTTCTTTTTCTTTTTCTTTTTCTTTTTCTTTTTCTTTTTCTTTTTCTTTTTCTTTTTCTTTTTCTTTTTCTTTTTCATTTTTTTTTTATTTAAAAATAGGCACTCTACAATTTTAGGATGCTGCTAATTGTACTGTCTAAGTGTGTCTGTGAAGATCTTTTAAGGAAGCCTCTAGATGATTAATAGTTGTCTTCAACAATGATTTTGTTAGCTCTCTTGCCTGTTACCACTTGCAAAAAATATATATTTGGGCAGAAATACTTCATATCTTTACTTATGTATTTTTAACTTCAGTTATTCAGTTAAAGAAAAAAGTTATTCAGTTACTCAGATGTCTCATAAAGCTTGTTTCTAGAAATATCTGTGAGTTTTAACTGTATTCCTGGAATACATATTCTTCACTTTTACTGTAAAATACTGAAATGCATGCATGATAACATTGACTAGGAAATTATTTGATTGCTCATAATTCTAAAAACAGTTTTGATCTGTTCATTACAATGAGATGTTACTTACAGCTTTGTTGATGTCCTTGTGTCCTAGTTTAGAGAGGGACAGATTGCTCTATTGCTCCAAAAAGGGCAAAAGAATAATGCTCACACAAATGGACTGGATAGTCATGGAAAATTTAAATGGAAAGTTTAAATGGAAAAGTGATTTCTATATTACAAAACTACTAAGCATAGTGGTGAGCATAGCAAAGCATATACCGTTTGTGTCGGTGTGAGCTGAAATTCCCCCCCCCCACCGACAATAACCAGGCTAGCTCAGTCTGGAAGCAAATGAAAAGCTGTATTTACAAGCAGAGTCTAAAATCTACGATGAAATGCAATGAATATGTACAAATATACAAAATTCACAACATTTACAAATATATACAATCAACAGTAAAGCACAACCGATCTCCCTTTGCTTCCCCCCAAGGGGACCCTCCCAAAGGGGCCTCCCTCTCCCAGGAGCTTCCCCCCCCAGACCCCCCTGGACAGAGAAGCAGAGTTAGTTAATCAGAAAGTTGTTAACTTAGCTGCCAAGGTCAGTGTGTGTTATCTTCAGCCAGAAGAGAAGAAGAAACAGCAGCCAGACAGCCCAGCAACTGCCCCCACTGCCGAACGCAGAATGTGCAGAGTGCCCCACTTTGTTTTGGGTAATAGTTCTTAAACATTTCTATCTATTCAATGGAAGTGTTTAGAACAATCGTTATTTTGCTTTCTTACACCCAATAGTGACTTATTTACATTCTTTCACCTTCTCTGTTCTGAACTTTGCAAGGAAAAATTAAAAAGACAGTTTCAAACCATCACACCGTTCAAAGAAATTTCCAATCTAATCTTAACACACAAGTTCTTTTATACCAGATGAAAAAACCCCAACACTTCCCTTCTCCCCACCAAAAAACCCATGGCTCTTTCTTCCCCACCATTGCTAGGCTGGTTTCAGGCTGGCCAGGCCTGAACTACCCCGCTTTTTACCCTGGCATTAGGCCTAAACAGGCCAAGACTGCACAGGGAAAAAAAAAGTTACTCAGGCCAAAGCGGCCTGGGATACTCCCCCATTGTTACCAAATAAGAGAGCATCTCTCTCCCCCAGGAGCAGAGAGGGGAGAAAGAGAAAGACAATAACTTTGCAACCAGATTGATAAGGGTGCAGGATTTATGGGTAGAAATACACTATTTCCTGTGTCCACCCACTGGGTTGGACACTCTAGACACTGGAGATCTCAACTTTGTGGCTTCTTTTTTGGAGGCACCCAGCCTAAATGGTTACACCTTGTTAAAAACTAGATCTTCAAAACATTTCAGATGTTCCAAAAGTGAAACATCTAAGAATAAGTATATGATTATACACCAATCATTTAACAAGCTGTATGGTATGACTGTAATTTACTACTCAAAATTTAACAAATTGACTTCTCAAATCAAACATCTGCTGCTGTAAGAGACAGTGATTACCAAAAAGGGATATTAGGCATCTTAGCCCATAAAAACGTTGCAGAAGATTGATATGCTGTGATGGAGAAAATATGAGGCTTTGTAATTTTAACTGACACCTGGAAAAATATATTTGTTCTTTATATTATAAATCTTTCTTTAGGTTTCTTATTCTAAAATCCTGTTCTCAGTAGGTTAGGTCATAAGTTTGTTAAGATTTAACTAATTCTGTCTGGATAATGACATTAATATATACATTTTAATTCTTAACCTTTTCTGACTAAAAAAATGTTGACTAGAATTTGGCTTCTATTTTTTTCTTTATTCTGATATTCTATGTTACAATTACTTTAGTTCCCAGATGTTGTGAAGAAAAGGACTTGACGTTTAACAAGGGACATTGCATTAAAAAAATCAATCTTCCTTTTCCTGTGAAAATATGATCAAATCTAGCAGGTTTATGCTTTTTAGTATGCTTTTTGTGTCATAGACACAATATATACATGGCTGTTGTGAAAATGAGTCAAGGACAAATGGTCACTAAATCAAGAAGTCAGATTGATTAGCATCCTTGTAGTCAGCACATCAGAGGTCCTGAACAAAGCTGTGCTCTGCTCCAGATCAGGATTCCAAGATAACTGTTGTTCTCATTCCAAATTTGAGTCCTAAAGGGAGGAAATATGTAACCTCTTGTGAATGGGTTCATAATTCATTAAATATAATTATTATTATTTTTTAATTGCTGATACAAGAAGTTTATATCTTCATATTTTATTTTCATATTCATGATTTTATCACAAGGGGTCTCAGGACTAATCAAAGCTCACTTTGGTCAAGGTGTATTTTATCTTACTGTAACAACCATCTACTACCAAAATAACTGTTTCCTACCTTGCTTCAATTTCAATTCCATGAATACCACATAAAATAAAGGTCTGACCAAGCAAAACGATCATAGTGTAGCAAGTGATAGCTTTGATGTCACCTGATGTCGGGGAATGCTATTGGGCAACTTTTGAACTCTACCTGGATACCAATGACCAGGAAGCAGGCTGAAGTAAGAAAAAGTATAAAAATAGTCCCAATGAGACTCAGACAATGACAGATTAGCTCAAAATGTGCAGTTTATCAGGAAAAAAAAATGGCTCAAAGCACAGCAACCATGGCGATTTTCATTCAAGTATGTAGTCAAAGGAGAAGTTCAATGCCTCTCATGTTTTTGAGAAAATATTGTGTGAAGTGAGGTGCTCATTCGCTATGTGCTGAAGATAGGCTCAGTACTGTCTTCTGCATAAGAGGATTCAGAAACAAAAACATATTTAAAAAGAATGTAAAATCTACCAAATTGGAGGTCAGCTGCAGAAATACTTCCCTTTGTAAAGATATACTTTAAGAGGTAGAAGATGAACAAAGCGAAGGGAGAGAAAACCAGAGGAATATTGTATTTGTAATTTGTAGGTAATGATAAGAAGCAGACAGCCTTCTATAGTGTTTTAGTTTCAAAGAGCTCTCCATTTCTTCAAACCATTATTTTTTTTTAAGGTAAAATGAATTACGTGTCCCTGACTTCAGTGCTCCCAGAATATTGCTTCCTCTGAATGAATTTGTTATACCCCTCCTGCACTAGCTAGCTGTTAAGGCTCTCTGCTGTGAAATATATTCTTTATTTCCTCCTGACGAAACAGAACTTAAATTCAAATTTCTTATTTCCTTGTATGTGTCATCAGCACTGTTATATTGGAAGCAGTGTATAGGATTATATTTCTTCAATCATGCATGCTCTTAAGATAGTACATTCTGTTCAGTTAGGCACTTGAATTTAAGAGAACACTAATGCTTAGGATCAAAAGTAAATTAAAACATCTACAATGAGTGTAAGCTTAGTGGAATATTGGATCAGGTGTACAAAATCAGAAGCCTGTCTCCGTTGTAAGCATCTCAGTATATCCCTGATTAACTTCCAGATATTATTCATAAGAGCTCAGACTATCCTTTTTTAATTAGTTTACAAGCCAGAGGATTTAAGGGAGTCACAGATGTTTGGAGCAGTAGCAAAGATTTAAAAGGGGAGCAAATATGTGTCCAGTATAAGAAGAGCTTGAACATACAGAGATCAATTGTGACATGTAAGTGTCGAGCAGTGTCTAAAACTACTTAGGCTATGTAAGACATATATATGGGATTAAAAAGACACAGAACCTGAAGACTCTTCTGTAGTAACTGCTAGAGTTCAGGGAGGATACACTATGGCACTTCAAATGGCACTAAATATCTATATGTGAAAATTGAACCTCATTTAGTATGTACACACTGCTACATAAATATTTTATTTGAATTGTTTAGACAATATAACTGAATACTATTCCTTCTGTATAGAGGTTCACACTTCAGAGTTAGTTATACTAACACAATTTCACACTTAGTATTTGTTTCTATGTTGATTTTGGTAGTCCTTGAAAGTGCACAAGCTTTCTGGTGTACCTTTTAGCAGCATGTATCACTCTATAGTAGCCATACAGACAACATTGAGAGTCAGTTCAACAACTGAGCATTCTACAAGGACACAGTGTATATTTTTTTCTTTTATTTAGTTTTAGATTTTTTTTTTTAGTTGAATAAACACTATGTCCAGAATTTATATCTACTTCTATATCTGCTAGGATGTAGGACTCTTGTATCACCACAGAAATTTTACAAATTCAGGGTTTTTTTCCATCTTTGATTAGTTCAGCCTAGGTTTTCCTGCTGATTTTCAAACCATGAAGCAAATCTTTCAGCTTCCACCAAGTGTGGATAAACATTTGTTTTCTCAGTAGTCTCAAAATCGACTGGGAGAAACTGTTGTGGTTACAGTCATACTTGTCCAAGCATCTTGTCCAAGGCACAATTGACTTTAGAACAATTGGTCTTCAGCCCTGATGATAACATTGTGGCTAGAGATAAAATCAAACCCATTACTTACTAAACAATTTTGGGTAAAAAATTAAGATGATTATTTTGCAACAAGAAAACATCCTTTGTAGAACGATTGTTTGGTTTCTTGAACAAGAAATTTGTAAATGCAGTTTCACCTTCTGCCCAAGGGAAAAACATCAAAATGATATTTCCTATGACAATGAAGGCAATGGAGAAGTATCATTTTCACATACCTAGAAAAATCTGGGGAATATTATAAATATTTTAATGACTTTTAAATCTCAAGATGTAGATTTTTTTTTTTTTTTAAATATCTGATGACCTGTGCAAGCTATGAGTTTCAGAAAAGGGATATCTACTTTGGCAGCCTTTTGTAATAACAAGGTTTCTGATCCTGCTTAGTTCTACACACGTTATTTTGGAACACAGGAAGGAACTGTGAACACAAAGGAACTGGAACACAAAGGAACTGGAACACAACGGAACTGGAACACAAAGGAACTGCCTTTGAGCACTGTAATTCTGACTAAAGTGTTTCCAGTCTTTGCATAGGATATAATTTTACAACACTGCAGGAAAACACAATGTGAGAGGTATATGAGGAAAAGATGATTCAAAGTGTTCACATAGAGACTTATACATATCCACATCCCTTTAGGGATTAAGGTGATGTGTCCACCTTGCAGATATGAGGATATTTACACATATGTGCTCTTGTCCAAGATTTCTCGCATTGGTATAGTGGTCAACATATACAGATCATGAATATGCTTTTTCATAGCTTTCAAAAGCTGATAGCAGTTAACCTCTTCACCCTGACTCATTTTTGTGAGTCATTAAGATTTACTTACCATCCTTTATCATTCATTCTGTGTGTCCTGACAAGCAGCACCTGGATATGTACTATAATCTGTATAACTTGCTAGACAAGGAATCTTTTTTTACTTTTATAATAATTTTGTTCTCTCTTTTTTTTTTTTTTTTTTATCTTTCTATACACATGGCTTACCATTCAGCATTCATTCATAACAATCTTGACATCTCTAGTATGGATTTTCACATTTGGAGACTCCAGAACAGCTAACTCCCAGAATCTCAGAATTGTTTCAGTCAGAAAAAACCTGCAGGGATAGTGACTCCACCACCTCCCTGGGCAGCTTATTCCAAAGCTTGACCACTGTTTCTGTAAATAAATTTTTCCTAGTATCCAATATAAACCTCTCCTGGTGTTGGTTGAGGACATTTTCTCTAGTCCTATTGCTTGTTACATGGGAGACGACCTCTCTACAATCTGCTTCCATATAGTTGTAAAGAGAAAAAGAAAGACTCCTCTCAGCCTCCTCTTCTCCAGACTAAACCATCCCAGTTCCCTCAGCCGCTCTTCATAACACTTGTTCTCCATACCAATCACCAGCTATGTTGTCCTTCTCTGGACACATTCCAGCACCTCAATGTCCTTGTAGGGAGGGGTCCAAAACAGAACACAGTATTGAGGCACTGCCTCACCAGTGCTGAGTACAGGGGCATGATTAGTTCCATACTCCTGAAGGCCTTCTGGCCCAAAAAGTATATGAAATTTTGCATTTGATGAATTTCTGTTTCTATATAAATATGAACTGCTCTTTCTGTCCTAGTAACAAACAATAACATGCAAACAAATGTATAAACCAGAAGCAAATATACTGCTCCTGAATATGCATTTTTAAAATGTGGAATGTTTTTTTAAGGATTCTCAAAACAGAGAATTTCTTGTGTTTCCCTAAGATGATGCAGGTGATAGTGAAAGTGATGAAGAATGAACTCATAGGGAGAAAAATGAGGGAAGTTAAGGGTGGTCTATGTATTTAGGGCAGGTGATCCTAAACTGACCAACAAGATATTTCATCGCATATACATAATATGCAGTATAGAGCTGAGGTATCACAAGGGAGATGTTCAGTGACAGGCATCCAAGGAGAATTCTGTTTGTTCTGCTTTCAACCCCAGTCCATGGGCTCTTGATTCCAGTTAGAGAATCTATGTCCT
The DNA here is from genome assembly GCF_027791375.1 of Indicator indicator. Lineage (NCBI taxonomy): Eukaryota > Metazoa > Chordata > Aves > Piciformes > Indicatoridae > Indicator > Indicator indicator. The sequence goes on along the minus strand of NC_072010.1, from coordinate 53,180,922 downwards.
GAATCCATTTCATGTCTGCTACTGATTCCAGTCTGGGACTTCCCAAGCACCTGCCAACAGTGTCAGTGGTGATGGTGACAGAACTGCCACTGATGCAGCTGGGTTCAATATTGGGCTTATCTATATTTGTAAATATTGTGATTTATTGTATTTATTGTTATTATTTTCATTAAAGTTCCTTTAGTTTTCCAATCCTTAAGTCTCTCACCCTTATTCCCTTTCCCTTCCCGCTTTGGAACAGTGAGAGATTAATAAAGATCATCTATCATTCATCTAGTGGCCATTGTGGCCTTAACATTTGACATGAGTATGTGTACATCAGACAAGTAGGATTCAAGACAAGGGGAAAACAGTGTGGTGTTTAGTTTAGACAATTTAAATTCTAAACCATGTAGTAGGACTGTCTGTCAGCTTCTATCAGGCTGTCTTTTGTATTTTTGCCTAAAGTAGCATTGATAACACATCAATGTTTCACCTTTGGCTTGTATGTAATTTTCATTAATTTAGTTTTCATTACCCTGAAATCTATTAGAATAGTCATCTGTCTACTTCTTTAAAGCACAAAGACAGCAAAAAAAAAAAAAAAAAAAGAATCTAGATTAGACTGCAGGTTAACAAAGAACTTTCAGCATAATGATTTGGGTTTGTTGGGTTTTTTGTTTGTTTTTGTTGTGGGTTTTCATGAGCATATAGAGCGATATGTTGATCCCGGAGCTATCGGGCTCAACACAGAGCGCAGAAGTATAACTGATAGAACAGTTGTGAGGAGGTGACCATTCACCACAGGATGGGCAAAGTGCCCAGACCTGTGGAGCCAGTGTCTATTTATTGAGATGTATGTGAATGTTACAGTTCCACATTCCCACAGGCTATCCCTGCAAAGCCCACTGTTTTATCTTTAACAGGTGTTCTTCTCCCCAACTGCCTTCAAAGATTCAGCACTTTGTTATTTTTTACTCCCATCCTTTTCTCACATGGTTTGGGGGGTACAACATCTCTTATCACCACCAGAGCCTCACAGACATGAAGGCCATCTAAACATTTTATTATCGTTACCTTTTGGGTTACAGATTCACAGAATCACAGAACATCAGGAGTTGGAAGGGACCTCCAAAGATTATCTAGTCCAACGCCCCTGCCAGGGCAGATTGTCTAGAGTAGATCTCACAGGAAATTATCCAGGTGGGTTTTGAATGTCTCCAGAGAAGGAGACTCCATAACATCTCTGGGCAGCCTGTTCCAGTGTTTTGTTACCCTCACAGTGAAAGAGTTTTTCCTTACATTCACATGGAACCTTATATGCTCCAGCTTGCACCCATTGCCCCTTGCCCTATCACTGGGCATCTCTGAGAAGAGCCTTGCTCCCTTCTCCTGACACTCAGTCTCAGTCTGCTTCAAGCTAAAGAGACCCAGTTCCCTCAGCCTTTCGTTGTAAGGGAGATATTCCATCCGGTGAGTCTTCCATCACACCAGGAAGAAGGGAGTAAAGACAATTATAAAGATATCTGGAAAAAACAGGCAAAACAAAAAATTCCTCATCAGATATGTCTTCATATCTTGAAATCTTCCAGTCCTCCATCTGATTTTGGGCACCAGATGTAGTAACACATATTATGGGGGGCCATTGGGTGACAAATGGTCGCATGAACCCTGTTATTGCTCTGTAGTGGAATTCCAGAAATGCAGAGAGTAGAGAATGCCAAAAGTCCTCTCTGAAGTCCTTTATTACAGCACTGCAGACTCCCCAGCATTACAGTCTTAGAGTGTCCTTAACAGAAAGGATCCAAGCAAAATCCCCAACCCCCTAATCTTGTTCTATTGCCCCAAGTAGATGTTTAAATACTGTCTTCTCTTTCATTGAAAAAATAGTCTGGCCCCCTAGACATACTTTTCCCCACTTTTTTTTTAATTTTAAAAAACTTTTTAATTTCTCACTTTAAAAAAAAATACTTTTATTTTGAAAGGCTAATAATTTATGAAGAAAGAAATGAAGATGAACGCTAAGAAGGTGTATTCTATTTTATCACCTGTTACCACAAACAGCATAATAGTGACATAGAATTCCACACTCTCTCAGGTGTCTTTATTCTGGTCTTAAATGAGACAAGCCAGCAGGAGCTTTTGGATTTTTGTGAGGGGAAAAAAAGAAAGCATTACAAGTGGCATTCAGCAGCATTATATTGGAGCAAAACAGAAACAGTTTTGTTCACATGCTGTGCAACCATTATGAATAGTCATTAGTGGGTTTGTTAAAGAGGTAGCTGTAGTATTTTTTGGGATAGCAGATCCTTTGAGCATAACTTATGATTGCTAGATCACTTCTGTTATGGTTTATTAATAAAACATATGAGACAAAAATTAATAGAAATATAATTATTTATTTAATCCCAAACTATATACAAGTTAGGGAAAATATTTACAGGATTGGGTATTCGTTTGGGAAGGTACTTCCACAATATGTGTACATAAACCCAATAATAAACAGTTTAAGGAATTTGCAGTTTAAGGAACCAAGTTGTAAAAGAATAAGTTCGCAAGCATGGACTTGTCCCTGTTCACAAGCAAGGCAGGTGTTATGGAATTATTAATATTTACTAATAGAAGGACAAATTAATAAAAATATTAATTTATAAACCCCAAATCCCACCAAAGATATTTATAAACTTATTTACAGATTCAAAGTATCCAGCTGTGGTTGAACTTTTAAATATTTTGTGCAAAAGGAAACATATAACAATTTAAACTATTCAGGAAAATCAGAAATGTACAAACTGTGATTCAAATTAGAAAGGGGTATATGGCTTACTCGCTGGTTTTGCCCACAAGAGGAATTCTAGGTTTGCTCAAGAGAGCAGTTAGACAACAGAACCTTTTAACAGAGACTTATAAAATTAGATTAGCCAGCTTACTCATGGCTTGATGCCTTTGTCCGGTATCTTTCTGAATGCTACGATTATAACCCAAGAAATACGGTGCACATTTGAATTCACATGGGCAAACACAGCAAAGATGGCAGTCTACCATGTGGAGCGCTGTGCCGGAAAGGGCTTCCAGGGTTTTTGCAGCTTTGCTATCTGGAGGACACATCTGCTTGTGTGTTGCAAGGAAGGGAGTTGTCACTGGGGAAAAGGCTTCCAGCTGATGCTTCAGGCCAGTGGGCTACAGTTTGGGGTTCTCCGATGTTCAGGATTGCTTGCCAGTTTGCATGGTGAGGCTTGCCTGCTAAGAAAGACTTTCAGCTGCAATTTTGGCAGGAGTTTGGCTCTTGTTGCTTTCTGGGTAAACAAGGCAAATTGCTTACCATCTCATCTTGTACTAGTAATGACAAAGACAATTAATGGCCAATGGCAAAAGAGAAAGACAGAAACACAATACCTTAACCTGTAGAATCAGATTGGCCCAAACATGGCCCAATGCACACACAGTCCATAGGTGTGTCACAAGGTCAGGTACACATGTGTCATGTGCAACACATACCCTTGGTTTTCCAGCACCCCAGAACATGCCCAGACAAGCCTGGGCAATGTCCAGGTTTGTAGACTTACAGCTATCTAGCCCATTGTCTAGTTTAGGGCATGTTTGGGCTTGTTGCTCCAGGACAGCAGGCAAATTGCCCGAGTACAGAAAAATAGCCAATCTACTCATGAGACAGTCTCCTAGTTTTGGGAAGTCCCCAGAACTGAAATTTTACAATTCAAAATGCACTCCAGATATAAACAAAGCCAAAATGGACCAACTGGTCCAAAAGTCATGAGGCATCTTTGCAGCCAAAGCCATGCTTTTCAGCACTTTGCAGCCAGAGAGCTTTGCAGCAGAGACTGGGGGAGGGGTGTGAGGCATGGGAAACAGTTTTCCCCGAGGCAATTTCTCATTGCAGAGAGGCAGTTTTTGGCAATGGTGCACAGGACAGCTTTAAGCAGGAAAAGCAGAAACACCATAAACAAGCTTTCAGTGAAAACAAGCAAGTTGCTTACAATTTCACCCCTCATTTAATAACTCCCAGAATAATGGTGGCTGATGGAAAATAAACAAGGTGGGAAAGCTCAACCTATTACATTCTGAGCTTGGAAAATCCCATGAAAATAATTCATGTGCCATGGAGATCAGTTCAGGTGAGTTGAACCCAACCCCAGACTTGCAGATGCCTCTTTTGTCCCCTTTCATGCCCTTTTCACAGAAAACTCTGTAAGGTGTCATACACTTTCAGGAGTTTTGTTGTCTTAAACAATGGAGTGGTTTGGGGTTTTTGATTGCATGCTTTCAAGCCTTTGTTTGTTTGTTTGTTTTTAACATTCAGCACCAGGTCTGGTGTAGAAGTATTTGCATATATATGAATCAGGTTTCTAAATTCCCATAGTGATCCTACATGTCTTCATTAAGATATCTTAATACCTAAATTGACATTGCAGTCCAATCTTTAGGAAACTGCACTAAGACTACTTTAACAAAAAATGGATTTCACTGCTAATCATAAAGCTCTTGATAAATCTTAGGTTTTACAATACCTCTGAATGAATTTAGCAAGTACAACACCGAATTTCATAAGCAGCTGCCATTTTATGGAAAGAACAAAAAAGCCCAAAATCCCCACTCATCCAACCAATCAATTCGTCCCCTCCAGAAAAAAATTGCAATGACTGACATTTAAACAGGACACTCCACAAGATATAAAGTGACATTAGACATCCATAGTTAACAGTAGAATCCTGTCCATTGCATTCTGTGATGAGAAAAATTGTCTTTTGTACACGTATAAAGAATATTGAGCTCAACTCATCACATTTTAAACACTGAAAAATTAGGTAACCTCTTTAAACTAATACAGTTGTCTACAGAAATAGGCACTGTGGAGGACAGTAGACACCATACAACAATGAATGAGGGAGAGAGAATGAATCATTCACTGAACTAATTTAGAGCTATTCTGAAAAGACTAGTAGTAGAATATAAAAACAGACTAATCTCTCCTCCTGAGTTCTAACATTAGGTCATCATGACTCAACTCGGTAACTTCAATGTCTAAAGAAAAGCATTTAATTTAGACTTTGAAACCTTATAGCCTCAACTACTTAACAGTCACTACTGCTTTCTGAGGACTGGTCCTTCTTCACATGTGTGACTCAGATAATGTTCCTAATGTAAACAGTCAGCATTTTCTAGTTGATCTGAACATTTATGAAAATCAGAGAAAAAAGGAAACAAAGGCTATTAGGAAATCAAAGTCCATTTGCAAGTATTGCAAATACATTTGGCCAGGAGGAAGAAATTATACTGTAATGTCAAAATATTTAATTCTGAAAAACTATGATTTGGAATGGTGAAAATGCTTTGTTTCAACATTATTCTAAATTAAATACATTTCTCAGCACTTTGAAAGATATGGTAATCCTTTAGACTTGAAAAGTAAACAAAATGTTTAATTTCCTGTACACTCAGAAATGCCACTTTTTTTTCCCATTCTTTTTTTCTTTCCATGTGTCACAGTATCACAATACCTTAGAGGTTGGAAGGGACCTCAAGAGATCATCAAGTGCAACCCTCTTGCCAGAGCAGGACCACACAGGAATTCATCTAGATGGGTTTTGAAAATCTCCAGAGTAGGAGACTCCACAACCTCCCTGGGCAGCCTGTTCCAGTGCTCTGTCACCCTCACTGGAAAGAAGTTTCTCCTCATGTTGAGGTGAAATCTTCTGTATTCAAGTATGAACCCATTGTTCCTTGTCTTATTACTGTGCACTACCGAAAACAGCCTGGCCTCCTCCACTTGACACCCACCCCTCAGATATTTATAGACATTGATGAGATTCCCCTCTCAGTCTTCTCCAGACTAAACAGCCCCAGGGCTCTCAGTCTCTCTTCACAGGGGCTCAAGGCCCCTAATCATCCTCATGGCCCTCCATTGAATTCTCTCCAGCAGGTCTTTCTTGAACTGGGGAGCCCAAAACTGGACACAATATTCTAGGTGAGATCTCACCAGGGCAGAGTAGAGGGGGAGAAGAACCTCACTAGACACATCTTTCACTAGACACATTTTTCTTCATGCTTCAGCTTCTGTGAATAAACTCCTGATCAGACACATTGCTTGTTCAGGCTGTGTTCACGCTCTTTTTCATGCAGTGTTCATAGAGGACTCTGTCCCTGGATCCACACTAAATAAATAAATAAATAAATAAATAAATAATGTTACCAAACTCTCTATTTACCTTTGTCAACCTTTTCAGTAATTCTTAATTCAAACACTGTCTTCTTACAGAGTGTCATTGATATTTTATGTATGAGTCTCTGGACCTTGTCTTTAATACCTGAATAGATTAGATCTACACTACTTAACAAAGTATCAGTGAGTTTGAGTACATGATCCCAGATCATCCTTTTTCCTTAACTGGTAGGTATCTTCTCAGCTTTGGTTTCAGCCATTTTACACAATTCCCTTTGAGAAAGTCTCATTGCCAAAAGCCAAAAAACACAGGAATGTAACAGATTTGTCTTTTTATATACAACATAATCCTTTCTTGCTATCCCAGTAGCCATTTGTCCTGATTTAAGACAGCCTGCTCTAAAAAGCAAGCCCCACTACACCAAGATCAGGAGCTGCAGAGAGGCCTTTGACAACAAATGGTAGCTCTCACTTCTTTCTCATTAAGCTGCTGTATGAAATATCTGAGAATGACTCCAGGAAACTTTCCAGGGTGTCTGCTGAAGTCAAAATGTGCTTATGATGGTGTGATTTACATCAGTATTTGGGGAAGTCTTATAATACAACGGATGCAAAATGAAGTAAGAGGAAAGAATGTATTTTATGCAAAATTCAGTGACAGTTCCCTCAATGTTACCTCCTTGAGGTATTGTAGAATCATTACAAAGTGCTGTAGCCCTTGCAGATTCCTACTGCTTCTCACTGGAAGCAGTGTTGATTAATCTGTTAGGATAGCACTACACATATTTACTTGATCCAAGACTGCAGGCACAAGAGAAAACCTTTATATACAGTGAGTTTCTTACACAATAAGTCATGTCTGATGCTTGAATTTTTTACATGTCTGAAAACTTAGCAAGGTCAGAAGATCTATACCTTGTCCTAAGCATTTAAATTTAAGCTGTATGAGATATATATAGTTCTTCTCAGATAAAAATTTGATGATGTATATGCAAAGAAAAACATTTGCAATCATATAACCAAGCTAATTATCAAAGAAGAAGATACATAATGCTGCATTAAAAACACTATTTGTAGTGAGAAAAGCAGTCAGTTTGCCCCTTTGTAAGTAAATCTGACTTTAGTAATAGCATCAGAAAAAGGATTAAGTTTAAATGATTAAGAAAATATAGGAACTGAAGTGTTAACTATAATATTTTCTTCCTAACCCTGGCTAATGCATTTAATTACAGTGAAGGGAGGTAATTGTCCCACTCTACACTGTATTGATTCAGCCTCACCTGTGTGGTCCCTACTGTGTGGAGGTTTGGACACCTCAATATAAGAGGGACATAAAACTATTGGACTGTTTCCAGAGGAGCACAGGGCAGGACTTAAGAAGAGCAGCTATAGTCACTTGATTTGTTCAGCTTGGAGAAGGGAAGGTGGATAGGTGACCTCAGCACAACCTACAACTTCCTCAGGAGTGGCAGTGGAGAAGGAGGTGATGATCTCCTCTCTCTGGTGACCAGTGATAAGACATGAGGAAATGAAATGAAGTTGTATCAGAGGAAGTTCAGATTGGATTATAAGAAAAGGTTTTTCAGTGGGTGGGTCGGTCACTGGAACAGACTCCCCAGGGAGTCACAGCACAAACCTTGTTAGAGTTCTGGAAGCATCAGGACCATGTTCTTAGTTGTATGGTTTAATTTTAGGTAGTTCTGTGAGGATAAGAATTGGACTTGATGCTCCTTATGGGTCCCTTCCAAACTGGAATAGTCCAACACAACTTTGTTATTTGTGGTTGCCTTGCTTAGACGTCCCAGAACGCATAAAATGTAAACCCTGGTCCTGAGAGTTTATTTTCTTCCCATTTAATATGTGGGAATATAAATATATATGATATTCTTATTCATTTCCTGAGAAGTCCTTTGTTTGCTATTAAACATCACAAGCTCTCTATAAATACCAAGTGTCAGGAGCAAATGTGAAAGGTAAACATGACAATAAAATATATCATTTATACTATATTGCCTTGTATGGGTTTTAAAGCTGAAATAAGAAATTCAGTCACTTAACACTTGCTTTACTTAGGGTTCTGCACTTATTTTGATTGTGTATTATTGGAGTTTGATAATGCGTTTTCTTTCATTTACAATGCAACTGTAACAAAAAAAGGTTACTATATATACTAGATAAAGGATATACTCTGGTTCCATTAAAATTTTCTTGCTAAGTTTAGATAAGTTATGCAAATATGTTTTTCTTGTTTCCTCTTCCACTGTTTTTCCATTGCTCACTCTTGCCTGTCCCTTATGTGCCACAATTAGCAAACCTTTTTTTATGTTTCAATCGGATTGAAACTGCTGTCTGCTTCACAGCATATCGCAAGTAGTGATGCCAGCACATCATATGGGTACTCCATGCATGGCACAGAAGCAGGAAAACCTGGTGAAAGATGAGAAATGACAAAAATAAGTAAGTATTTACTGAAGATTTTATATTCTGAAACCAGTCATATCTGATTTTGAGAACAGTCCCTAATCTCTCAGAACAAAAAGCAAACCAAATTACTTCAAATAATAATAAAAAAAAAAATACTTTTGATAGCTTATTTTGACTGAAAAGCACTGTAGACACACATGACTGTTGACATGTGGAGGGAGAATACAGGGAATGGTGAGCCACCGGAGGATGGCTGAGTATGAAAAATTCATTAGTCAGGTGAGGATAGATAATCACACATGTTTGAACTGATAATCACTTTCCATTTGAGTGATATTTGAATAGTCTCATTGAGGTTACGAAAAATATACAAAACCCCACAGTCTTTCTAAGATTCATGGTGCTTGAATCTTGACTTATCTCAAGAGATCTCCTTCTGATACAAACTTGTGTCTCTCAAAACATAATGAATACCCAGCTAAAACATTTATTTCAGTTTGGTGCATCATGAATGTATCATACTCAGTTCACCTCGGTATTAAGATTATAGAATATTTGAGAACATTTTTCATTTGTCAGACCACCTTCAAAATATAATTCTCACATGAAAATAAATTTTCAATACCATTGCTGAATCACAGGTAATGCAGGGACACAGCTATTGGAAAACCGAGGGTAAAGTGTGAAATTACCATCAAACTTTTGATTAGCAAATGCAGAAATTTTCCTCCAATTTGCAAAGAAGTATTGAATAACAAAGAAGGAAGAAAAGAGTTAAACAGCAGTGCAGCATGTCATCTCAGGTCTTTTCCGCTCCATACAATACAACAAAATACTTGTTCATATCGTATTGTAGGCCATATTTTCCATAATATTTAGTGGAATATAATCGCCAATTACTTATGTATGTTTTCCTTTTAGCCTTTACAACTGACTGTAAGAATCACAAGTAGTTCTAAACGAATCACTTCTGAAATTTCATTATACTATTTTCAGTTTCTAAAGACCACTTGTCATTGACTACCCATTTCCACTAGTCCTTGGATATCTGTTTTAGGGTTTAGTCACAATCTTTTTTCACTTTGAAGAGACTTTTAAGAGAATAATTTTATTTAGGATAAAGAATACCGTTAAGGATCCTCAACTTCACATATTGAAATCACGAGGTGGCATTTGTTATCTAACCAACATAGCAATGCCAGCATTAATGTAGCATGCAGTATAAGGGTCTGGAAAAAATACAGCATCTTCCTGACGATATAAAGAAGAAGAATGCTTAGAACTGGAACTTGTAAGAGATGAAACTATTAATATAATAAATTATATAATTTATGCAAACTCTAATCTTCTGTGCTTTGTTGCTTCCAATGGGGAAAAAAAAAAAAAAGAGACCTTGAGATAAAATATGTTTGGCATTGATATGCATACCCTTTGTAGAATAACAGATGACCCAATCTCTGGCTTTTACAGCTAGCAATGCATTGTTTCTGAGAGAATAATTATGATGTCATAAGTTTTATGCTTCAGAAACATTCACTTGCACCACATTTTACATCTCAGAAGCGAATGAACTGTAGCAAGATTTAGGGGTATTTTAAATACAGATTTCTGTTTGTTCCAGATAAGAATGCGAAAACTCTTGATCTGCTTGAATTTCAGAAACATAACGTGACATAACATGGATCTTTAATATGGCACAATATTAAGAATTAGATATAATTCCTGAGATTCTTAATGATTAACTGAGGTTATACACAATGTATATAAAAAATAACTGCCTGCAGCTCTTCTAAAATTCATTAGAATATTCTGGGGCATGCACACTACTAAGATTCCTAGTATAATTTAGAGATATATGTGTATATATAATGTACTTTTTGCCAGTCACATTATTTTTTTTCTTTAATTGTCGTGTTAGGATGTGCCTCAGGATATGCCTTAGGATATGATTATGGTTTTGCCCTCATCTTTCTTCCTCTATGATATTTTATTGAAAATTTCAACATTGATCATTACATATAACATCCTCATTCAAATCACATCTCACAGACTTGTCTGTCTTGGTTTGTGCAAATTGCTATCCACACAAATTCTTATTTGTTGATAAAATGCTGACATACACTTTTATTAGCTAAAATATGATCATTATCTTCTCTCTGTAGTTATTAATTATTTTTAAAGAAATATAACACCTGATTGTCTTTTTACTTTCTTGAGTTTTTCACATATGAGACCCTGGATTTCAACAAAGTTATTCTTATCATTTTAAAAAGTGAGATAGATAACTAGATCTTGTTTTTGTTTTCAATGCTAGTCATCTTAGAATTATTATTGCTCTTTTATCTAGATATTATAAATTATTAGATATAGAACCATAACTAAAAGTATTATTTGTGTCATGTGTTAAAAATATCTTTTGTTATATATGTTACAATATTATTTGTGGTATCTGTTGGAGGATCAGTACACCAGGACATAAGCATCCTAGAATGTTCATGGAGTGCATTCTTGATAGATTCTTCCTTCAAGTGACAGATGAGCTAATGAAAAGAAGTGTTCTGCTGGACCTCACACTCTTCAACAAGAAGGGTGTGCTGGTTTGAGGCCAGCCAGAACATCTCTTGCCCCGAAAGGGACAAAAGAATGACACACGCAAACGGATTGGAGAGTGATGGAAAGTTTAAATGGAAAAACGAATTGGTGAAGCTACAGAAAACTACAAACTACAAAGCATAGTGGAAAAGAACATCCTAAAGCATACAGAACCCCCTCACAGAATTCCCAAAAGCTTCCCAGTCCTCCCTTCCTCTCACCTGAGGGTCTACCCAATCCCTCAGGGCTCTTCCTTCCCCACCTCCTACTGCTAGGCAAGTCTCAGGCTGGCCAGGTCTGAGACTGCCCCCCCCTCCATTCTCCTCCTGGCATTAGGCCTAGACAGGCCTAAGAGGCCTTGAGGATACTCCCCCGGCATTACCTGATAAGAGAGGACATCTCCCATGTGAGCAGAGGGAAGAAAGAGGAAGAGAATGACTCTGCAGATGGCCTTATAGGGCGCAGGATTTATGGGTAGAAATACGCCATTTCCTGTGTCCACCCCTCTGGGTGGCCACCCAGGACACCAGAGGTGTATCTCATGTAGCAGTGGCAGGGGGCATCCAGCCTAAACTGCCACAAAGGGGCTCACTGGGGATGTGAAGATCAAAGGCGGTCTTGGATGCAGTGACCATGAAACAGTGTTCATGTTTCCAAGGACAGGAAGGAAAGTGAAATGCATGCTCAAGACCCTGGACTTCAGACAGCAGGCTTTGGCCACTTCAAAGATTTGCTTGGACAAGTCCCATGGGATAAGCTGATAAATATTTAAAGGTCACTTCCTCTGCACTCAAAATATCTCCACAAATAAGAAGTCAAGAAAAAATGCCAGGAAACCTGTGAGGAATAAGGAGAGAATAAGGCTGAGCAACCTGGGAGGAATACAGAAGCACTGATCAAGCATGCGGGGGTGAAGTAGGAAAGCCAAAGCCCAAATGGAACTGTATCTGGCCAAGGATGTTGAAGGGAAGGTTTGGGAAGGGAAGGTTTGGGAAGGTTTGGGAAGTGAAGGGAAGGTTTGGGAAGGTTTGGGAAGGTTTGTGAAGGGAAGGTTTGGGAAGGGAAGTTATTGAAAGTAGGCTGCTTTTCCTTGGTATTAAAATGTCTGGTCATATCCCAATCAGTCAGTATTTTAAGTGTTTTATTTCCTGTAGGTGTTTGACTTCTACTCTGACACATTTTGAGCCAGCAGTGTGCCCTGGTGGCCAAGAAGACCAATGGCATCCTGGCCTGTATCAGAAATAGTGTGACCTGCAAGAGCAGGGATGTCATTCTGCCCCTGTACTCAGCTCTGGTTAGGTCACCTTGAGTATTGTGTCCATTTCTGGGCTGCTCAATTTAAGAAGGATATTGAGACACTTGAGCGTGTCCAGAGAAGGGTAACGAGGCTGGTAAGAGGTCTCGAGCACAAGCCCTATGAAGAGAGGCTGAAGGAGCTGGGATTGTTTAGCCTAGAGAAGAGGAGGCTCAGGGGTGACCTTATTGCTCTCTACAACTACCTGAAAGGAGGTTGTAGACAGGTGGGGGTTGGTCTCTTCTCCCAGGCAACCAGCACCAGAACAAGAGGACATAGTCTCAAGCTGCACCAAAGGAAGTTTAGGCTCAAGGTGAGGACAAAGTTCTTCACAGAAAGAGTGATTTGCTGTTGGAATATGCTGCCCAGGGAGGTGGTGGTGTCACCATCCCTGGAGGTATTCAAAAAAGGATTGAACATGGCACTTGAAGCCATGGTTTAGTTAGTCAAGAGGTGCTGGGTAGTAGGTTGGACTTGATGATCTCTGAGGTCTTTTCCAACCTTGATAATTCTATGATTCTATGATTATTTCTAGAATAGTTCTTTTCTTTGAGGTGCTCACCTTAAAAAAAAAAAAAATCTACGGATGGTGAATTAATGAGTCATTAGCTACTTAGGTTTCTCTCATCATGCAACTCTGATTCATTTGCTTAGGATGCCTCATTCATAAACACAAGCATATGCAACACTAGCTTTCTTGCACAGAATTATTTGCCTGCTTCATATCTGAAATCTGTAGCATTGCAAGACTATGTGCTCTTTCAATCTACCTTGGCACAATTATGCAGTGACAAAAAAATTAAAGAAAATAACATTAATAAAGTAATCAGAAGTGTAACAGACCCTCTTGGGATTGCTTCCATTTCACACAATAAATGCAAGTGGCACATGCAACAACACCATTATAAATTCATTAAACAAAAGAGAAATGCATAGTAGACATCAACAGTTGTAATGTACTAAAATGTATTGTTTCTGAAATCTGTGAAAAGGCCCTAAGGCATCCATCTCTGAAAATCTCAGCCAAAATGTTTGAGGATTCCTCCTTTTAGTTCCTCTTTACATATTAAATACAAATTGTTTGCCATCATTGCCTTTCACAGATGATTACCATCTATAATTACTTAGTTGTCATTCACTCCAGCTCCCACTTCTATTTCTACTGCTTAAATTTTCAGTCTTGCTACCACTGTGTTTTCTTGTATGTCATCTGTCGTTCTTTAGAGACTATCCTTGACTCTGAGCAAAATACTAATTCATGTTTTGATTTTTCTTATTCCAAGTTCTAAAATCACTAGAGTTTGCTATTCCTATTAAGTCAAATGTCAAGTAGTCTTTGCTGGGACTGTAGGGTATACTGTGAAAACACTTTATTGGAATAAGATCCATGTATCCCTCATTTGGAGAATAATATTCTTCCTACAGTTATTTGGGATTTTTTTTTCCAAATTCAAGACTAGATACTGAAGATTTAATTCTCAGAGTATTTTAAATTGCAATATTAGTGCTACTTTGAATAAATACGAATAGGGATTTATCTTTATGACCACTTGCCACTTACATTATTGGAACTGTGTATAGAGTTTTATTAAAAAAAAAAAAAAAAAAAAACAACCATCCATCCAAACAAACAAAACCGAAACCACAGTAAAATATAACTTTTCCTTCAGAAAGTTTCACACAGAGCTTGTGCAAACAGATTCAGATTAAGGAATCTTTGATCATATTCCTATTAAAATAATTTGAGATAGACTTTCCTTTGAAAGACTAAAATCTTGTCCAGTAATGTACAAACCATGAAAGACTTTAAAAATTATAATTTTCTGAAACTGAGGGTAAAAAAATAAAGGGAGATATGATTTGGAATGAAAAACAAACAAACAAACCCTGAAAAAACAAACAGGAAAGCAAAGCCCCCACAATAGTAAGGATTCTGAAATGTAACGCTAATTGTGGCTCACCTCACAAAAAAGTCTTGTCATATCTAGGTCATTTTCAGACTGTACTCACCACCTATGAAACTGTTTCTGGGGCTCAGATTTGCAGTAGTTTCAAAATTGAACAAAATTCTGTCTAATGGAACCAATTTTACATGGGAATATATGAATTACATAATCATAGTATTAAGATGACATACCAACATGAAAAAATATACTAGGACAGGATGCCTAAAAGAGGCAAGGAGATATTAAAACTACCTTATAAATCTGTTTATTGTTCTGAATACCAAAGCTCGGAGAAGATCAATTTAAACCGGGGAAAGAACAGAGAGAGGCTGCTTGGATGGTTAGTGTGAAGAGACTTTGTGTTATGTAGAAGGACAAAACATGAATAGTTTAGCCTCCTAAAATGAAGACTGGAAAGAAAGATGACATTTTTATAAATATACCATGAAAAATGGTACAGAAAGACAATAGCTAGATAATAAAGACAATATTGGCTGAAAACCTTGTTCATATGAAATAATTTTAAGTACATTTAGGCTGTAAATTAGGAAAATATTTTTATCATATGAGCAACGAGGTACAGGAGCAGACTTGCAATCAGAGTAATGGAGGAAAATCAATGAACATTAAAAATAAGACAAAAAAACCAACCAACCAATGTACTATTACATTCATTGTGAACCCATTTTCACAGTTCTCATTTATATACCAGATTTAGTCCTATAAACATTATTAAATTGAGATAAATTATTCTTTTATACTGCTTTTCAAATAAAGTATTACATGATTAAATAGTTTGTAGAAAATATGGCATTGAATAAAATCTGAATTACCTGGGTTTAGACTCAAAATACAGTTTTTGTAATATTAATCACTTATTCTTTTTGTTCACTTCATACTTCTGAGTCAGCTTGAATATTGACATAAAATTCACTTACATCAATTTTTATATAGTCTTTCTGGTCACAAGAATGTGGATGACATTAGAACTGTGCAAAATTTACTCAGTTTGTAATTGCCACTTTCAAAAAGAAAAAAATCAATTAAGAAATTTGACGTGATGAAGCCTATTACTGAATATAAGCCTTTTTGTAAAAGAAACCTGACAATTTCTCTTTCCATAAATAACAGGCATAGTATATTTAACTGATCAACTGGAACATGATGTCTTTTTAAAATTGAATCTCAAATTTCTTTAGTTGTTGTTCGATATATACATTATAACCTTACTATAATTGCTTTTAAAGACCACTTTTCCCTCCATTTCTTTCAATGCAATTTGGGGGATAAAAAAGTATATCTTTTTTGAAGAAAAAAAGGAACTTATTATTCATATGCTGTGAAGTAGTTTCAAGGTTATGTTGAAAATCAATTTTTACTTTTTTTTACATGATAGATTTAAAAATTATAAAAGCCAAATGAGGTAGCAATAACCGAAAAATGAAAGAAATCGTGTATGAAGCACATAGAAGCATTAACACTAAATGTATTTAATTTTCATTTAATGCCGCTAATTTGACCTACTTGTGAGTTGGTGTGCCAGACAGCTAAGGCAGCCAACTCACCTTATGTTTTACTCTGAGTATGCATTTCCAGAAATTTCTGGAAATCCACCTTCAACTATTTTCTCCGTTTTTAGCTGATCTGCCTTTTAAAGTTTTCATGGATGAGGCCAGTCAGATTTAATACTTGGGGTTTGCTTAAAATGACATATAACTAATCATGGAAAAATGCCATCCTGTAATAGCATTATTGATTTTTAAAGCCACGTATTCTGACACAGTCAGTTCCCTTCAACTTAAAGTTTTTCTTGGAGAAACGTAAATGTTTCAACAAATATATCAGTCCGTAATTGATTGGACAGTGTTTTTTCCTAAGAAAATGTTTTCATTTGTTAGTTTTATGGTGGTTTGGGTTTTGGGGTTGTTTTTTTTGTTGAGTTTGTTTGTTTGTTTTAATGTTTGTTTGTTTTAATGTAAGTAGATATTTAGTTTAGAAAAAAAATTTTTAGAAAAACTTAAAATAGACTTTAATACCCCACCCTGGGAATTGTATGCTAGCCTTAAGGGGCTTTATAAAGCAGAAAATATTTGGACATAAATTAGTTTGTTCTTTATTGGACCCACCAGAAACTTGTGTTCTTAATGTTTGACACTGCTAGTACATAAGATATTATGTTTATTTAACATTGTTAAGTATTGTTAGGATCTCTTGCATTTTCAAAAAGATTTTATCTGAAGTAGATTAGCTCATACAAAGTCAATCTTCTCCTGGAAGTCTTCCAAAACCAATAATGTGATTAAAAAAAAAAAAAAACCCACAAACAACAACCCAACTCATATATTAGCTAGTTTAACATTTTTAGCAGAAATAGTTTTTAAAAAAATGCCATATATATGTTTTTATTATAACCTAATGTTTCCACATCATTGGAATCTTATAATCTTTAGTTTTGACACAAAACCCTAAAAATGACACAGTTCTTTATAAGATAGGATTTATACTTTTTCTAAACTTAGTCTTGTCTGTGTGGAAGGTTTGATTTTTTTCCTGCTTTTCACTATATGTTAATTTTTTTTTCAAATATCAGATATAAATGTAAGGAAAAATTTATAGAAAACTCTGCAGATGAGAGGCAAACAAAGGTTTTTGAGGTTCTAATATAAACTAGATTTAATTATCCTTTACATAGCTCTACTGGGTTAGTTTGTTTGTTTGTTTGTTTTTATTTCTCTTTTATACTTAGGGTTTTACTTGGGAACAAGAGAGGTATGAAGCTCCCTTACCTAAACTTTCTAATATGATAATATCATGCTGTAGCGCTCTCACAGCCTCCCCTTCTACATTAATAACATAATAGCTGCTTAAAGAAATACCTATTATTTAACATAAGATTGACAAGTATAGCTCAAATGAGCTTGCAGTGAGTCCTTCCTAAATAAGGAGTTTATTCTCACTTAACTACTTAGTTTATAGTGTTACTGACTAAAAGATATTTTTCCCTAATTTGAATATACCTCTCATGTGCTTGTCAACATGGTACTTAAAACACATTTATTGTCAGCTACATATGAAATCATTTATAGCCGGCCAATGTGAGAATCAAAATCCAGGTATTAATATATAAAATATTGACAATCAAATGTCAAAAACATTAGTATGAAAGGAAATTTAAGACCCTTAAGAAGGAATAAAAACAAAAACCCAAATATTGATTTTGATATAACAGCATGATAATGGGAAAAAAATCAACAGATAAAATCCAGAATCCTGTGAAAAAAATTAATGTGGGATATGTCTTTCTGCACTTGAGAAGCTGAACTAATTGTACAAAGCAATGCAATGATATCTCAGGGTAATTTCATTATCATGGATTTCTATTGGAACACTTAACTCTGGCAGAAAAATATTTTTCCAATTCCAGAGATTATCTTGGTTAGCACCCAAAACAAGGTTTTTATTTTTCTTACTTCTTAAATAAGGAGAGTCCAGGCATACAAGAAAGGAGAGCTCATCAACCACTGAAAATATGTAGCTAAAAAACTCATCCAGAATCAAAGATAGATCCCTAACCGAAACACCATTTGGCAGTGTCTGGATCACATACCTTATACCAGGCCTCATTCTCTATAATAATTTGTGCTTGGACAGCTAGCTGGAAAAAACAAAGGAAATCCATACTGCTTAAGGGATGCCACAATTTTGTAATGTGGACACTCTGCAGAAGAGTTCTTGAGCTTACTCCCAAGTATACTCATTGATGTAGCACTAAATACATACATGGAAGAAGGTCCTTAAGTCATCCAATAAGAAGCCAATAAGAAACAATGTTTAATTGCATTTTCTCTTAAATCCTATTTTTTTTTTGTAGGGTTAGCTATCTAAATGAAGGTATGAGAAAGAATTATATTTCCTGTCCTAGTAGTCTTGTACACTTTTTTCAATCATAAATTCTTGCTATTGCAATGTTGAGTTTTGTTTCCAACACCTGAGCAATCACATGGATGTACCATAGGTTAGAGTGAAAGATTAGATCCCACCTTTGCCACAGGGCATTATATATTTAGAACTATCTATGAAAGAGTTACTTGTACCCAGTATACTGCATATTACATAATACATATACTATGCATACTTTCTGTTATGCATACAAGGTGTGATACACATTAGTCTTTTTTTCCCAGTTTGGACTAATATTTCTTTAATTATCTTATGCCAAGCACAATATTTTCAAAAGAAAGGAACTGAGAGCACTTTCAACTGAAGTGACAGACTCATGAAAACACAGAATCATTGGCTTGGCAGGTATCTCTAGAAGCCATGTTTTCTACCTTCCCTACTCAAGCAGGATCAACTACAACAGGCTTCCCAAGACCATGTCCAGACTGCTCTTGAATATCAGGAAGGCTGGGGACTGCAAAACTTAATTGGATAACCCATTCCAGGGCTCGGTCACCCTCATAATACCAAAGTGTTTTCTGATGTTCAGAGGGACCATCCTGTGTTTCATCTCGAGTCTATTGCCTTTGATGACATAAGTGGGTACCACTGTAAATAGCCTGACTCTTATGCATATTGATGTCATCCCTTCTGAATCTTCTCTTCTTCAGGTTAAACAGCACTATCTCTTAGCATTTCTTCATATGAAAGGTGTTCAAATAATTTAATCATCTTTATGGTACAGTAAGTCTATGTTTCTCTTGTACTGGGAATCCAAGGCATTGACCTAACATCCCAGATGGCACCTCACCATCTCTGAGTTGAAAAGAAGAATTACCTCCCTCAAGCTACCTGCTACATTCTTTCTAATGCAACTCAGTAAGCTGTTGTTTCCTTGGCTGTAAAGGCATGTTGGTGGCTCATGGTCAGTCTTGTCCACCAGACCCTCACGTCTTTCTCTGCAAAGTTGCTTTCCAGGCAGCCTGCCACCAGGGTGTCCTGGTGCCTGGAGTTAGTCCTTCCCAGGGGCAGGGCTTTACATTTCTTTTCATTAAACTTCATGGGATTCCTGCCAGCCAATTACTCTTGCTTTTCAAGGTCTTTCTGACTGTTAGTATAACCATTTGTTATACTAGCCCAGTTTTGTGTCATTTGCAAATTTTCTGAGGGTGTACTACCACTGATAGTACATTACAGCTGTTGTTTATAACTCACTGGTGAAACGTTTGCATATGGCTCCCTCAAATCAGTGAAGAAGAGCAGATAGGGAGTCAGTGGTGATTTCTTGTAGCCTTAATGAGTAATCATGACTCCCTTGGAGAGGAAAAAAAATAAAGGGGAGTAACTGTCATAATGTAAATGTGTGCAAGATGTAAATTTATGGTTCCAAAGGAAGTAAAACCTTTTTTTTTTTAGCAAACATCACACAGCTCAAAAATGTTGAAGTTAAATTAAGTGAACTGGGGAACAAGTAAGTATGTCTCAATAGAGTTATTTGGTTATAATGTTAGCTCCTCCCTTCCAAATTCCTTCCTCCCTTCCAAATTCGTTCCTTCTGAACTGAATTTAAGACAGCGGCTTCCTGCCCCACGTTGGGCACCAAAAAAATGTAATGGGTTAATGCAAGGGCTAACCTCCCCCACTCCCTCAACTCTCCCTCCCATCTCCTCTCTCTTCTCTCTCCTTACCAGGAGATTGGAAAGTGAGGAAAACCAACCAACCAAAAAAAAAAAAAAAACAAAACAAAAAAAAAAACACCAAACCAAAAAAACCCAAAAAAACCCCCAAAAAAACACAGAAGGAGAGTTTTCATTTGATTTACACAGAATATTTTACTCCTCTGCTTCAAAGATATCAGATTACATCAGTATATATAGAGAACAGAAGAAAAAGTGAAAGGAATACCCATCTGAATCCTGCAACAAGCAAAAACACAGCCACCTGCTCAAAGACTGGAAATGCAAGAGAACCCAAGACTTTCCTTTTCCAGGGCCATAATGCAGTACAGCCATAAATGCCCTAGTCATAAATTCATGATTCTGATAGTGAGGAATTATGTGGCTCAAACCACTACACAAATTCCTTCTGAATTCCTTCAGAATTCCTTCCAAATTACCTCCTTACAAATTCCTTCCTTCCCAATTCCCTCCTTCCATCCCTTTCAGTTTAAATTCTGAAAGTGCCTTTTTTTTCCCCATTACTTATAGAGGAGTCTAAAAATGACTGTCTCAGCCAGAAAACAGCAGTAAAGTTGATAAACAGATTTAATGTTCTTGGCTTGGTCAACAGCTAAAAGGACTTTAAAGAATTAAGAACACAGAGAGGTGGGCATAGAAATCAGGTAATTAAGTGCTTTGTGGATTATTTTAATCATCTTTTGAAAGTCAGTCACCTTTAATAACCTCTTAGGTACACCTTTTTTATTTCAACAGTTTTTCCTATGTCACTGAGCCTGTATATCCTACTAATTCTCTTCATTTGGGTAAAACCAAAAACATATTCTTTTGACTTTAAAAGGATGTTCTAAATTTTTTAAAATAGTTTTTCATAAATAAGTAAATAAATAAATAAGAATGGAATAAACTTACCCTTAGAATATTATATACAGTCTGAATTTTAATTATATGTGACAAATTTTAAGTACAAAGGAATTACCCACTGTAAGGATAAAGACTTTTAAAGAACAGTTCTTTCCATCATTAGATGTCTAAAATTGGTTAGCGAATCCCACTCAAAGCCACCTATATTCTTTATTTTATATCAGGATAGCTTACAGGGAAACTCTGATGTGGATGACATGTCCAGTGAATAATAAACAAAAGTCAAGAAATAGAATATGTCAAAGAAAACTTTCACATTAAAACATTGAAACATTAAACTTTCAGCTTTGATTTTTGATCTATATTAGTCTCAAAATAGCTTCAGAAGAATTATTAAGATCTACATGCAAATTGCATGCTGATAAAGCAGAAAGACATTCAACTGAATTTGAGTTAAGACTTAACAGAGCTGAATTAAATAGGTTTCTAAGGTTAACATAAATCTCTATAAATGAGTAAGACTTGTATTCAATATTTTCATTATGGGTTTCCTCTATCAGATGCAGCTTGTCTTATTACCCTTATCTAAGAAATGCATTATTGGGTCTTGGTTCATTATCTACATACCAATTAATTCTTTTTTTGCTTCATTTATCTGTTTTCCTCTTGACTTCTGCCTCAGTAAATTATCACTTCAATGGAGAAAAGGTGAACAGAGTGAAAAAGACTTATTCTTGGTAGCTAATGAAATTGCAAAGCTAAGTTGCCTGAAATTCAATAAAGCATTGCACATGGCATCTTCTCTTTTAAAGTGTAACTTACCATTTTGTCTGCATAGCCAACCTCCACAGGGTAAAGATCATTATACTATTTTGATATTAAGTCTCAGATGGAGAGAAAAATGTGCTTCATCTATGCCACCATCATCCAATCACGTTTAAATTAAACTAGTGTATAAATATTGTTCTTGCTTTTGATTATTTAACATACGGTGACATGATGTAAGTATTTGCCACTGAAGCACTTGTCAATAATGTCTAAGATATGTAATTTCCCAAGTGTTTTTATTTCTTTAAAAATTATTTTTAGATATGATTGAATGTATTGACTAAATTCATGTGACATTTCATTAAATGGATTTGATAATTAATATTTAAATGTTTATTATGACTTCATAAAAACCATCTAAATCAAGTGCATTAAGTGAAAAAAAATACTGACCAAATTAGCTTTAGTGTTATTTTTATATTGTAAACTAATAATCATAACAAAAATAGCCAGAACTTTTTTCTTTGACCCAAGAATTATTTAACAGTATCAGATAAAAACAGAACAGGTGTTTAAACATTTTACTTTTTCTCATAATAATTTGTGCTGGTTTTAGCTGGGATACTGTTCATTCCTTTATTGTAGCTAGTATGGGCTGGTTTGGATTTGTGCTGAAAACCATTGTTTTATGTTATAGCTGAGCTGTGCTTGCTTACACAGAGTAAAGGCCTTTTCTGTTCCACAA
Source organism: Indicator indicator (assembly GCF_027791375.1). NCBI lineage: Eukaryota > Metazoa > Chordata > Aves > Piciformes > Indicatoridae > Indicator > Indicator indicator. Next base: position 53,158,517 of record NC_072010.1, on the reverse strand, counting down.
CCTCCCTCATGAGCGAGCATGCTCGGGGTGCACAAGAAGCTGGGTGTGGGGGCACTGTTCATCCAAACTAGCCAGAGTGATATTTCTTATCATAGAACATCATGCTCAGTATATCACAGTATATCAGAGGTTGGAAGGGACCTCAAGAGATCTTCAGGTCCAACCCCCCTGCCAGAGCACGATCACTTAGGGTAGTCCACACAGGAATGCATCCAGGTGGGTTTTGAAAGTCTCCAGAGAAGGAGAATCCACAACTCCCTGGTCAACCTGTTCCAGTGCTCTGTCACGCTCACTGGAAAGAAGTTTCTCCTCATGTTGAGGTGAAATCTTCTATGTTCAAGTTTGAACCCATTGCTCCTTGTCCTATCACTGTGAACCACCGAAAAGAGCCTGGCCCCCTCCACTTGACACCCACGCCTCAGATATTTATACATATTGGTGAGATCCTCTCTCAGTCTAGACTAAATATAAAAAGTGAGGGGGGAGTTGGCTGAGTGGATGGATCATTGCACAAGTATTTGTCAGCAGTGGGTGAATAACTGCATTGTGCTTCACTTCTCTTTGTTGGGGTTTATTTCTCTCTTTTTTTGGTTACATTCTTTTTCATTACTATTATTATATGTTCTAATCGTTGTTATTAGGTTAGTCTAGTTATTAAATTGTTATCTCAACCTGTGAGTTGCACTTTTTTTTAATTCTCTTTACCATCCCACTGAGAGGAAGGAGTGAGTGAAGAGCTGTGTGGTGTTTAGCTACTGACTGGTGTTAACCCACAACATAATTCTACCATATTTTTCTCAGATTTAATTAATCAGCTTTTCATAAATATTCCTGAAAAATTCTTTCACAAAATTAAAACAAAACAAGCCAGAAAACAAACAAGAACAACAGCAACAAAAAACACCTAACAATATAAAACAACCAATTTTTTAATAGCTCTTACTATGATCCTAGACGAGATGGCTTGCAGCCATTGGACAGAACAGCTTCTCAGCTGACTTTTAATGGATCTTTGGTACTTAATCTAAATCAAGTTAACTAGTTAAGTGAAAGTAATTTAGAAGTTAATTAGGTGTTAATTTATTTACCAGGTCACCAGCAAGGAAAGAAACAAACTAATGCTCTTATTCAAATAGGGAAATTAAAGGTATTAGTCTGCAGTGGAACCTGTGAAGTATATAAATATATCAGGTTTCGTCAGCAGACTTATCTTGTTCACTAGTTGGATTCCACTTTTTGATTTCCATTTAAACAAGTATCCTCATGGTGTATTGAGGTATAAACTATCAAAGCAATGGAAGCCTACCTTGCTTTCTAGGAATATGTTTCATGTGAGTCATGATAAGGAGAGCCAAAATTATTTAACTTTGAATGCAGTAAACAAACAAACCTCGGATGAGATTTGAAGTGGTTATGTATACTGAATTCTACATAGTTTAGCCTAAATATCAGTTGGAAGCTGATTACATTTCTTCAAATCTCTGTCTTCCATACTTTTAGTTTTGTTTATAGATTTTCTCCTCCTTCAAGTTAACATATTTTGGAGAACACTGTAAAGGTACAGGAGCGTTTCTTTCCTAGAATAAAATTATTTCTTTCCTAGAAACAGTATAGTTGCATGTGTTAAATCATTGAACTGTTTACTAATATTTAATACAAAAGAATTGTCTAAAAATACTTATAGTTCAGCCTAAGTGGAAAATTAGGAAATCAAGGAAAATTAGATAAGCCCTTTGCATCCTTCAGCTATGACAGCTATTTATATCTATGTTACTGCTGGAATATTTTCATAAATATCCTCTACAGTAACAATTTCCAGATATAAGAAGTAAAATAGTGGAAAAAAACCCCTTTTTCTTCATTTACTAGCCATAATAAACAGATGTGCATAGCATCATCCCCATAATACATACAGTGATATTCAGTCCTATGCTATGTCAGCATATAATGTTGGAGACCAATATAACGTAGAATTAAAATAATGATCCACTTAATTCTGTCAAAAATAAATTTATACAGTGTCTTAAAATATTATTTTCTTATCTCAGACAATACCATTCTTTCCGATCTGGAAACCTTTTTAATGTCTTAGAATGTTTTAATAGGCCAATTCTCTCTTCCTTTCACGACTTTCAAAACTTGTTTCTAAAAAATGAAGTTGCATTATTGCATGCAAAATATGTTGAAAATTGTCACTGTACTTAAAGTGTTTTAGTTTATCACAGAAGATGAGGAAAAAGTGGTCTCAAAGCAGTGAAACTGATGATACCTGTCCTATCTAGCTACGTTACAGAAGATGAATGCAATTGTGCTCATGGTCTCAAGGGATCTGCATGAGACTGCTTCTTGATCAGTTTTGCAGACAAGCATATGTGTTATTTCACAAAGAACTTTGTTGGGTTTTTTCCATTGCTGAATAACAATACTCAAATATTAAATCTAGAACGGAATATTTCTGTAGGTGTCTCAAAACAAAAATTTGTATTTTCCATACATTCTGGAGGTTGGAAGGAAAGGAAATTGCAATGGAGATTATGAGCATGAAAAAATATCAAATATATATTCTGTTGATTTTCATCTTGCTTAATTGTAAAAAATGAAGAATCCTTGATTCAATGTGTAGATGCTGACATTATGCAACAGAGTCAATTGCAAGTTAGTAAGGGAAGAATTGGAAATATTGCTGAAATACTTATTTAAAAAATATTTTCCATAAAAATCAAATATTAAAAGGGAAGAAATTCAGTGCATGCGAAAGTATTAAGCAGAGAATCACATTAAAAATACAGGCAGAAATTCTGGATAATTTATTTTTTTCACAGGCTTTCCTGTGAGTTTAATTTAAACTCATTGGGACAAGTGAAATGTTTATGACTGTAATTTTAAATCCCTTGTAGTAATTGCTACAATATCAAATGCCAGTGAGAGATGACACCCAAACGATATTTATAGGATGAGCTTGTATAACATATTAACTTATACCTGTCTACTACAGCAAGTGTGTATTTAAGCATACACATATATATGGGCACATAAGGAATCTCATTTCAAAATTTAGTACAACTTCAAAAAGAGGACTGTGTATAGCATTCCATTTGTACAAATAAATAGTGAAAAATGTAACATGGAAAAGTGGAAATAATGAGAAGGTATATCAGTGTTCTCTAAGATAACAGGAAAGTCTGAAGAAACTGTCGATAACCTCCTTACAGTTGGGATTTGTGTTAAAGTGATTCTCTAAAGTATTTTGTCATCTGCCTAGATTGTCAAGAGAATGACCTGGGCCATAGAAAAATGTAAGCTAGATGCACGCTATGATAATCACAAAGCCTAGGCACATAGCTGTTCAGATTCAACTGTAGATCTAGCTTTAACCTGTTGGTTACCCATTCAGATTTCTCAGAGCACTAGGGATAGGACAAATTGGTATGTGTTCCATCTAAATACAGGATGAAGTTAAAATGTAGCTGGGCATGCAGCCAAATCCAAGAACTGGGCAATGCTCTCTGGTTCTGTAGACATATTTTGGTGTCTTGGAAATAGACTTCCATATTACCATCTTCTTGTGGTTTAAGCTTTCCTGAAGTCCGAAAGCCCAAATGGAACAGGTTTAGATTGCTTCCCCCCTCCTTTTTTTCCCAGTAGGGAAAAAAAAGTAGGCAGGAGAAAAGAGAGGTAAAATCACAAAAGAAATAGTCTTGAATTGATTTGGAAGTAAAAAAGTAAGTTTAACAAAATATAAAAGGCCTTTGAGTAAAACAAAGGTTACAAAGGGATAAGGAAAAAGGTAAATGAAAATATATACAAAACCAGTCACAGCTTGAAAAGGATTCTCTTGAGGCAAATGTGGGTTCTCTTTAGATGCAGTCCTTAGGAGTTTGCATGGAGCATGGAGCAGGGCCCACCACATGGTTAGAGCAACAGCTGGGAATAGCAGAAGCAACCTCTTGGACAGGTGAGAATCAGAAGCACCAGAGAGAGCACAGGAAATGGCTCCCCTTAATCAGGCTTCGTTGACAGGAAGGGGGGAGTGGAATAGACTTTGACCTGGTGATCCCTCCCCCTGTGAGGGGGTCCAAGCCTCTCTGCCCACCTGGGTCAGGTTTCTTTGTCCACCTGGGAGCTAGGTTCTTTTCAGCCCACCCGCTCCTGGGATGGATGTAACCTGACACACTTCTTTAAGCAAGGTCTCTTGCAATGTACAGCTAGCTGACAAAAAAAATAAATATACTAAGAATGCTTTAGTTTCTATTGAGTGCAGAGCTCCCAACTTTAGATGTACATCAAGTATATCAGTCCAAAGGGATTTAAGACATGTAGTTTGCCTCTTAAAGGTGATGTTTAAATGATGATGCTCACTTTTTAAAATACAGATAGCACTGACTGACTTTTGCGTACAAGTTTGAGGCTAAACCACTCATCCAGAAAATGAGATAACCTGCTTATGCTTTCATGCTGCTCTGAAGGGATTCAGATTCATGCAGCCTATTTTCTAGGAAATTACATAAATCATTAAGAAGGGAAAGGTTTGCTGTATGCTTTGAGGCAGGTTTTAGCTCCGTCAATATGAGATTTACATGAATAAGAGCAAAAAAAAAGCGACAAAAGATTAACCCTACAGTTGCACTGTTAGGCCATCAGTCATAAATTTGGTATACTACTTTCATGACTGATAATGTGTTATAGACTAGATAGCCATTAGAGGAAATAGACAATTGAGCAGTTACAGGTGTTATTTAGAGATGAACAAAATGAGGTGAAAGTGAATAGGATTTGGATATCTGTTATTCTAATTATGATTGAGCTCTTCTTTACATGAACCATGAAGAAACAAACATCCTTGAAACATGGTTTGTCTCATTTTGCATCCGATTTTTAAACCAGCCAGCACCAGAAAGACCACATCAAGAGTGCTTATTTCAGTTCCAGATTCCTCAGTATTTTCTAGCCAACTGTGAATACAATAATAAAATAGCTTCTTTTTTTTTTTTTTCATTCCTTTCAATAAGACATTAAAATTATTTCAATTTCACACTAGAGTAAAAAAAGTTTTAAAGTAAACATGAAATAAAGTGGGGGAAAATGGTAAATATATGTGCACTGACATAGAGCGAAGTTTAGACAGATTCTGGTAACTGCTTCAAGAGAGTGTTCTACTACAACTGTGTGTCTAAAGGTTAGCAGTATAAATGTTGCTGTTTAACTTTCAAGTGCTCAGCTTCATACTCTTCTTTCATTTCCTATACAGAGATCTTAGCAGTGATATCAGCAGGCATTTTACAGACAGCATAAACCTGCGTAGGGATGTAGAGAGTGTTACGGGCTGCTCCAAAATCCCTTCCCTCGCCTCCATCAGCGTAGGTTTGAATGGGGGAAGACAAAGGTGCAAAATTGCCTTCCAAGGTGCGAGATTGTCTTCCCCTCCCCCTGAGGGACAGGTAAAATGTGCCCATTCTTCCCGCCGGGGCAGAGGTCCTCACAGGTATTTACCTAGGGGGAGTCCGCTCGGATTTGGAACTGGATTAGCAGGGTACTTCATGCCCAGTACGTATTGGCCCTGGACACATTGTCTAGAAAAGCCTTAAACAAAGTGACCAGAAAGCAGTTGGGGCACTCTCATTTTTTGCCCAGACCTTCCCGACCTGGAGAGAGACCTAGGGACCATCTCCAAATTCCTGCTCCATCCTGATGAGTAAAACCGGAATTCTCATGCTTTTCCCTAAGGTCCTGACTTGCCTCTGATTTATAAGTGGGGTGAAGCTATTTTGTGGCATAGCCTTTTCTATTTTCTGAATTCTCTAAATTGTACTAAAGTTGCCCATAAGAATCCTGGTAGAATTTGTGACCGAACAGAACCTGCAAATAATTTTAATCAGTTTTGTACATAATTTTGGGGCAGGGTTTTCTGGGAAAAATAAAGATAGCTATATTTTTATAATTCCCACCTCATTAATTTAACTTCAGTTACAACAGAGTCACATTGTGCATAAAACATTTATTACATGTAGCAGAAAAGGAACACTTCTCCTGGGTTTGCACACATAAAAAGTGTAACGTTCTTATTTGTATGCCATGTTCCAAAGAGATTCTTTTCCAGGCTGACAGTTACTTCCTTACAGTCCTTATGGGGATCCAAACCCCATAGAAAGTAACTAGACACATCTGTGCTTTTCTGCATATGTTTTTCCTAACTTCACTATAATATGTTATAGAAATGTGCATGCCTTAGCTATGCTAGTCTGATGCACTATATCTTTTATCTTTTTTCCTGATATTTAAAGAATGGTGAATCTTCACATATCTAATAACACCCAAAAAGTAAATCAGCAATCACAAGTTTAATAGCTTCTTAAGTGCAAACTTAAAATGGAATTACTAGAGTTCAAAGCCTGCTCTTCTTGCTCTCAGTGAATCATAACTTATTCATGATCTCTCTTGTGACACATTGTTATTTATTCTAGTCATGTTGAGAAGGTAATGTACTTTTATTCTCAGAATTTACAATAGACTTTTTGCACTCTTTGGAGCAGTCCTTTGAAGTCAAAGGAACATTTTTATTAGACTTAATTGTCATTGGATCAGGACTTCCATGAGGAAAGATCAGGCAAAATAGTACAAAGATAATTGTAGTGAGATTAAGGATATTTTTATTAGTGTTTAAGAAACTCAACAACAGAAAAGATTAGCTGAATGCACATGATTACTTCTGCCATTGAAATAATTCTCTAAGATTAGACTAAATAATCATATTAATTATTATGTTTATCACTGGTTGTATTCTGTCTTCATTTCTTCCAGATTTCAAATATTATAGGAATAAAGAAAAATAAGAATCGAACTTTAATACCCTAAGTTCAATTTACTAAATCAAATATCCAGTTAAAATTTACAAAACACCTTCATCTTTCCATGCTAATTAAAACATTAATTGCAGTTCATTGAGATAAAAGTGTTACAACAGCTCTCTCCCCTACAAAGTTATCAAGAACAACAGAAGGTCAATCACATTTCATGTAGGCTAGATGTACACTTCTTCATTACAGAGAGATCCTAGGACTCCTAAATTTCTGACGTATGTTCCCCAAATAAGGAATACATTTACATGGCTTGAATGAAGCTTTGGGAATTAGCTTCAGAATTGGGACTGAAAAGAGGAAAAGTCTCAAACTGATGATAAATTACCAAAAAGAGTCAAAGCTGAAACATTTTCTAACAATGGTCTGTGAGAGTTCTACCTGTTCAAGAGAAATAGATATGAGATAAGGTATATGAAAATAGGAAGGGAATCACTAGTGAGGACATACAAGACATTTTAGAGGGAGTAAATAAGTCTCCTGGAAGGTACATCAGAAAAGAAAGTTCAAAAAGTAAAAAATGCAATTATTTAGACTGTTATTATTGCCAGTTAAGGAAAATTTTCGAAATAAGATGGCTAACTAAGACAGCTTTTCCTATTTATTGCCTTCTGTAAGAAGTACAGAAAGATCCTGAATCCGTTATAGTCTTTGCATACTCTTAAAAATTCCTGTTACTTAGTCTTTTTAATCTGTTTTTCTTTTTGCTAGCCAGTCTTCAACTTCTCACTATCAGACATTGTTACATAAATCAAATATAATTTCTCTAAATATTTTTTTTTAAAGCCATAATTTGGAACCTAAGCAATTCCATGTTTTCTTTTTTTACTTTTGGCCACATACACTTAACTTTATACATTTTTAAGAACTCTCATTTTCACATAGGGATGGAACAAACCAGGTAACTATTTTCTTGTGCTTTTCCATTTTTTTCCTAAATTCTATATAAATTATACCTTGAAGGATTTTATCATGCTTTTTTTAGCCCACAAACAATTCCTTCCTGGCAATATGTCTTAAATTTGTATTCATTTTACATTAATCATATTTTACTATGATGGTTAATTTGTAAATTACTTGTATGACGATTTTGTGTCTTCCCAGAATCACATATCTGGAGCAAGCAATTTAACGCTTACAATTATAAAAGTACAATTAAAATATTTGTATTTCTAAGGATGCCTTTAATTCAATATTCTGCTTGATGCTTAGAGTAAATCTCATTGCAACATAACACATTTTTTCTCTTGGAATTCTCATTAATGTTTCATTGAATTTGTTATTACATCAGTACATACTATCACAATTGCAGCAATTTAGATTGTTAAAATACTGAATTTATAACTATATCAATGTTTTAAATTTATTATTATCTAAAGTAAAAATCACCTAATTAGAGCTGAGTGAACTGTGGAATTCTTTGCTTTATGTTTGCAGTCAAAACATCTTCCTATCATCCCATTACTGCTCATTGGTATTACTTCAGATAAGTGAATTTAGTTTATTTTACTCACTGTTTCTATTTTTAGACAGGCTTTAGAAAAAAAAAAAAAAGAATAACCAAACAAATTATTTAAAAAAAAATCCAAACCCATATCCTATTCATAGTTTGATTTACATTATCAAGAGCAGGTTTTCCCTGAAATTCCATTTTTTTCTTGATTTTATAAATTTTATGATAATTTCACATTGCTTTGGAATACATAGAAGCATAGAATCATAGACTCATAACATCATTTATTTTCAAAAGACCTTAAGAATCTAACCATTAACCTAACTCTTCCAAATCCACCAGAAAAACTACGTCCCTAGTGTATTATAATGGTTTAGTGCAGGGGCTAACCTGCCCGCTCCCCTATCACAAAAGTGAGAGGAAGATTAACACACAAAATTCAGGGTTGAGATAAAGAGATAAAAGTTTAATATAACATGATCTATGATGACCACAATGCATAATTACTTTAGCTGATAGTGCAGCTCTAATAAACTAATAATACAATGCACTATTACCTTAGCTTAGCCTATTTGCAGAACACGTGCAGTAAAATACAGGAAAACCCCAGTATAAAACAGAAAGCCAAAACTAGCAGCTACATGACTCCCACTCATTCTGCCACCAGAACCCAGAAGCAGTAACTGGAACAGGAAGACTCTCATCCTGCAATCTGAACTTCAAGCCCCATAATAGTTTGCTCCAGTTAGCAGCAAGATATGAGTAACAGCAGCAGGTTCAGCTCAATCCATACAAATAAACCTCCAGAGATGGTAACTCCACCAGTTATCTGGACAATCTGTTAAAATGGCTTGAAAACATTTTCACTGAGGAAACTTTTCTTAATGTCAACACTAAACCTTCCCTGGCACAACTTGAGAGTATTTCCTCTTGTTCTATTGCTTGTTACCTGGGAGAAGGTCTCTTTCAGAGACTGTTAAGATCTCCCCTCAGCCTCCTTTTCTAAAGAGTAAACAGATCCCATTCCTTTCAGCCAGTCCTTATAAAGAAGAATTCTTCCTTTTCAAGGAAAATTGTGCCACATCAACAATTTGGAAAAATGTAAGCATGCATAACTTTAGTAATGTTGCTTCCTTTTGATTTTCTTTACCACTTTCCTTCATGACCTTCCTCTTCCCTTCTCATCTGTGGTAAAACACATGAATAATCTATTAAAATTTCAACTGTCATCTTTTTCTTCAACTGTTTTCTTCAGCCTTATTAAATGTATTTGCATTTGATCAAAACTCTTTGCTCCACAGGTTTGGCCTCAGTTTTGTACTTGCTCAGATTACTTTTATAATTCAAGGGACAGAGGTAAGGGAAAAAGGAGTAGAGAATGAGGCAGTGGAGGAATGGGGAGAAGAGGAAAGAGAGAGAGAAGGAAAGGGAGAGGAAAGGGACTGGTAGAACTAAACATGCTAACTGAAGTATATAGTCACTGCTCTTCGGTTACTTTCTTCTGTTTTGTTTCTCTCAAGATTTCTTCATTTTCCTTATATATACACACATATTTATAGACTAAACACACTATAACTGTCATGGAGGGGATTATTAATTACCCCTACAAGGAAGCAAGGTTTAAGCAAGGCAAAGGCAACTACCATATTAACCTATATATATACCTATGGCCAGAGATCTGTTAGTCCAATAGGGCAACTGAAGCTAATGTGTGGCTGCCCAATGAAAAGGCATTCTGCCAAGCTATAACCATAACAGGCAGAAACAAAGATCTTGTTTCTGGGGGAGCAGTGGTCAGCATATGTGCTCTTATCCCAGCTCAACAACTTGTTTACCAAACAGGCAGGAGTCCTGTCCCCTTTGTTCTTTTTCTCACGTTGCCCTATCTTTCTGCGGGAAGGAGGGGAGAGAAAGGAACCTATAGACATCTTAAGGCCTGTCTGGGTCTGAGCCATGGCATGGTCCTACCATGACAATAACATCAAAATATTCAGAGGTCTGTTGAAGTTCCTAGACAAAGGAAAATTAGCGATGAGCATTCTAATGTCCAGTTTAACAAATTACAACACCTTCATAGGATATGAAAACCCGTACATAGGATATGTAGCCCTCTTGGGATATGTTAGTGCCTGGAATGTTAGGCACTTGAGTTTCACCAAGTGACTACACCGACTGAATGGAGGTATCCTCTCTGGTTGTCTGAAATTTGGGTTGCTGTTTCCAGTGGCACATGAGCCTATGAGACAGATTTTTTAAAGAGTTGCCCTGTCCTCACCTGCAAATCAGCTAGAAAGATTACAACTCACTGATGTATCTGCTGCTCCAGAGCTGCTTCCACACTGTGTGAACAAATCCCTGGTGTAAAGATCTGTTTCTCAAAGCACATGTCAACTTCCTCATCTCTCTTATTTGAATGATTCACTAGATAATTGGAATATTGTATGTTGCACAAATGTCACATGCTGATGCCAACACTACACAAGAATTTAGAAGAGTAAAGCAAAAGCAATAAGCAAAGAGTGATGAAGAATGATAATGTACATTAATGACTGCATTTCTATGCTACTGTAGGCCTCTCCTGGGCTAACTTGTTATGCAGATATTTCCCATTTTGCTGACAGAGTACATCTGTTTTAGTTAGTCTCCTTGTTGTGCACAACATATTCTACAAACCAAGCAATTAGAAAGAAGATTTTTGTCTTGATGTACTGACGCAGTGATGACTTGTTTTGGAATGAGACATTTTGCAATTATTAGCTTACTCTAATATTCCCTCTCTGGATGTAATTAGTATGAGTCTTGTATCTTTTCAACAGGGGAAAGAAAGATACCTCACCCACATACACATTCTAATTACAAATTAATGTAGTATCTGAGAAAAAATGAAGTATGCAAAATTAGGTCACTTTTCATAGTAAGATTATTTTTCTTGAAGCTGTTATTTGTAAACACATTTTTGTTTAAGGGTGTTGTAATGACTGTGTAAAAAATCACTGTTTTCATCTCCACTTTTGAAAGAGAGCATAACATTTTTATTCAGAAATTGACATTACTTCATTTATTCCTGCCTGTAACACTACAATTAGATGCTTGTAATTTAGTTGTTTAGGGCTAGTCTGCACCACCATTTGAAAACCAAAGATAGTCTAGAAGTCACTACCATTTTTATACAGAAATCAAGTAACACTCCATTTTACAAGCTGTCCTACTGTGGAGATGGCAAGACATGATTTTGGGGAAAATTCTTTTTATTGACTTTTTAAAGTATCAAATGATTGGTAACCTAAGGAAAATGAAACAACACAAAATACAACAAACACACACACACAAGAAAGACCACAACAAAATAAACAAACCAAACCTAAACCAACACCCAAACCCCCCCTCAAAAAAACCAAACCAAACCAAACTAAACAAAAAAAACCCACTACACCAAGTTATTCATAATCTCCATATTAAAATCTCCTCTTTTTCTGCTAAGTAATCAGACAACAAAGTGACTGTTTCAACAGTTGTGGACTTCATCCAGCTGTGGAGACCATAACATGCACCGGCATAGGCAGTTGCTTGTGGGGCAGGTCCTCGTGGGGCATCTCTTCACTTCATGAAGCCTGGAGAAGCTGTGGCATTCTTCCATAGCGGCACAGAAGACAGAGGCTTTTCCTCCTGTGCTGCCAGCTTAGCAGCCCTTGCTTCCATTTCTAGAAGGATATCTTCCCCCCTGTCCTTGCCAGTCAAGGCCCTGGTACTGATCTTCGGCCCGTGCAGTTTTCCCTCCATAAGTGCAGGCTGAGTGCCTGTGGGACCTGTTTGAAAGGGGGATAATGTTAACATCATCTTGGGGAACACCTTTCCACTCTTCTTCCTACAGTGCCAGGGGCTTGAATGTCTGCCCTCTGCAGTCCTCCCTCTCCCTCTGCCCTCGTCCACTCCTTTATTTACTGTCGGCATGAGGGACATTCAGGTCCTGCTTCTCCTGCTTCTTTGCAGTGGCCTTCAGGGGCTCTTGGTCCCTTTTAGGTTTTGGCCAGGACAGCTTGTACAGGAACGTCTGCAGGAGGATGGGAAAGGAGAGAGGCAGGGATTTGTAAAGGCAGCCTGGCTCCCACCTTACATTGAGACACTCCTGGCCATGGCCCACACTGACTTCTCCTTCACCCCAAGCCACCCCACACCCATCACCCATCCTGCTGTGCAGGGCACTGTGGTGCCTGCAGTGGTCGTTTACACATGGCCATGGGGCCAGACACAGTGCCCAGCTCAGGGCAAAGCCCAGCACCATGTACCCCAGCACCACAGACAGGAGCTGGGATCTGAGGAGAAGGATGGTAAAGCTCGAGTCTCACTCTGTGGTGTGCTCACAACGCTCCCTTGGCACGAGAACACCTCCATCCTGTGGCGTCCAGAAACAGGATCCCAACACCTCTCCTTCATGAGGCTGCCTTGGGACCACCTCTCACTCACGAGGATGCTTGGGCCCACCTCTCGAGCCTGGCCAAGGCCCTCCGGAGGACAGCCCTTCCCCCAGCATGTCAACCAGGCCACTCAGCTTGGTGCTTCTTCCAATTTCTTTCCATTGCCAGAAAGGCTCCAGCACCCTCACACCAAAGAGGTTTCTCTTCCTGTGCAGGTGTAACCTACCCAGAGGCCTCTGCCAGGGCCTGCTTGGTGCTGCGTTATTTCTGCCCAGAAGTCACTGCTGGGGCCTGTCTGCTGGTGGGTTTAGAATGTTCAGTGACCAAGAACTGTGTCAGGCCCTGGACATTAATGATTTTGGGACTGCCTAAAGATGTGTGAGGGGAGTTCCAGGAGCACCCCAGGCAACAGCTCCTCCACAGTCTCCTTCATGAGGGGAGCTGAATTTTATGATCATATGAGTGGGGATCGTTGGCCAGGTCCTTGCGGAGCAGGTGCTTGTGGAGCAGGTCCTTGTGGGGCAGGTCCTGGTGGGGCAGGTCCTGGTGGGGCAGGTCCTCGTCGGGCATCTCTTTGCTTCATGAAGCCTGGAGAAGCTGTGGCATTCTTCCATGGTGGCACAGGAGAGAGAGGCTTTTCTTCCTGTGCTGCCAGTTTAGCAGCCCTTGCTCCCATTTCTGGAAGGACATCTTGCCCCTTGTCCTTGCCAGTCAAGGCCCTGGTACTGATAGCCCTAACCTATTCTAATTCTCCAATCACAAAACTTGTTATTCAGTTACAACTGGCATTACTACTATGTGACTCTTATCAATTGCTATAATCCTTACTTATAGGAACTTACAACAACTTATTCTATTTAAACATACCCAAACCTATTCTAATTCTAATTCTCCAATCACAAAACTTTGTATTCACTTACAACTAGCATTACTACTATTTCACTCTTATCAGTTGCTATACTCCTTACTTATATGAACTTACAACAACTTATTCTATTTAAACATAGCCCAAGCCTATTCTAATTCTAATTCTCCAATCACAAAACGTTTTATTCACTTACAACTAGCATTGCTACTATGTCACTCTTATCGATTGCTATAATCCTTACTTATATTAATCTTACTTCAATCCCTATCACTATTTTCTATTCTTATTATCTATTCTTATTAATTACAATCATCTTCTTTTGCATCTCAGGGTATGGCCTGGCAGTGGCATCAGGGGGCACATTGCTACTCGTCACATTCCACTGATACACAGCAGCAGGTGAGGAAACACCTGCCCAGCCTGGCCAGGCCCTTGCGCATCCTCCTGCCGATGCGTGCCCTGAATCGCTGCCGAGACCGAGCCTGGTTGGTGCTGCTTTCATTCTGCCCAGAGGTCTCTGCTGGGGCCTGGTTGGTGCTGCTTTCATTCTGCCCAGAGGTCTCTGCTGGGGCCTGGTTGGTGCTGCTTTCACTCTGCCCAGAGGTCTCTGCTGGGGCCTGGCTGCTACTGTGCCCAGAAAGGTAAAAGACCACCCTCACTGGCGTGCCCTGCATGTTATATCTTTGGGAAACCAGAACATCGTCTGTGGTTTCTACCCAGGTCACCCAAGGCAGCTTCTCCTCAACAGCCTCCAGCGAGATGCATTCCTCTCTTAGGACGAGAAGGCGGCGGGTCTGTTCGTCAGGTGGGGGTGGTCTTTCCCCTATTAAGACTGGAAGAGGTGTGGCCTTCCTCCATCGTTTCACAGAGGAGAGAGGCTTTTCCTGCTGGGCTGACAGCTTAGCAGCCCTTGCTCCCATTTCTGGAAGGACATCATCCCTCTTGTCCTGGTCAGTCAAGGCCCTGCTACTGAGCTCTGGCCCTTGCAGCTTTCCCTTCACATGTGCAGGCTGAGTGCCTGTGGGACCTGTTTGAGAGAGAGATAAAGCCAACATCATCTTGGGGAACACCTTCTCACTCTTCTTCCTTCAGTGCCAGGGGCCTGAATGTCTGCCCTCTGCAGTTCTCCCTCTGCCCACATCCACTGCTTTACTTACTGTCAGCAGGAGGGACATTCAGCTCTTGCTTCTTGCCACTCAAGGCCCTGGTACTGATAGCTGGCGCTTGCAGTTTTCTCTCCATATGTGCAGGCTGATTGCCTGTGGGACCTGTTTGAGGGGGAGGTAATACGAACATCATCTTGGGGAACACCTTCCCACGCTTCTTCCTTCTGTGCCAGGGGCCTGAATGTCTGCCCTCTGCAGTTCTCCCTCTGCCCACAACTACTGCTTTACTTACTGTCAGCAGGAGGGACGTTCAGCTCCTGCTTCTCCTGCTTCTTGCCACTCAAGGCCCTGGTACAGATCTTTGGCCCTTGCAGTTTTCCCTCCACACGTGCAGGCGTAGTGCCTGTGGGACCTGTTTGAGGGGGAGATAAAGTCAACATCACCTTGGGGAACACCTTCCCACTCCTCTTCTTCAGTGCCATGGACCTGAATGTCTGCCCTCTGCAGTTCTCCCTCTCCCTCTGCCCACATCCACTCCTTTACTTACTGTCAGCAGGAGGGACATTCAGCTCCTGCTTCTTGCCACTCAAGGCCCTGGTATTGATATTTGGTCCTTGCAGTTTTCTCTCCACAGGTGCAGGTTGAGTGCCTGTGGGACCTGTTTGAGACGGAGATAAAGTTAACATCATCTTGGGGAACACCTTCCCACTCTTCTTCCTTCTGTGCCAGGGGCCTGAATGTCTGCCCTCTGCAGTTCTCCCTCTGCCCACATCCACTGCTTTACTTACTGTCAGCAGGAGGGACATTCAGCTCCTGCTTCTCCCGCTTCTTTCTGGTGGTGGTCTTCTCTGTGGTGCCCTTCAGGGACTTTTTGCCCCTTGTCAGGGCCTCTTCTGCCATTGTCAGGGTTGGCCAAAAGAGCTGGCGTGAGAACATCTGCAGGAGGATGGGAAAGGAGAGAGGCAGGGATTTGTAAAGGCAGCCTGGCTCCCACCTTACACTGAGACACTCGTGGCCATGGCCCACGCTGAATTCTCCTCCACCCCAAACCGTCCCACCCCCATCATCCCATCCTGCTGTGCAGGCCACTGTGGTGCCTGCAGTGGTCACTTACATATACGCCTATGGTGAGACACACTCTCCAGTTCAGGGCAAGGCCCAGCACCATGTGCACGAGCAGCACCGTGAGCAGGTATCTGAGGACAAGCATGGTGAAGCTCGAGTCTCACTCTGCGGTGTGCTCACAACGCTCCCTTGGCACTAGCACAGCTCCGCTCTGTGCTGCCCAGGAACAGGATCCCAACACTGCTAGGATCTGGCAGGGGCTAAGGCTGCAGACTGTCCAGAATGCGCTGCCACTGCCGACTGCCTGCTCCCTCTGAGCCTGCACCCCCTTGTATAGCCCCTCTGGCAGAGGCCCCCTCAATGTGATGTCATCTGGGGGGGGGCAGCTTCCACTGTGATGTCATGGAGCAGGCAGTTTCCGTGGTGATGCCTGGCACCACCCAGGCCCTTCCCTGGCCTGTACAGGCAGATGTGAGGGGCCTAGGAGGCACCGAGGTGTCCCTCTGGAAATCAGTGCTGGCAGCTAATAGTGCCCATGTTCCTCAGGCCTGGGGACTCTGCAGGTGCCTCAGAGGGGAGGTAGAAGAGGAGGAGAAGGAGGGGGTGGTGGTAGGAGACGTGGAGGGACAGGACAGCTGGCCCCCAGCTAACACCAGCCCTGAGGAGAGAGCTTTGGAATAGCTCCCTGATGTGCACAGGCTCCACCTGCTGATGCTGATGAAGTTATGATCACCACCTCGTCCAGGACCTCTGCCACAAAGGACTAGGCTGTCAGCAGGGAGATCAAGGAGCAGGCTGTGGGACTGTGCAGGGACTGTGTCTTGCTTTGGGATTTTGTACTGTACAGCGCTCCGGCGCAGCCTCCTTCACCTTTGTACTAAATAAAGACGTAGCTACCGGCACCTGTGGTACAGGGAATTCATTAATTCCTCATCGAAAAGAGCTCCCTGGAACACCCTCGTTCATGAGGATTTTTTGGGCCCACCTCTCGCTCATGAGAATGCCTTGGGCCCATCTCTCCTTCCTGAGGATGCCTTGGGTCAAGATCCTCGGGAGGGCAGTGCTTCCCCCCAGCGTGCCAACCAAGCCACGCATCTTGGTGCTTCTTCTCTTTTCTTTCCTTTGCCAGAAGGGCTCCAGCAAAGAGGTTTCACCTCCTGTGCAGGTGGAACCTCCTGGCTTGCGGTTTGTGCCCATTGCCCCTTGCGCTGTTGCTGGGCAGCACTGACAAGAGCCCAGCCCCAGTCTCTTGCCCCCCACAGGTCCTGTAGCTCTTGCTGAGCATTGATCAGATCCCCTCTCAGGCTGCTCCTCTGTAGGCTCAACAACCCCAGGGTTCTCAGCTTTTCCTCCTCGCAGAGATGCTCCGGGCCCCTCAGCATCTTCACAGCCTCCACTGGGCTCTCTCCAGTAGTTCACTGTCTCTCTTGAACTGGGGTGGCCAGAACTGGCCCCAGTGCTCCTGCTGTGGCCTCACAAGAACAGAGCCTGGTAGCAAAGCTGTTGCCCTTTGAATCCTTCACATGAAAGACGTCTAATGACCCCTGTCTGGTGGTCACCCCAATACAGCTCAAGCTGGCACCACAGTCAGCATGCACAGGTTACCTGTGGGGGAAGGAAGATGTGTGTGACTGGAGCTGTCTGCAGAGACAGTGGGGAAGCCCCTTCAGCTTGGGCTCTTTGAAGAACACCACTGGCGAAGGGAAGGGACAGAGCTGAACTGGCCCCACAGATCACCATGACACCTGGAGATGCCAACTTAGGTCCCCCACAGGAACCTTGACATGGCTGGAGCCCCTAAGCAGCTCTCGCACCCCAGGGCTACCTCCAAACATTCCACACCACCTTCTTGGTTCTCTTGACACCAAGGAGGTGACCCTCTCCCAATGTCCAGTTCCTGGGTGTAATGTGGCCACACAGAGAAGCAGAGGGCAGGCCAGTGGCCTGAGTGTGGGCATCACGATGGCAACCAGCAAGCCTCTGGGGGTCATTGTGCCTCAGGCCTGTGTGTGGTCCTCAACAAGGCCACAGGAGCTTCACAATGGCAAGGGTCACTCTCCTCACACAGCCTCTCCTCACCTTCTCTTGCAGAGTGACAGCCTGATGGAAGATCTGGGGAGACTGCTCTGCACTCAGGACAGTGTGCCCACTGTGCCAGCCTTGCCACCTGTCCCCACAATGAGAGAGACTGTTTTTGATGCAGAGGACTTTGTAGGGAAGGACAATAAGGGCCAGGCTGAGCTCGTGGTTCAGCAGGAGGAGCAACAAGACCTGGAGTCCTGTGAGGAGACTTTTCTAGACGCAGCTGAGTGCCTTGAGAGGGACACCATTGATGGGGGCAAGCACGCATCTCCACAGGCTGCCTGAGGCCCAGTTGTTTCCGAGTGCAGATGTTTATGGCCTTACACAGACAGATGATGTACTTTTCTTTAAACACAGTTGGCATATCCTAATTGGCTATTAATTACTGACATGCGTCCAAGCAAAGCATACCATAGGTTATCATTAGTCAACAACCTTTTTAACACATCCAACCAAATTCTGCCTAGTCTTTCTCTTCAGTTAGACTATGTTTACCCTTTTTCCCAACTCAAAGACTAAACAAATCCTTCTCTAACTGGAGCAAGGACCAGCCTCCCTCCACACACCATGGGCCAGGCTGTGCTCCTGCTTCAGCCCCAGCAGGAACATCAAGCAGCTGCCCAAAGTCTGCAGGCACCAAGAGCAGCAACCACTGTGGCAGCCCCTCAGGACACCCTGGAGAGAGCAGCACAGTTCCTTTCACTCCTGCAGAAGAGCAGGAAAACGCCACCCCAGCTTCTCCTGTGCTGGCTGAGGAGGGTACAGCAGTGGAGAGCCAGGAACCTGCTCTGCACCTCCTCAGAGCCCCCAGTGGACTTTTACTGGACTCCAACAATGAAGTCATGGACTTGACTGAGATCGTTGCCCAGGAGCTGGAGGAAGGGAAAGTCGTGGCCCAAAGTTTGCCTGTGCCAACAGCAGGAATGACTCTAGCAGCCCCTTGGGACACGCTGCAGAGCGGAGAACTTGCTCTTTACAACCTCACAGCCAGGGATGGGCTTTTATTGGACCCAGACAAGAAGATTGTGGACTGCACTGAGATCCTGGCTCAGGAGCAGGAGATTCATCAAGAAGTGGCCCAAGCGTGGAAAGCTGTGATGTGCTTTTTCTGGAGGAGTTCACTATGAAGGACATCGTGGGCCAGGCTGTGCTTCCTGTTGTCCAGCAGCAGAAGGAACATCAAGACCTGGCCCAAAGTCTGAAAGAGTGCAAGGAGAGGTTGCTGGACTCAGAGGAGTTCACTGTGAAGGGCATTGTGGGCTGGGCTGTGCTTCTTGTTGTCCAGCATCAGGAGGAACATCAAAGACCTGGTCCAAAGTCCGGAAGCCTCTGATGACCTTCTTATGGACACAGCCAAGTCCATAGTGCAGAAGGTTTTGTGCTTGCTGTCCAGGAGCAGCAGAAGGATGAACAGCAACACCTGGCACAAGGTTCTCATGTGCCAAGGGCAGCAGCAACTCCAGCAGCCCCTCAGGACACAACGGAGAGCCGAGGACCTGCTCTGCACAAGCTGACAGCCAGAGAAGGGCTTCTACTGGGCGTAGACAACAAGATGGCGGCCTTGGCTGAGCTTCTTGGGCAGGAGCCTCAGCCAGCACCCAGCACAGCCTCTCCTGCTCCTCCTCTCAAGCTACGGGCAGAGGCTGGCAGAGCCCAGCTAGCCCCAACTGGGCAGCGACGTCCCTCCCACTTCAGGAGGGCACTGGGGGGCCTGAGCAGGGCTTTCTGTGCTTTCAGCTGCACCAGGGCACAGCCAGAGGAGTAGCAACCATTGTTGGTGCCAGGCAGCTCCTCGCAGATGGCACCAACTGGCCATGAAGCTGCAGCTTCCAGAGGCAGCAGCACGGAGCGGGGAGGAAGGACACCCCTGAGGGGTGGCTGGGGCAGGGACAGTGCTTGCGGGCATTGCGCCCCTCGGCCCTGGGCACTTTCTCAGGCACATTTTCCCCAGTACCCATCTCTGCCTGCTCCATCTCAGGATGAAGTCTTCCCAACAGCTTTTCAGGCTCCACGATGTCCCCCTGTGCTATATGTCATGGTCCGAACAATGGACTTGTGATTGCTCGTTACTGTGATCTCAAAGCGCAAAAAACTCAGGCAACTCACACCAGGGGGTTCACTTTGTTGTGAATATTATTACTAATTATTACTAATATTTATAAGAATGTGTGATTTGTGTCAAGTGTCAAGAGTGAAGTTCAGGGAACTTCTTTTAAAAGATCGCAAAGAGCTGTTTTCAAAAAGCTCAAATTGACTTCTAACCGGACAGACCAAAGACAAAAGGGGCCTTGCCTGGCTCTGCCTTGGAATGTGTGGATTTCAGATAAGAAACCCTGTGAATGTGGGAGGTTTTTCAGCGTTCTGAGAGAAAGATTGTCTCACTCTCTGGTCCTGTTCTTCTCCCGAGCACCCCAGAACATTCTGGGGGCTCATTGTCATATTGTGGCAGTTTAGGCTGGGTGCCCCCTCCTAGTGCCACATAAATTACCCCTCTGGTGTCCTGGGTGGCCACCCAATAGGGGTGGACACAGGAAACGGCGTATTTCTACCCATAAATCCTGCGCCCTATAAGTCCATCTGCAAAGCCATTCTCTTCCTCTTTCTTCCCTCT
The DNA here is from genome assembly GCF_027791375.1 of Indicator indicator. Taxonomy (NCBI): domain Eukaryota; kingdom Metazoa; phylum Chordata; class Aves; order Piciformes; family Indicatoridae; genus Indicator; species Indicator indicator. Next base: position 53,138,063 of record NC_072010.1, on the reverse strand, counting down.
CTGCTCCCGTGGGAGATGCTTTCTTATCGGGTAACGGTGGGGGAGTATCTCTCTAGGCCACTTAGGCCTGTGTAGGGCGAATGCCAGGAGGAGAATGGACGGGGGGCAGTCTCAGACCTGGCCAGCCTGAGACTTGCCTAGCAGCGGGAGGGGGAAGAAAGAGCCCTGGGGGTTTGGGGTTTACCCTCAGGTGGGGAGAAGGGAAGGATTGGGAAGCTTTGGGAATTCTGTGAGGGGTTCTGTATGCTTTTGGGATATTCTTGGCACTATCCTTTGTAGTCTTTGGTAGCTTCACCAATTGCTTTTCCATTTAAACTTTCCATCACTCTCCAATCCGTTTGTGAGTGTCATTCTTTTGTCCCTTTCGGGGCAAGAGATGTTCTGTCTGGCCCCAAACCAGTCCACCCTGCCTTCTATTTAACATAAGCCTATTTATGTAAATGAGATAGCTATATAAGAAGGAAAAAAAGCTATTGCTGTTGTTGTAGTTTTGTCCCTTTTTCTCAGCCCAGCGCGCTGCTTTGCTTGCCCTTATTCCCAATAAAATTTTAAAAGACATTTTTGGCTAGCGTATTTATGACACCTTTAATCAGCAGCAAAACTCTTGTTTACTCATATGAGGTAGAGAAAAGTGAGGGCAGAAAGGGGAAAAGTAGAGTAAAGTGAAGAGGGAAAAGGGAATGAGGGCTAGAGCTACCAATAATGCAAGGGTTCAAAGATGTCTGGCCCCGGGTCCAGTCCTGATTGTCCTTCTTGATCTTAGTAGGGAAAGCTTTCTTTCAAAGTCTTCTTCTCGTTGCTTCTTCAGAACTCTTCGGGTAACACGCTCTGACACACACACAGACAGAGGAAAACTCCAAACAACTCCGGTTGCTAGGGAGACATCTTTGATAATCAACTTCACACCTGTCGATGTCTGAACTTTGCCTCTCTCTGACCCTTGTGCCTGCCAGGAGTAAGGCTTCCACGCATGCTCAAGGAGGCTTGTCCAAGGCGTGCTCTACCTTGGAGGCGGATAGCCTCAGGCCAGGAGGTGTTTTCGTATTCTAATGACATTATAATGAGCAGAGGTCACTAAAGTTCATGGTTCCCTTGGCAACAGCAGGCACCCAGTCTCTCTTGTCTGCAGTTCCATTTGTCCGTTCCAAAGTGATGCTCGCACACAGCAGGGGACATCGAACATTAGCCTACAGCAGGAAGCACTTGCTACTTGTCCATGAAACCTCAGCAAAGCCACCTCAGAAAGCTTTCTAGGCTGGAGCCTAGTCTTGCACCATGAAGTGCCTGGAACAGCTCTAAGGCAAATAGAAAGCCCAGGGATGTCCTCAGCAAGAAAACTTATAACATAGATGCTAAAACGTTCCAGATCACACCAGCTGTTGCTTCGCTACTTTTGTTCCTTTTTTCTCCTGCTCCCATTCAAAGGCACACTGCTGTTTGCTGCCCTCTGTAAGCAGGCACGCCCAGAAGGTATGCTTTAAATCAAGTACCAAATAATAATGGTGTGAGGAGGGAATTTGGTTTACAGTGGTATAAGGATATGGGACCATGCCGTGCCTTGGTGTAACAATCTCACTTATTTATTCTGGAATCTTGTACCCTCCTATAGGTCCCTTAAAGCTCCTTGTGGAGCAGGTCCTTGTGGAGCAGGTCCTGGTGGGGCAGGTCCTGGTGGGGCAGGTCCTGGTGGGGCAGGTCCTCGTCGGGCATCTCTTTGCTTCATGAAGCCTGGAGAAGCTGTGGCATTCTTCCATGGTGGCACAGGAGAGAGAGGCTTTTCTTCCTGTGCTGCCAGTTTAGCAGCCCTTGCTCCCATTTCTGGAAGGACATCTTGCCCCTTGTCCTTGCCAGTCAAGGCCCTGGTACTGATAGCCCTAACCTATTCTAATTCTCCAATCACAAAACTTGTTATTCAGTTACAACTGGCATTACTACTATGTGACTCTTATCAATTGCTATAATCCTTACTTATAGGAACTTACAACAACTTATTCTATTTAAACATACCCAAACCTATTCTAATTCTAATTCTCCAATCAAAAACTTTGTATTCACTTACAACTAGCATTACTACTATTTCACTCTTATCAGTTGCTATACTCCTTACTTATATGAACTTACAACAACTTATTCTATTTAAACATAGCCCAAGCCTATTCTAATTCTAATTCTCCAATCACAAAACGTTTTATTCACTTACAACTAGCATTGCTACTATGTCACTCTTATCGATTGCTATAATCCTTACTTATATTAATCTTACTTCAATCCCTATCACTATTTTCTATTCTTATTATCTATTCTTATTAATTACAATCATCTTCTTTTGCATCTCAGGGTATGGCCTGGCAGTGGCATCAGGGGGCACATTGCTACTCGTCACATTCCACTGATACACAGCAGCAGGTGAGGAAACACCTGCCCAGCCTGGCCAGGCCCTTGCGCATCCTCCTGCCGATGCGTGCCCTGAATCGCTGCCGAGACCGAGCCTGGTTGGTGCTGCTTTCATTCTGCCCAGAGGTCTCTGCTGGGGCCTGGTTGGTGCTGCTTTCATTCTGCCCAGAGGTCTCTGCTGGGGCCTGGTTGGTGCTGCTTTCACTCTGCCCAGAGGTCTCTGCTGGGGCCTGGCTGCTACTGTGCCCAGAAAGGTAAAAGACCACCCTCACTGGCGTGCCCTGCATGTTATATCTTTGGGAAACCAGAACATCGTCTGTGGTTTCTACCCAGGTCACCCAAGGCAGCTTCTCCTCAACAGCCTCCAGCGAGATGCATTCCTCTCTTAGGACGAGAAGGCGGCGGGTCTGTTCGTCAGGTGGGGGTGGTCTTTCCCCTATTAAGACTGGAAGAGGTGTGGCCTTCCTCCATCGTTTCACAGAGGAGAGAGGCTTTTCCTGCTGGGCTGACAGCTTAGCAGCCCTTGCTCCCATTTCTGGAAGGACATCATCCCTCTTGTCCTGGTCAGTCAAGGCCCTGCTACTGAGCTCTGGCCCTTGCAGCTTTCCCTTCACATGTGCAGGCTGAGTGCCTGTGGGACCTGTTTGAGAGAGAGATAAAGCCAACATCATCTTGGGGAACACCTTCTCACTCTTCTTCCTTCAGTGCCAGGGGCCTGAATGTCTGCCCTCTGCAGTTCTCCCTCTGCCCACATCCACTGCTTTACTTACTGTCAGCAGGAGGGACATTCAGCTCTTGCTTCTTGCCACTCAAGGCCCTGGTACTGATAGCTGGCGCTTGCAGTTTTCTCTCCATATGTGCAGGCTGATTGCCTGTGGGACCTGTTTGAGGGGGAGGTAATACGAACATCATCTTGGGGAACACCTTCCCACGCTTCTTCCTTCTGTGCCAGGGGCCTGAATGTCTGCCCTCTGCAGTTCTCCCTCTGCCCACAACTACTGCTTTACTTACTGTCAGCAGGAGGGACGTTCAGCTCCTGCTTCTCCTGCTTCTTGCCACTCAAGGCCCTGGTACAGATCTTTGGCCCTTGCAGTTTTCCCTCCACACGTGCAGGCGTAGTGCCTGTGGGACCTGTTTGAGGGGGAGATAAAGTCAACATCACCTTGGGGAACACCTTCCCACTCCTCTTCTTCAGTGCCATGGACCTGAATGTCTGCCCTCTGCAGTTCTCCCTCTCCCTCTGCCCACATCCACTCCTTTACTTACTGTCAGCAGGAGGGACATTCAGCTCCTGCTTCTTGCCACTCAAGGCCCTGGTATTGATATTTGGTCCTTGCAGTTTTCTCTCCACAGGTGCAGGTTGAGTGCCTGTGGGACCTGTTTGAGACGGAGATAAAGTTAACATCATCTTGGGGAACACCTTCCCACTCTTCTTCCTTCTGTGCCAGGGGCCTGAATGTCTGCCCTCTGCAGTTCTCCCTCTGCCCACATCCACTGCTTTACTTACTGTCAGCAGGAGGGACATTCAGCTCCTGCTTCTCCCGCTTCTTTCTGGTGGTGGTCTTCTCTGTGGTGCCCTTCAGGGACTTTTTGCCCCTTGTCAGGGCCTCTTCTGCCATTGTCAGGGTTGGCCAAAAGAGCTGGCGTGAGAACATCTGCAGGAGGATGGGAAAGGAGAGAGGCAGGGATTTGTAAAGGCAGCCTGGCTCCCACCTTACACTGAGACACTCGTGGCCATGGCCCACGCTGAATTCTCCTCCACCCCAAACCGTCCCACCCCCATCATCCCATCCTGCTGTGCAGGCCACTGTGGTGCCTGCAGTGGTCACTTACATATACGCCTATGGTGAGACACACTCTCCAGTTCAGGGCAAGGCCCAGCACCATGTGCACGAGCAGCACCGTGAGCAGGTATCTGAGGACAAGCATGGTGAAGCTCGAGTCTCACTCTGCGGTGTGCTCACAACGCTCCCTTGGCACTAGCACAGCTCCGCTCTGTGCTGCCCAGGAACAGGATCCCAACACTGCTAGGATCTGGCAGGGGCTAAGGCTGCAGACTGTCCAGAATGCGCTGCCACTGCCGACTGCCTGCTCCCTCTGAGCCTGCACCCCCTTGTATAGCCCCTCTGGCAGAGGCCCCCTCAATGTGATGTCATCTGGGGGGGGGCAGCTTCCACTGTGATGTCATGGAGCAGGCAGTTTCCGTGGTGATGCCTGGCACCACCCAGGCCCTTCCCTGGCCTGTACAGGCAGATGTGAGGGGCCTAGGAGGCACCGAGGTGTCCCTCTGGAAATCAGTGCTGGCAGCTAATAGTGCCCATGTTCCTCAGGCCTGGGGACTCTGCAGGTGCCTCAGAGGGGAGGTAGAAGAGGAGGAGAAGGAGGGGGTGGTGGTAGGAGACGTGGAGGGACAGGACAGCTGGCCCCCAGCTAACACCAGCCCTGAGGAGAGCTTTGGAATAGCTCCCTGATGTGCACAGGCTCCACCTGCTGATGCTGATGAAGTTATGATCACCACCTCGTCCAGGACCTCTGCCACAAAGGACTGGGCTGTCAGCAGGGAGATCAAGGAGCAGGCTGTGGGACTGTGCAGGGACTGTGTCTTGCTTTGGGATTTTGTACTGTACAGCGCTCCGGCGCAGCCTCCTTCACCTTTGTACTAAATAAAGACGTAGCTACCGGCACCTGTGGTACAGGGAATTCATTAATTCCTCATCGAAAAGAGCTCCCTGGAACACCCTCGTTCATGAGGATTTTTTGGGCCCACCTCTCGCTCATGAGAATGCCTTGGGCCCATCTCTCCTTCCTGAGGATGCCTTGGGTCAAGATCCTCGGGAGGGCAGTGCTTCCCCCCAGCGTGCCAACCAAGCCACGCATCTTGGTGCTTCTTCTCTTTTCTTTCCTTTGCCAGAAGGGCTCCAGCAAAGAGGTTTCACCTCCTGTGCAGGTGGAACCTCCTGGCTTGCGGTTTGTGCCCATTGCCCCTTGCGCTGTTGCTGGGCAGCACTGACAAGAGCCCAGCCCCAGTCTCTTGCCCCCCACAGGTCCTGTAGCTCTTGCTGAGCATTGATCAGATCCCCTCTCAGGCTGCTCCTCTGTAGGCTCAACAACCCCAGGGTTCTCAGCTTTTCCTCCTCGCAGAGATGCTCCGGGCCCCTCAGCATCTTCACAGCCTCCACTGGGCTCTCTCCAGTAGTTCACTGTCTCTCTTGAACTGGGGTGGCCAGAACTGGCCCCAGTGCTCCTGCTGTGGCCTCACAAGAACAGAGCCTGGTAGCAAAGCTGTTGCCCTTTGAATCCTTCACATGAAAGACGTCTAATGACCCCTGTCTGGTGGTCACCCCAATACAGCTCAAGCTGGCACCACAGTCAGCATGCACAGGTTACCTGTGGGGGAAGGAAGATGTGTGTGACTGGAGCTGTCTGCAGAGACAGTGGGGAAGCCCCTTCAGCTTGGGCTCTTTGAAGAACACCACTGGCGAAGGGAAGGGACAGAGCTGAACTGGCCCCACAGATCACCATGACACCTGGAGATGCCAACTTAGGTCCCCCACAGGAACCTTGACATGGCTGGAGCCCCTAAGCAGCTCTCGCACCCCAGGGCTACCTCCAAACATTCCACACCACCTTCTTGGTTCTCTTGACACCAAGGAGGTGACCCTCTCCCAATGTCCAGTTCCTGGGTGTAATGTGGCCACACAGAGAAGCAGAGGGCAGGCCAGTGGCCTGAGTGTGGGCATCACGATGGCAACCAGCAAGCCTCTGGGGGTCATTGTGCCTCAGGCCTGTGTGTGGTCCTCAACAAGGCCACAGGAGCTTCACAATGGCAAGGGTCACTCTCCTCACACAGCCTCTCCTCACCTTCTCTTGCAGAGTGACAGCCTGATGGAAGATCTGGGGAGACTGCTCTGCACTCAGGACAGTGTGCCCACTGTGCCAGCCTTGCCACCTGTCCCCACAATGAGAGAGACTGTTTTTGATGCAGAGGACTTTGTAGGGAAGGACAATAAGGGCCAGGCTGAGCTCGTGGTTCAGCAGGAGGAGCAACAAGACCTGGAGTCCTGTGAGGAGACTTTTCTAGACGCAGCTGAGTGCCTTGAGAGGGACACCATTGATGGGGGCAAGCACGCATCTCCACAGGCTGCCTGAGGCCCAGTTGTTTCCGAGTGCAGATGTTTATGGCCTTACACAGACAGATGATGTACTTTTCTTTAAACACAGTTGGCATATCCTAATTGGCTATTAATTACTGACATGCGTCCAAGCAAAGCATACCATAGGTTATCATTAGTCAACAACCTTTTTAACACATCCAACCAAATTCTGCCTAGTCTTTCTCTTCAGTTAGACTATGTTTACCCTTTTTCCCAACTCAAAGACTAAACAAATCCTTCTCTAACTGGAGCAAGGACCAGCCTCCCTCCACACACCATGGGCCAGGCTGTGCTCCTGCTTCAGCCCCAGCAGGAACATCAAGCAGCTGCCCAAAGTCTGCAGGCACCAAGAGCAGCAACCACTGTGGCAGCCCCTCAGGACACCCTGGAGAGAGCAGCACAGTTCCTTTCACTCCTGCAGAAGAGCAGGAAAACGCCACCCCAGCTTCTCCTGTGCTGGCTGAGGAGGGTACAGCAGTGGAGAGCCAGGAACCTGCTCTGCACCTCCTCAGAGCCCCCAGTGGACTTTTACTGGACTCCAACAATGAAGTCATGGACTTGACTGAGATCGTTGCCCAGGAGCTGGAGGAAGGGAAAGTCGTGGCCCAAAGTTTGCCTGTGCCAACAGCAGGAATGACTCTAGCAGCCCCTTGGGACACGCTGCAGAGCGGAGAACTTGCTCTTTACAACCTCACAGCCAGGGATGGGCTTTTATTGGACCCAGACAAGAAGATTGTGGACTGCACTGAGATCCTGGCTCAGGAGCAGGAGATTCATCAAGAAGTGGCCCAAGCGTGGAAAGCTGTGATGTGCTTTTTCTGGAGGAGTTCACTATGAAGGACATCGTGGGCCAGGCTGTGCTTCCTGTTGTCCAGCAGCAGAAGGAACATCAAGACCTGGCCCAAAGTCTGAAAGAGTGCAAGGAGAGGTTGCTGGACTCAGAGGAGTTCACTGTGAAGGGCATTGTGGGCTGGGCTGTGCTTCTTGTTGTCCAGCATCAGGAGGAACATCAAAGACCTGGTCCAAAGTCCGGAAGCCTCTGATGACCTTCTTATGGACACAGCCAAGTCCATAGTGCAGAAGGTTTTGTGCTTGCTGTCCAGGAGCAGCAGAAGGATGAACAGCAACACCTGGCACAAGGTTCTCATGTGCCAAGGGCAGCAGCAACTCCAGCAGCCCCTCAGGACACAACGGAGAGCCGAGGACCTGCTCTGCACAAGCTGACAGCCAGAGAAGGGCTTCTACTGGGCGTAGACAACAAGATGGCGGCCTTGGCTGAGCTTCTTGGGCAGGAGCCTCAGCCAGCACCCAGCACAGCCTCTCCTGCTCCTCCTCTCAAGCTACGGGCAGAGGCTGGCAGAGCCCAGCTAGCCCCAACTGGGCAGCGACGTCCCTCCCACTTCAGGAGGGCACTGGGGGGCCTGAGCAGGGCTTTCTGTGCTTTCAGCTGCACCAGGGCACAGCCAGAGGAGTAGCAACCATTGTTGGTGCCAGGCAGCTCCTCGCAGATGGCACCAACTGGCCATGAAGCTGCAGCTTCCAGAGGCAGCAGCACGGAGCGGGGAGGAAGGACACCCCTGAGGGGTGGCTGGGGCAGGGACAGTGCTTGCGGGCATTGCGCCCCTCGGCCCTGGGCACTTTCTCAGGCACATTTTCCCCAGTACCCATCTCTGCCTGCTCCATCTCAGGATGAAGTCTTCCCAACAGCTTTTCAGGCTCCACGATGTCCCCCTGTGCTATATGTCATGGTCCGAACAATGGACTTGTGATTGCTCGTTACTGTGATCTCAAAGCGCAAAAAACTCAGGCAACTCACACCAGGGGGTTCACTTTGTTGTGAATATTATTACTAATTATTACTAATATTTATAAGAATGTGTGATTTGTGTCAAGTGTCAAGAGTGAAGTTCAGGGAACTTCTTTTAAAAGATCGCAAAGAGCTGTTTTCAAAAAGCTCAAATTGACTTCTAACCGGACAGACCAAAGACAAAAGGGGCCTTGCCTGGCTCTGCCTTGGAATGTGTGGATTTCAGATAAGAAACCCTGTGAATGTGGGAGGTTTTTCAGCGTTCTGTGAGAAAGATTGTCTCACTCTCTGGTCCTGTTCTTCTCCCGAGCACCCCAGAACATTCTGGGGGCTCATTGTCATATTGTGGCAGTTTAGGCTGGGTGCCCCCTCCTAGTGCCACATAAATTACCCCTCTGGTGTCCTGGGTGGCCACCCAATAGGGGTGGACACAGGAAACGGCGTATTTCTACCCATAAATCCTGCGCCCTATAAGTCCATCTGCAAAGCCATTCTCTTCCTCTTTCTTCCCTCTCTGCTCCCGTGGGAGATGCTTTCTTATCGGGTAACGGTGGGGGAGTATCTCTCTAGGCCACTTAGGCCTGTGTAGGGCGAATGCCAGGAGGAGAATGGACGGGGGGCAGTCTCAGACCTGGCCAGCCTGAGACTTGCCTAGCAGCGGGAGGGGGAAGAAAGAGCCCTGGGGGTTTGGGGTTTACCCTCAGGTGGGGAGAAGGGAAGGATTGGGAAGCTTTGGGAATTCTGTGAGGGGTTCTGTATGCTTTTGGGATATTCTTGGCACTATCCTTTGTAGTCTTTGGTAGCTTCACCAATTGCTTTTCCATTTAAACTTTCCATCACTCTCCAATCCGTTTGTGAGTGTCATTCTTTTGTCCCTTTCGGGGCAAGAGATGTTCTGTCTGGCCCCAAACCAGTCCACCCTGCCTTCTATTTAACATAAGCCTATTTATGTAAATGAGATAGCTATATAAGAAGGAAAAAAAGCTATTGCTGTTGTTGTAGTTTTGTCCCTTTTTCTCAGCCCAGCGCGCTGCTTTGCTTGCCCTTATTCCCAATAAAATTTTAAAAGACATTTTTGGCTAGCGTATTTATGACACCTTTAATCAGCAGCAAAACTCTTGTTTACTCATATGAGGTAGAGAAAAGTGAGGGCAGAAAGGGGAAAAGTAGAGTAAAGTGAAGAGGGAAAAGGGAATGAGGGCTAGAGCTACCAATAATGCAAGGGTTCAAAGATGTCTGGCCCCGGGTCCAGTCCTGATTGTCCTTCTTGATCTTAGTAGGGAAAGCTTTCTTTCAAAGTCTTCTTCTCGTTGCTTCTTCAGAACTCTTCGGGTAACACGCTCTGACACACACACAGACAGAGGAAAACTCCAAACAACTCCGGTTGCTAGGGAGACATCTTTGATAATCAACTTCACACCTGTCGATGTCTGAACTTTGCCTCTCTCTGACCCTTGTGCCTGCCAGGAGTAAGGCTTCCACGCATGCTCAAGGAGGCTTGTCCAAGGCGTGCTCTACCTTGGAGGCGGATAGCCTCAGGCCAGGAGGTGTTTTCGTATTCTAATGACATTATAATGAGCAGAGGTCACTAAAGTTCATGGTTCCCTTGGCAACAGCAGGCACCCAGTCTCTCTTGTCTGCAGTTCCATTTGTCCGTTCCAAAGTGATGCTCGCACACAGCAGGGGACATCGAACATTAGCCTACAGCAGGAAGCACTTGCTACTTGTCCATGAAACCTCAGCAAAGCCACCTCAGAAAGCTTTCTAGGCTGGAGCCTAGTCTTGCACCATGAAGTGCCTGGAACAGCTCTAAGGCAAATAGAAAGCCCAGGGATGTCCTCAGCAAGAAAACTTATAACATAGATGCTAAAACGTTCCAGATCACACCAGCTGTTGCTTCGCTACTTTTGTTCCTTTTTTCTCCTGCTCCCATTCAAAGGCACACTGCTGTTTGCTGCCCTCTGTAAGCAGGCACGCCCAGAAGGTATGCTTTAAATCAAGTACCAAATAATAATGGTGTGAGGAGGGAATTTGGTTTACAGTGGTATAAGGATATGGGACCATGCCGTGCCTTGGTGTAACAATCTCACTTATTTATTCTGGAATCTTGTACCCTCCTATAGGTCCCTTAAAGCTCCTTGTGGAGCAGGTCCTTGTGGAGCAGGTCCTGGTGGGGCAGGTCCTGGTGGGGCAGGTCCTGGTGGGGCAGGTCCTCGTCGGGCATCTCTTTGCTTCATGAAGCCTGGAGAAGCTGTGGCATTCTTCCATGGTGGCACAGGAGAGAGAGGCTTTTCTTCCTGTGCTGCCAGTTTAGCAGCCCTTGCTCCCATTTCTGGAAGGACATCTTGCCCCTTGTCCTTGCCAGTCAAGGCCCTGGTACTGATAGCCCTAACCTATTCTAATTCTCCAATCACAAAACTTGTTATTCAGTTACAACTGGCATTACTACTATGTGACTCTTATCAATTGCTATAATCCTTACTTATAGGAACTTACAACAACTTATTCTATTTAAACATACCCAAACCTATTCTAATTCTAATTCTCCAATCAAAAACTTTGTATTCACTTACAACTAGCATTACTACTATTTCACTCTTATCAGTTGCTATACTCCTTACTTATATGAACTTACAACAACTTATTCTATTTAAACATAGCCCAAGCCTATTCTAATTCTAATTCTCCAATCACAAAACGTTTTATTCACTTACAACTAGCATTGCTACTATGTCACTCTTATCGATTGCTATAATCCTTACTTATATTAATCTTACTTCAATCCCTATCACTATTTTCTATTCTTATTATCTATTCTTATTAATTACAATCATCTTCTTTTGCATCTCAGGGTATGGCCTGGCAGTGGCATCAGGGGGCACATTGCTACTCGTCACATTCCACTGATACACAGCAGCAGGTGAGGAAACACCTGCCCAGCCTGGCCAGGCCCTTGCGCATCCTCCTGCCGATGCGTGCCCTGAATCGCTGCCGAGACCGAGCCTGGTTGGTGCTGCTTTCATTCTGCCCAGAGGTCTCTGCTGGGGCCTGGTTGGTGCTGCTTTCATTCTGCCCAGAGGTCTCTGCTGGGGCCTGGTTGGTGCTGCTTTCACTCTGCCCAGAGGTCTCTGCTGGGGCCTGGCTGCTACTGTGCCCAGAAAGGTAAAAGACCACCCTCACTGGCGTGCCCTGCATGTTATATCTTTGGGAAACCAGAACATCGTCTGTGGTTTCTACCCAGGTCACCCAAGGCAGCTTCTCCTCAACAGCCTCCAGCGAGATGCATTCCTCTCTTAGGACGAGAAGGCGGCGGGTCTGTTCGTCAGGTGGGGGTGGTCTTTCCCCTATTAAGACTGGAAGAGGTGTGGCCTTCCTCCATCGTTTCACAGAGGAGAGAGGCTTTTCCTGCTGGGCTGACAGCTTAGCAGCCCTTGCTCCCATTTCTGGAAGGACATCATCCCTCTTGTCCTGGTCAGTCAAGGCCCTGCTACTGAGCTCTGGCCCTTGCAGCTTTCCCTTCACATGTGCAGGCTGAGTGCCTGTGGGACCTGTTTGAGAGAGAGATAAAGCCAACATCATCTTGGGGAACACCTTCTCACTCTTCTTCCTTCAGTGCCAGGGGCCTGAATGTCTGCCCTCTGCAGTTCTCCCTCTGCCCACATCCACTGCTTTACTTACTGTCAGCAGGAGGGACATTCAGCTCTTGCTTCTTGCCACTCAAGGCCCTGGTACTGATAGCTGGCGCTTGCAGTTTTCTCTCCATATGTGCAGGCTGATTGCCTGTGGGACCTGTTTGAGGGGGAGGTAATACGAACATCATCTTGGGGAACACCTTCCCACGCTTCTTCCTTCTGTGCCAGGGGCCTGAATGTCTGCCCTCTGCAGTTCTCCCTCTGCCCACAACTACTGCTTTACTTACTGTCAGCAGGAGGGACGTTCAGCTCCTGCTTCTCCTGCTTCTTGCCACTCAAGGCCCTGGTACAGATCTTTGGCCCTTGCAGTTTTCCCTCCACACGTGCAGGCGTAGTGCCTGTGGGACCTGTTTGAGGGGGAGATAAAGTCAACATCACCTTGGGGAACACCTTCCCACTCCTCTTCTTCAGTGCCATGGACCTGAATGTCTGCCCTCTGCAGTTCTCCCTCTCCCTCTGCCCACATCCACTCCTTTACTTACTGTCAGCAGGAGGGACATTCAGCTCCTGCTTCTTGCCACTCAAGGCCCTGGTATTGATATTTGGTCCTTGCAGTTTTCTCTCCACAGGTGCAGGTTGAGTGCCTGTGGGACCTGTTTGAGACGGAGATAAAGTTAACATCATCTTGGGGAACACCTTCCCACTCTTCTTCCTTCTGTGCCAGGGGCCTGAATGTCTGCCCTCTGCAGTTCTCCCTCTGCCCACATCCACTGCTTTACTTACTGTCAGCAGGAGGGACATTCAGCTCCTGCTTCTCCCGCTTCTTTCTGGTGGTGGTCTTCTCTGTGGTGCCCTTCAGGGACTTTTTGCCCCTTGTCAGGGCCTCTTCTGCCATTGTCAGGGTTGGCCAAAAGAGCTGGCGTGAGAACATCTGCAGGAGGATGGGAAAGGAGAGAGGCAGGGATTTGTAAAGGCAGCCTGGCTCCCACCTTACACTGAGACACTCGTGGCCATGGCCCACGCTGAATTCTCCTCCACCCCAAACCGTCCCACCCCCATCATCCCATCCTGCTGTGCAGGCCACTGTGGTGCCTGCAGTGGTCACTTACATATACGCCTATGGTGAGACACACTCTCCAGTTCAGGGCAAGGCCCAGCACCATGTGCACGAGCAGCACCGTGAGCAGGTATCTGAGGACAAGCATGGTGAAGCTCGAGTCTCACTCTGCGGTGTGCTCACAACGCTCCCTTGGCACTAGCACAGCTCCGCTCTGTGCTGCCCAGGAACAGGATCCCAACACTGCTAGGATCTGGCAGGGGCTAAGGCTGCAGACTGTCCAGAATGCGCTGCCACTGCCGACTGCCTGCTCCCTCTGAGCCTGCACCCCCTTGTATAGCCCCTCTGGCAGAGGCCCCCTCAATGTGATGTCATCTGGGGGGGGGCAGCTTCCACTGTGATGTCATGGAGCAGGCAGTTTCCGTGGTGATGCCTGGCACCACCCAGGCCCTTCCCTGGCCTGTACAGGCAGATGTGAGGGGCCTAGGAGGCACCGAGGTGTCCCTCTGGAAATCAGTGCTGGCAGCTAATAGTGCCCATGTTCCTCAGGCCTGGGGACTCTGCAGGTGCCTCAGAGGGGAGGTAGAAGAGGAGGAGAAGGAGGGGGTGGTGGTAGGAGACGTGGAGGGACAGGACAGCTGGCCCCCAGCTAACACCAGCCCTGAGGAGAGCTTTGGAATAGCTCCCTGATGTGCACAGGCTCCACCTGCTGATGCTGATGAAGTTATGATCACCACCTCGTCCAGGACCTCTGCCACAAAGGACTGGGCTGTCAGCAGGGAGATCAAGGAGCAGGCTGTGGGACTGTGCAGGGACTGTGTCTTGCTTTGGGATTTTGTACTGTACAGCGCTCCGGCGCAGCCTCCTTCACCTTTGTACTAAATAAAGACGTAGCTACCGGCACCTGTGGTACAGGGAATTCATTAATTCCTCATCGAAAAGAGCTCCCTGGAACACCCTCGTTCATGAGGATTTTTTGGGCCCACCTCTCGCTCATGAGAATGCCTTGGGCCCATCTCTCCTTCCTGAGGATGCCTTGGGTCAAGATCCTCGGGAGGGCAGTGCTTCCCCCCAGCGTGCCAACCAAGCCACGCATCTTGGTGCTTCTTCTCTTTTCTTTCCTTTGCCAGAAGGGCTCCAGCAAAGAGGTTTCACCTCCTGTGCAGGTGGAACCTCCTGGCTTGCGGTTTGTGCCCATTGCCCCTTGCGCTGTTGCTGGGCAGCACTGACAAGAGCCCAGCCCTAGTCTCTTGCCCCCCACAGGTCCTGTAGCTCTTGCTGAGCATTGATCAGATCCCCTCTCAGGCTGCTCCTCTGTAGGCTCAACAACCCCAGGGTTCTCAGCTTTTCCTCCTCGCAGAGATGCTCCGGGCCCCTCAGCATCTTCACAGCCTCCACTGGGCTCTCTCCAGTAGTTCACTGTCTCTCTTGAACTGGGGTGGCCAGAACTGGCCCCAGTGCTCCTGCTGTGGCCTCACAAGAACAGAGCCTGGTAGCAAAGCTGTTGCCCTTTGAATCCTTCACATGAAAGACGTCTAATGACCCCTGTCTGGTGGTCACCCCAATACAGCTCAAGCTGGCACCACAGTCAGCATGCACAGGTTACCTGTGGGGGAAGGAAGATGTGTGTGACTGGAGCTGTCTGCAGAGACAGTGGGGAAGCCCCTTCAGCTTGGGCTCTTTGAAGAACACCACTGGCGAAGGGAAGGGACAGAGCTGAACTGGCCCCACAGATCACCATGACACCTGGAGATGCCAACTTAGGTCCCCCACAGGAACCTTGACATGGCTGGAGCCCCTAAGCAGCTCTCGCACCCCAGGGCTACCTCCAAACATTCCACACCACCTTCTTGGTTCTCTTGACACCAAGGAGGTGACCCTCTCCCAATGTCCAGTTCCTGGGTGTAATGTGGCCACACAGAGAAGCAGAGGGCAGGCCAGTGGCCTGAGTGTGGGCATCACGATGGCAACCAGCAAGCCTCTGGGGGTCATTGTGCCTCAGGCCTGTGTGTGGTCCTCAACAAGGCCACAGGAGCTTCACAATGGCAAGGGTCACTCTCCTCACACAGCCTCTCCTCACCTTCTCTTGCAGAGTGACAGCCTGATGGAAGATCTGGGGAGACTGCTCTGCACTCAGGACAGTGTGCCCACTGTGCCAGCCTTGCCACCTGTCCCCACAATGAGAGAGACTGTTTTTGATGCAGAGGACTTTGTAGGGAAGGACAATAAGGGCCAGGCTGAGCTCGTGGTTCAGCAGGAGGAGCAACAAGACCTGGAGTCCTGTGAGGAGACTTTTCTAGACGCAGCTGAGTGCCTTGAGAGGGACACCATTGATGGGGGCAAGCACGCATCTCCACAGGCTGCCTGAGGCCCAGTTGTTTCCGAGTGCAGATGTTTATGGCCTTACACAGACAGATGATGTACTTTTCTTTAAACACAGTTGGCATATCCTAATTGGCTATTAATTACTGACATGCGTCCAAGCAAAGCATACCATAGGTTATCATTAGTCAACAACCTTTTTAACACATCCAACCAAATTCTGCCTAGTCTTTCTCTTCAGTTAGACTATGTTTACCCTTTTTCCCAACTCAAAGACTAAACAAATCCTTCTCTAACTGGAGCAAGGACCAGCCTCCCTCCACACACCATGGGCCAGGCTGTGCTCCTGCTTCAGCCCCAGCAGGAACATCAAGCAGCTGCCCAAAGTCTGCAGGCACCAAGAGCAGCAACCACTGTGGCAGCCCCTCAGGACACCCTGGAGAGAGCAGCACAGTTCCTTTCACTCCTGCAGAAGAGCAGGAAAACGCCACCCCAGCTTCTCCTGTGCTGGCTGAGGAGGGTACAGCAGTGGAGAGCCAGGAACCTGCTCTGCACCTCCTCAGAGCCCCCAGTGGACTTTTACTGGACTCCAACAATGAAGTCATGGACTTGACTGAGATCGTTGCCCAGGAGCTGGAGGAAGGGAAAGTCGTGGCCCAAAGTTTGCCTGTGCCAACAGCAGGAATGACTCTAGCAGCCCCTTGGGACACGCTGCAGAGCGGAGAACTTGCTCTTTACAACCTCACAGCCAGGGATGGGCTTTTATTGGACCCAGACAAGAAGATTGTGGACTGCACTGAGATCCTGGCTCAGGAGCAGGAGATTCATCAAGAAGTGGCCCAAGCGTGGAAAGCTGTGATGTGCTTTTTCTGGAGGAGTTCACTATGAAGGACATCGTGGGCCAGGCTGTGCTTCCTGTTGTCCAGCAGCAGAAGGAACATCAAGACCTGGCCCAAAGTCTGAAAGAGTGCAAGGAGAGGTTGCTGGACTCAGAGGAGTTCACTGTGAAGGGCATTGTGGGCTGGGCTGTGCTTCTTGTTGTCCAGCATCAGGAGGAACATCAAAGACCTGGTCCAAAGTCCGGAAGCCTCTGATGACCTTCTTATGGACACAGCCAAGTCCATAGTGCAGAAGGTTTTGTGCTTGCTGTCCAGGAGCAGCAGAAGGATGAACAGCAACACCTGGCACAAGGTTCTCATGTGCCAAGGGCAGCAGCAACTCCAGCAGCCCCTCAGGACACAACGGAGAGCCGAGGACCTGCTCTGCACAAGCTGACAGCCAGAGAAGGGCTTCTACTGGGCGTAGACAACAAGATGGCGGCCTTGGCTGAGCTTCTTGGGCAGGAGCCTCAGCCAGCACCCAGCACAGCCTCTCCTGCTCCTCCTCTCAAGCTACGGGCAGAGGCTGGCAGAGCCCAGCTAGCCCCAACTGGGCAGCGACGTCCCTCCCACTTCAGGAGGGCACTGGGGGGCCTGAGCAGGGCTTTCTGTGCTTTCAGCTGCACCAGGGCACAGCCAGAGGAGTAGCAACCATTGTTGGTGCCAGGCAGCTCCTCGCAGATGGCACCAACTGGCCATGAAGCTGCAGCTTCCAGAGGCAGCAGCACGGAGCGGGGAGGAAGGACACCCCTGAGGGGTGGCTGGGGCAGGGACAGTGCTTGCGGGCATTGCGCCCCTCGGCCCTGGGCACTTTCTCAGGCACATTTTCCCCAGTACCCATCTCTGCCTGCTCCATCTCAGGATGAAGTCTTCCCAACAGCTTTTCAGGCTCCACGATGTCCCCCTGTGCTATATGTCATGGTCCGAACAATGGACTTGTGATTGCTCGTTACTGTGATCTCAAAGCGCAAAAAACTCAGGCAACTCACACCAGGGGGTTCACTTTGTTGTGAATATTATTACTAATTATTACTAATATTTATAAGAATGTGTGATTTGTGTCAAGTGTCAAGAGTGAAGTTCAGGGAACTTCTTTTAAAAGATCGCAAAGAGCTGTTTTCAAAAAGCTCAAATTGACTTCTAACCGGACAGACCAAAGACAAAAGGGGCCTTGCCTGGCTCTGCCTTGGAATGTGTGGATTTCAGATAAGAAACCCTGTGAATGTGGGAGGTTTTTCAGCGTTCTGTGAGAAAGATTGTCTCACTCTCTGGTCCTGTTCTTCTCCCGAGCACCCCAGAACATTCTGGGGGCTCATTGTCATATTGTGGCAGTTTAGGCTGGGTGCCCCCTCCTAGTGCCACATAAATTACCCCTCTGGTGTCCTGGGTGGCCACCCAATAGGGGTGGACACAGGAAACGGCGTATTTCTACCCATAAATCCTGCGCCCTATAAGTCCATCTGCAAAGCCATTCTCTTCCTCTTTCTTCCCTCTCTGCTCCCGTGGGAGATGCTTTCTTATCGGGTAACGGTGGGGGAGTATCTCTCTAGGCCACTTAGGCCTGTGTAGGGCGAATGCCAGGAGGAGAATGGACGGGGGGCAGTCTCAGACCTGGCCAGCCTGAGACTTGCCTAGCAGCGGGAGGGGGAAGAAAGAGCCCTGGGGGTTTGGGGTTTACCCTCAGGTGGGGAGAAGGGAAGGATTGGGAAGCTTTGGGAATTCTGTGAGGGGTTCTGTATGCTTTTGGGATATTCTTGGCACTATCCTTTGTAGTCTTTGGTAGCTTCACCAATTGCTTTTCCATTTAAACTTTCCATCACTCTCCAATCCGTTTGTGAGTGTCATTCTTTTGTCCCTTTCGGGGCAAGAGATGTTCTGTCTGGCCCCAAACCAGTCCACCCTGCCTTCTATTTAACATAAGCCTATTTATGTAAATGAGATAGCTATATAAGAAGGAAAAAAAGCTATTGCTGTTGTTGTAGTTTTGTCCCTTTTTCTCAGCCCAGCGCGCTGCTTTGCTTGCCCTTATTCCCAATAAAATTTTAAAAGACATTTTTGGCTAGCGTATTTATGACACCTTTAATCAGCAGCAAAACTCTTGTTTACTCATATGAGGTAGAGAAAAGTGAGGGCAGAAAGGGGAAAAGTAGAGTAAAGTGAAGAGGGAAAAGGGAATGAGGGCTAGAGCTACCAATAATGCAAGGGTTCAAAGATGTCTGGCCCCGGGTCCAGTCCTGATTGTCCTTCTTGATCTTAGTAGGGAAAGCTTTCTTTCAAAGTCTTCTTCTCGTTGCTTCTTCAGAACTCTTCGGGTAACACGCTCTGACACACACACAGACAGAGGAAAACTCCAAACAACTCCGGTTGCTAGGGAGACATCTTTGATAATCAACTTCACACCTGTCGATGTCTGAACTTTGCCTCTCTCTGACCCTTGTGCCTGCCAGGAGTAAGGCTTCCACGCATGCTCAAGGAGGCTTGTCCAAGGCGTGCTCTACCTTGGAGGCGGATAGCCTCAGGCCAGGAGGTGTTTTCGTATTCTAATGACATTATAATGAGCAGAGGTCACTAAAGTTCATGGTTCCCTTGGCAACAGCAGGCACCCAGTCTCTCTTGTCTGCAGTTCCATTTGTCCGTTCCAAAGTGATGCTCGCACACAGCAGGGGACATCGAACATTAGCCTACAGCAGGAAGCACTTGCTACTTGTCCATGAAACCTCAGCAAAGCCACCTCAGAAAGCTTTCTAGGCTGGAGCCTAGTCTTGCACCATGAAGTGCCTGGAACAGCTCTAAGGCAAATAGAAAGCCCAGGGATGTCCTCAGCAAGAAAACTTATAACATAGATGCTAAAACGTTCCAGATCACACCAGCTGTTGCTTCGCTACTTTTGTTCCTTTTTTCTCCTGCTCCCATTCAAAGGCACACTGCTGTTTGCTGCCCTCTGTAAGCAGGCACGCCCAGAAGGTATGCTTTAAATCAAGTACCAAATAATAATGGTGTGAGGAGGGAATTTGGTTTACAGTGGTATAAGGATATGGGACCATGCCGTGCCTTGGTGTAACAATCTCACTTATTTATTCTGGAATCTTGTACCCTCCTATAGGTCCCTTAAAGCTCCTTGTGGAGCAGGTCCTTGTGGAGCAGGTCCTGGTGGGGCAGGTCCGGTGG